>NC_064868.1:60696423-61066423 GCF_024139225.1 Suncus etruscus | reverse complement strand
TTGTCACGCTTGTATTATGGAATTTTCTACTTGTTGTGGTGGTATTCATCAGCTAGATGTGCACATGGCCATGAAGCAAAGTGGAGCAGCTGCGCTCCTCTGGCTCCACCCTTTGTGGGCGGAACTGCTCACCTCTAAAGATGATGAGCTTTCAGGGATAAACGCTGAAGAGGATAAAAAATCTAGGCCGAAGCAGAGCAGAGAAAAGATCCAAGAAAAGGTCTGCCATGCTTTTTACTCATAGCAGAAATCAGCTAGTTCCACTGTCTGTGGGTGGGACCAATCTCTTCTGGAGAAGATGATCCCTCAGGGAAGAATGCCGAAGAGGATCAAAACTTCAGGCTGAAGCAGAGCAGAGAAAAGGCCCAAGATGTCTGCCATGCTTCTGACACTGTATTTTATTGTTATTGTCATTTTTCAGTCATCATGGATGTCTTCAGGGATTAGTTTTGGCTTCATGCTCAGGATTACTTCTGTGACAGTGCTCACAGGACCATATGTGATATCAAACTATAGTCAGTGTGTCCATGTCAAGTGCTTATTTGTTCAAGAGACTGAACCTCTTTTGTATGTCATCATTGTACAGGTATTCCAAATTTACTATATGTGCTGCCAAGTGAATACTTATGTACTTTTAAAGCATACAAATTTATCCCCAGTTTTTTTCACTTTTATTGTGCTTGGGAATAAACCCAGGATCTTTTACACTGTGTTTCTAAAAATCTGCCTGGCCTTTATTCTCTAGAATTTTCTTTAATTTGGTTGCAAATTCTAAGAATGTGTGAATACTGTGGCTCTTTCCATCAAGTCTGGCCGGGGATTTGTCATGTAGACCATGTGTAACATAGGTAAAGTTTGACTGAGCTTGTGTGAATGAGTGTGAGACTTTGATAGGCAGAACTCAAAGAGGCAATGAAAGTGTAAGGGGTTTTTCACAGCTATTAACTCTGGACTGGCTTCCCCTAGGAAGCTTTGTGCTCTTTGCCACTAACTATCTGGTGATATTCTGAAATACTGACTTGCCACTCTTCTCAATGGGCTTGTTGTTGAGTGAAAGAACCCTGATTAAGGTAAATATCTTGTTGGAACTGTGTTGCAACATGTCATTTGTTCTTTCTTCTTTGCTCCTTATAATCTGGTGTGTATGTCAATTAGTTTTTCTAGATATTCCTTCAACTTTCCATTCCTGGGTAGAGATACTTAGTAAAGGAGTCTTTTTAAGATTCTATTAAGGCCAAGACCAGAACTGTAGTTGATTTATACATTTATCAGTAAAGCAAAAATCTAAATTGGGCTTGGGATACCACAGCTTATCTTGATTGTTATTTGACATGCCAGCAAATTTCAGGGGTACTATTAGGATTCCATAATGACTCCTACAAAAACAAAGGGGATAGGCAGATCTTAAATATAATGACTCAGCCCTTCTTTGCATTGTTTTGTCTTCCGTCCCCATCTTAGCTGTATCTTCTTAGAAAGGGACTTTTTGATTCTTCTTGTCAACCAGGACCCTTAACAATCTGAACTTAAAATGGGCCTGTTATATTGTCAAGCTGGGAAGAGGAAGGGAAGAGGTATGGGTTGTGCCTGGGGAACAACTATAAAAGGAAGTGTTTGATGGGATAGATGATGGGATAGGCCCTGATTCAATGTATGTCTGAAATCAAAGTATGAAGAGCTATGTAAATCACAATGGTTTATTAAATAAAATAAAATTTAAAAAGTGAGATAAATAATATTCACAAAATCAAGAAAGATAAATACATTGGCTCCATTTTCAGTTGTCTTCTGACTTAAGATTGGTACCTACAGAAACAGTATAGTTTCAGAAAAGTATCATTAGTTCCCATTAAGTTCAGTACACTAGTATCCTCACTAGGGTACAAAGCCTAGTCCCAACTCTAACTACATGTGATTGCATCCCTGTGTGGGTCAAGGAAATCAGTCATAGACCTGTGTAAATAGTGTTCCCTGATATTCCCTGATATTGCATATTACCTTAAGTATGTATATGTCTGGAAAAAGCATCTTTTTATTTTCAGTCTCTGGACAGAGAAGAGTCATCTTCCCTGGTTATACCATTCTTACTCCATTTTCCTTCACAGCTTTTGAAGACTCATGTACTCTTCTGCAGTGACAACTACATACTTAACATTCAACCTCATGAGTTCCTGGTCCATGGATGCTTTGCTAACTTTTGTACAGAGGCCACAGGCTTCTCTAATTTCTTTCCTGGTATCACCCCATATGTTCTCACTCTTGAACCATTTTTTTTTCCTTTATGCAGAAACTACAGCTACAGGTTATTTGGCTCTTAGTTTATAAAGCCAAAGGAAAAATGACTGTGATGGTGGATGGTTGACAGTAAGGGCAGGTCTGTGATTTACTCTAGTCTTATAAAGGTACTGTAAATATTTGACTGGTTTAAAGCTTTCCACTTCTTTGAGAAGGTAGGTAGGAAAATTAGAATTAAAAACTGGCCAATGATCTTTCAGCTTTTTTTTTGCCTACCAGGGCTCTGCTCTGTAAGCTAAAAATAGATTTTCTGCTTACCCAGAAAGGTACAGGAAATACGTTGACTGTAATCATTGGTGGCCTGCCTGAATGTAAATACAGCATTCCAGGCTCTACCACCATATTTTTAAAATTATTTAAACACCATTGTTACAAGAGTTGTTCATAATAGAGTTGTTTTTCACAGATACAAAGGTGTTTATAATTGAGTTTCAGTAATGCAATGTCTATTACCTTTCACCAATGCACATTTCCCACCACAAATATCCCAGTTTTCTCCCATCCTATTCCCTGACTCTGGAGCAGACATGTTCTTCTTTATTCTCTCTTTCACTCTTTTCCTTTCTTTTGTCCTTTTAAACAATATGGTGTACAATATTTTTACTGAAGGGGAGTCATGGCTGTTTATTTCATTTCAGAACCCAGTTCTTGTTCAAAGTGATAATTTACAACTATTATTGCCATAGTGGTCCTTTTCTGACCTCACTGCACTGCACTCCACTATTTATGGCAAGCTTCCTACCATGGACTGGTCCTCCTAGCCCTCATCTTTATTGTCTCTGAATTTTATTACCATACAGTCTGATTTTTATATCCTGCAAATAAGTGTGATTATTTTAAATTTATACCTCCCCCTCTAAATCATTTTGCTAAGCATAATATTCTCCATATCAATCCACGTGTAAGAAAATTTTATGACTTCACTTTTTCTTATAGATGCATAGTATTTCATTGAGTAGATTTACCACAGTCCTTTTAGCCACTCATCTGTTATCAGGCACTTGGGTTGTTTCCATATTTGGCTATTTGGAATTCCAATTGAATTTTCAAATAGTGCTGTGTTAAATAATTAACGATGGATCTGGATGGATAGGGATGGATGGATTTTTCTCTGCCATCCCAGGCCACGTGGCTCCGCAATCCCCATTCAGCTGGCGGATCCCAGGTTTAGGTGAATGGCGGAATCAGACTCATCCAGAGACAGGCATCAGGAGGCATCAACTTTATTCATGCCCTATTCACCACATGTGTCACCTATATCATAACCTTTTAAGCATTTGCTATTCTTAGCTAGCCCTGCATCTTAACTCCTTTCAGCCATCTTCCATTTGACCTCCATGCTGGCCAAAGACCAAAAAGGGCGAGAAAAGCCCTAATCCCCTGGGTCAAAGGCCTTATATAACCTTTCAAGACCACTCCCCAGAATGGAAGGGTCTCAGGTAGGTACACCTACATCCAGAGTGGAGTTACATCTTCCCCTTCTCTGAAATATAAAAGAACCTTTTGTAATCCTGACTCCACCTTTAGCCAAAGGTGGGTTAATATTTTAATAGCAACAACGTAATAAAGTGAAAATTAACATACCAGCCCTTTTCAAAAACATAACATTTTTGCAAAATATACTATACACCTGTAACTTAAAATTTTCTTAATGCTTTTTACCAAGCACTATTCCGGAACTTTCATGTTCTTATACTTTTAAACTATATTGGGGGAACTTTCTGTTCCTATTAACCTTCCCTACACACAAGTACTAAAGCATAAATACATAACATACATTTTAAAAACAGGCTAAGTACATTAAAATGCACACAGTAGTACATTTTGCAATTGACAATATTAACTATGGAAAACAAAACACAAATTATAAAGAAAATGACTTAATCAAGACAAAGATGCAGGCGGTTAGAAATCAGATCTTTAAATGGGCTAAGCTGTTATTACTCCTTTTTTAATTTTTTACACTACTACCTAATTTTTTTTTCATTACCAACACCAATTGTGAAATTCCTTCACCTAAAACCAAATGTCCAGATGATTAATTTGTCCCACGCTGTTCTCACCACATGGTTTACTTCCATAGTTCCAGGCCCTGCAGAGGTTTGCTCATGCTGTTGTTGACCATGTGGTCCCAGGTTCTGCAGCCGGTTTGCTTGCTGTTTCACCTTTCTGATTTGTAGGGCGGATCCCAGGCTCGCTGCTTTGAACCGAATCAGGCACTTTTTGCAGCTTTTCTGCCACAGGTTTGGAGTTCTTGGCTGATTACAGCTGCCGTTTTTCCCCTCTGAGCGGCACTTTGCAAGCTGCCGCAATACAACTTATTTGCAGCTTTTTTTCCAAAGGGCATGTCTGGCTGTTGAGTTCAAACTAAAAGTCCAGTCCGAAATTTTCAAAGTCGAAATCCAAATTCAAGCCAAAGGTCATACTCAGAAAATCAGTCTGCTTGTAGAAGCTTTTTCTTTCTGAACCTTTTTCAATTAAGGCCCTCCATCAGTATCTGAGGAGGCCGAGGTTTTTGGAAAAAGGATTTTCGGCAACAAAGTGTCAGTCCTGAGTCTTGGATGGGAGTGATACAAGTTTTCAACTTTCCTGTTTTACTGATATTTTTGCCCCTAGAAGTGGTCCCAGCCATCTTTGAACATGGTTTCACGTGGCCAAACACTTTGGGCTGACTCCATCTGAAAAGAGCCAAAATGAAACAGAAGAGCAGAAATCTCACCATATTCGCTGTTTCCTTGGGTCCAGGTTTCAGGTCAGAGTTCAGAGCGCCAGATGTTGCGTTAAATAATTAACGATGGATCTGGATGGAGAGGGATGGATGGATTTTTCTCTGCCATCCCAGGCCACATGGCTCCGCAATCCCCATTCAGCTGGCGGGTCCCAGGTTTAGGTGAAGGGTGGAATCAGACTCATTCAGAGACAGGCATCAGGAAGCATCAACTGCCTGGGATGGGAGAGAAAAATCCATCCATCCACCTCCATCCGGCACCATCGTTAATTATTTAATACAAAATAGCTATTTGAATTTTTAATAGTTGTGAATAGTACTGCAATTCCTATGTTCATAAGAATGCAGAGGGCTTCTCTACATTGTGATTTGGAGCTATTAGGGTATATTTTTAGTAGTGATCTTTCTAGGTCTATGGAAGCTCACTGTCTGTTTAGTTGATGAATATCCATGTTGTTTTCCAAAAATGCTGTAACAATTTGCAATACCATCAGCAGTGAATGAGAGTACCTTTCTCATCCACACCAGCACTGGTTGTTTTGTTCTTTTTGAGGTGTGCCAGACTTTGTGGTGTAAGGTAATATCTTTTTGTTGTTTTGATTTGCATCTTACCCATTATTAATAATGTAGAGTGTTTTTAATGTCTTTTGGTTATCTGTATTTATTCTTTGAAGAAATGATATTTAAATGAGCTTAACATCACAATATTCTTGAAGAACCAGCTTTGCTTTATATGCCAAGCCCTCAGTGTAGGTAAGACTTGGTATTATTAATTGAAGCAATTGATTACAAAAACACAACAGGTTAGAAGAAAGGGGTTTTATGGAAAGGCTACCTCAAAAGGGAGATAAAACCTGCTCTGTGTCACAGAAGAACTTGTGTCAGAAAATTCAGGCATTTCTGCTCATGAAGAAAGCCTGTTCTCACAAATATTTACCTATCATTTGGGCAAACCCTTCTAGAAAATATTATTTGGCTACAATCCCAACTAAGGGAGAGCATAAGTTACACTCTGAGTTAAAGGGAGTATAAATAAATGGTATATCCCTTGGATTTTTTTTTATCTTCCTGTGTTTTATACCTTTTGACTTTACAAGAGGGCAACTTGCTCTACTAGTTTGTTTCTTTGATTCCATAGGCAGCCTGGGGTAGAGCATGGAGTCCTCATATTCTACATGGATCTAAGTACATCAAGTTGATGAATATATTACTATTTGCAGTTTATTCTCACTCTATAGAGTCCCTAATGTTCTGGCAATTCAAAATTATGCCTTTCCTCTTCAGGATGGCTCTAATACCAACTTATTTCTTTGGGGAGACAAATCTCACTATTCAGCACAATTATTTTCTTCTGAGGGTTTGATAATTTGCTTCCAGAAATGGGTCCATAGTATGCTATATATCTACCTTGTGCTCTCTACAGGAATGGCCTCACAGAGAACTCCCAGGTCTTTTTTGTTTGTTTGGTTTGGTTTTTTGGGTCACACCCGGCAGTGCTCAGGGGTTACTCCTGGCTCTACACTCAGAAATCGCTCCTGGCAGGCTCGGGGGACCATATGAGATGCCAGGATTCAAACCACTGTCCTTCTGCATGCAAGGCAAATGCCCTAACTCCATGCTATCTCTCCGACCCCAGAACTCCCAGGTCTTTTGCTCTATACTGACCTGCTACTAGAGTAGGTGAGTGAGTCCTTTTGCTGGAAATCTCATATAAGATGTAGGATCCAGTTTGAGGCTGAACCTCATTTCAGAGTGACTAGCTAGGCAGAGTCAGAGAAAGAGTTCTGCCAGGGTTTGAGAGTTGATACCCATTCTGAGAAGTGAGCTGGAAGGAACAATGTTGTTATTATGTCAATTGTTGAATGCTAGGTTGAGCCTTCCAAGTCCCCAGAGAGGAAAGGAGAATTCCATGCCCCCTATTCTGGTAGGATAGGAGAAGTTGGTCAGGTAGCAATCCCCTGCAATAAATAATCCACACAGATATGAAGGTTTTAGCAGGCAAGAAACTCACACTGAAAGTTGTCACCCACAAGACAGTTGCTCCACCACGTGGAACCACAGGTCTAGGTGGCAGCTCAAAGCTCAGGTCTCCTGAGTAGCATTTATTGAGGTAAAAAACAAAGCCTCACCCCAAGGGGAGGTGAAAAGTCAGATGAAAAGGCAATGGGGAAACAAAACCAACAGAAACCAATTGAGATACATATAAGCATAAATTTAAAGGCCTCTAGTTTGTGCAACTTGTAACTAGGTGTTTATGGAATAAAGGCGAATGGGGAAAAAGTTTTCCTTGTAGTATACATGATACAGCCAGTTTTCGGAGATCCGATAAATTATGTAGATCTTGTGAAGCAATCTGAGTGTCACAAGGTAATTTTCAGATAGAGATCTTAGGTAGTGCTGTAAGGAAGTTCGCCTTGCAGGCAAGATGAAGATAATTTCCAGTCATAACCAGGAGGGCAAGAAAGCCCACTTTAGGGCAAGAAACTATCACAGTTTTGAGCCTGTTTCTGGAAGTTATTTGATTCCTGGAAAAAGTGCAGGGAACCATGACAGATCTGAAAATAAGGTACAAGGTTCGGCTGATATGTGAGTGATGAGAGCCTAAGTTAAATTACCAAGACAAGATGTTTCAGGTGGAAAAACCTCCCTGTTTCAAGAAAAATTTGAGGTTACGTCCTTAATGGATAGAAACACCTTTCTGTGCCTTCAATTTTTCCAATTTAGTGCACCCACACAAAAATCCTGCCATAAAATACAAAGGAGACTAAATGGGAAAATGATGATAAATCAACAAAATCAATATATTAGTTTCAACAAAAAACATGCAAGAAAGTGCTATCTAAAGTAAATTCCTATAAGTGAAATTAAAAATTGGGGGAGAACTATAATTACATAAGAAAATAGGACATAGGGGCCGGAGAGATAGCACAGTGTTAAGGTGTTTGCCTTAGACATAGAAGGACGGTGGTTTGAATCCCGGCATCCCATATGGTCCCTGGAACCTGCCAGGAGTGATATCTGAGCATAGAGCCAGGAGTAACCCCTGAGTGCTGCTGGGTGTGACCCAAAAACCAAAAAAAAAAAAAAGAAAAAAAGAAAAAAAAAGAAAATAGGACATAAAGGCATATACAAGTAGAAGAAACACACCTATAGGTTAATATCTTTGAGTCCATTTTAAAAATACCTGGAAAAAAGAATCTGGGAAGCTGTTTAAGCCAACAATGGAGACTTGAGGAGTCCAAACAAATGGTTCATAACTGTCACCGGTAAGCATCACTCTGAAAGTTGTGAGTCTCTTCAAAAAGCCAAAACCAGAAGCTTGTATCAGTCCATGGAGATGATGACTGGAGAAGAGGGCATTTCTGCATAAAGAAAGTTCATGGGTGGAGAAACTGGAGAAATGCTTTCTAATTTCTCCAATATTTGCTGTACCTATGCAAAACAAAACAAAACAAAACAGAAAACCCTTGTCACACCAGCCCTCCTTCCTTTTTCTTTTATTTATTTATTTTTTGTTCTCGTGGTTATTGTTTGGTTGTTGTATTTGTTGCTGTGGTGTTTTTTTGGGTAGGATTTTTGTCTTTTGTTTGATTTTTGTTTTTTGTTATTTGGTGTTTGTTTTGTTTTTTGTTGTTTTTCTTTGTTCCCTTTCTTATATTTAAATTGATATTATAACCTCTCCAGTGATCCTCAAACTATGGCCCGTGGGCCACATATTGTATTTGTATCTGTTTTGTTTCTTCATTGCAAAATAAGATATATGCAGTGTGCATAAGAATTCGTTCATAAGTTTTGTTTTTACTATAGTCAGACCCTCCAATGGTCTGAGGGACAGTGAACTGGCCCCCTGTTTAAAAAGTTTGAGGACCCCTGCAGACGGACTCCTCCCAGTTTTTTGTTTATTTGTTTATTTTTCTTTTTCTTCAAACAGAACCACATAATTTGAATCATCTTGTTCTGCCTCATAAATTCAAGGGGAAATGGATGATACAAGAACCAAACAGTTCTATGAACATTGAGTAGAATTAAAAAATGATCACACCTAAACACCAAACCCAAAGTCAACGACAACAGAATCGATACTCAATGTTCAACAAGCTATATACAGAAGGGACACACACACACACACACACACACACATATATATATATATATATATGTGTGTGTGTGTGTTTCTTCTACTTGTATATGTCTTTATGTCTTATATATAGATGTGTTTCTTCTACTTGTATATGTCTTTATGTCATATATATATATATATATATATATATATATATATATATATATATATATATATATAATAGCTGGCAAGCCAGGTGGAAAAATTATTTCAAATCACGAAAAAATGATCCAAGAGTGGAACATACCTGGAAGAGAATTTTATGAGCATAACAAGCATGGAATATACTTTTAACAATAGTGAAAAGTAAATCTATAATACTTTGAATAATGACAAAGAGCACTGAAGGAATCTATATCAAGAAGTATTGAATCACCAAAATTGTGCCTCTAGATTCCATCCTGAAAACAACCGAAAATAAAGAAATAAAATATATTAGTAGGTTACAATAGATTAAAACTGAATAGCATAATACACACGTAGGCTGGACATTGGAACAACAGTCTATTAAATGCAGAAGCCTTTTCCCGATATCTCTGTGGAGGAAAAACTGTATTTTGCTGTAGACATAATTAAATGCAACATGAATAATATATAAAACGTGTTAGAAAATTACCACAAGAGCCACTGTAGTGGGAGTCCAGAGTTTTCAAACTAATTCTGCAGCTGTTTTTGTGAATAAAACAGACACTGAAAAAGAAAGGGAGTAGTTATCTGGGAACCTGAAAAAAACTAAATTGTTGAATCAGACTTTGTAGGTCTCTGTGAAATATAAAAAAAGAATATAAGCTGCTGAAGATTTCACTGATGAATTGGAGATGTCTATAACTTTCCAGTCAACAAATTTCATCCAACATTGTCTTGCAGCATTTTTACAATAGGATGTACAGTGAATGGTATTAAGTTAACCATAGTGGTTTGAAACTGATGACTAAATTATACTTCTCAGATTTTCTTTTAACTCATTGGTGGTCTGTGACAAACTGACGTCTTCTAAAGGAAAGTCCACATAAATTTGTAGCTTTTTACATTCACTTTCTATCATAGGAAAAGCATATCAAATGTATTAACAGCACAAGTGGCAATTATATATATATATGATTTTTTTTTCAAAAAAAATCCCTCTTTTTGTTGCAAAAATTGCAATAAACCTTATTATTATCTCTCAGATCCTATTTGAAAAATAAAGGCTATCCTGTAATGTAAATTTATCTGTAGATGTTACAGGTAAAGACAAATGAGTAAACACCTCAAAAATCCAAGATTCTTGGTGG
This sequence comes from Suncus etruscus, assembly GCF_024139225.1. Taxonomy (NCBI): domain Eukaryota; kingdom Metazoa; phylum Chordata; class Mammalia; order Eulipotyphla; family Soricidae; genus Suncus; species Suncus etruscus. The sequence goes on along the minus strand of NC_064868.1, from coordinate 61,056,006 downwards.
CAAGTGAAGCATTGAAATATGGATTTGAACTGACCTTGAAAAAGTGCATAAATAACAGACTCATAAAAAAGTTTGTGTTCCTGTCTGGATTATTTTGAATTCTCACTGTCATAGAGTGATCAGCACTTCCTCCAAAGATCTTTCTTGCCTAGTAACTTTTATCAAATTCTGTGTAGTCCATCTATTAGAAATATTAATATTTCATGAGAATCTTGTTTATTGTGTCCAGCAACCTAGTTATTAAGCTGACCAATAGCTATTTTAAAGTCTTTAGAATTGATATACCTGTGATGTTCATCTCACAAGGTTTTGATAATCTTGCCTAATTTTTCTGCTAATTTGCCTTTATGTCCCAAAGGATTTATCCTGCTAATGTCCTTCTTATAATAGTTATGATAAAAACAATATGCCAAATTTGGAATATCATACAGGAATTACAGTATTACAGTATTGAGTTCATTTAGCAAGAGTTTCCCAAATATTGAAGTCCAGTTAGAGGAGGTTCTACTTCCATATTCTGCACCAAGGTTCGGGAACTGTTCATTATTAACAGTCTCAGTCATATTGTAAGGCGTGAGTTCAGTGTCTCTGTTACCTTTTCTGAACTTCAGAAATTTTACTGTTGCTTTCATTCTCTTGGTCTGAGTTAGATCTGAGGGAGGCATGCAGTTACAGTCTGAGTTTCCTCATTTGTGAATACCCAATTCCTAACTAGGTATAGTGGAACCCAGAATTTTTTGGCAGAGATGTAATCAGTGGAAACATGAGCATATCCTCTTCCTCTGATAAAGAAATTACTAGCAATCCATTTATCATCAGCTTTAATCCAAATAGGAATATGAAATGTATTTTGCACCTGAGCGTCCTCTTTAAAGTATCTCTCAACAGCTGTGTAAGATTCTCCCTGGGATGATTTCAAGTAGTTTAATATAAATAAAGTTAATGGTAAAGGTCTGTCGATGTCAAGCCTCTTTTTCTTTATTTTAATTGAGTTTTTAGAGTCCTGTGTGTCCTTTCTACTATGCCTTGTCTTAAACAATTATGGGAAATGCCCTTGATGAGTTTAATTGCCATTCCTTAAAAAAGACCCCAAAAGTTTTACTGGCGTAGGCAGGGCTATTATTTGTTTTAATGCAATATGAAAGCCCCATCACACACACACAAAAACCTGCTACAATAAAAAGGTAAAAAGTGCATTAACTCTCTACGATTACATATGGGCCATTTATATGGCCCATATAAATCAAGAATATGTGTCCACAACCACCGGGAGTCAGGGTTTCTTTGGAAAAAAATCAGTAGGAGTAAGATTCATTTGCCAAACCAGCTACAGGTTTTTTATGTAAAGGTGCATAAATGGTAAATTTCTTTACAATTTGCCTAGCTTGCTCCCATGGAATATGATAATTCACATGTAGGCAGTGGGCATTTGTATGAAGATATGTATGCTCTTCAGAAGGTGTTTAAATATAGCCATTGTCAATTAATCTGCAGTCTTAATCCTTTGAGCCATTAGTCCTGGAAGACCTGAATGAGCTCTTATGTGGGTGATAAAGATGGGCTCAGAATGTTTCTGGAGAATACACTACAATTGTTTGAGTAAATCCTGTATTTTCTAGTTATTGGCATTGAGAGTGGCTGTAAGTATACCAGGGAATAATCCAACTACATAAGTTGAGTCACTTAGAATGTTACATGGTTCTGTTATGAAATAAATCAGGGTGGCAGTTTCACCTATTGAGGAGACTTGTAATTTATAAAACCTCTTTGTTTTTAGTTAAGATCCAGTTACATTTCCCTATCCCAATGATAATCCATTGATATAAAACACTGGAGCATCAGGTATTGGTGAGGACTGTATAATTAAGGAAATCACAAAATGAGATTTTCTGGGAAAAAAAATATCCCATGCCTCTCCTGATGATAATGGGAAGACATTTCTCCTGAAAAGTCTGAAAAAGTTCTTTGAAGAGGCTTATGGAAGTGTAAGATTGATTCAATTCTTTTTTAGATATTGGCAGTGCTATTTTGTCTGGACCAAAACCCAATAAAGAAAATGCTCTGTGTCTTGCTTGGATGATAAAGGTAGAAATCAGTTCTAAATAGGGCACCACAGTACGAGATTGCTTATTAAATAAATAAACCCATTCCAAGACCCAGGCAGCTGAGTGATAGCATCTGTAAGAGAGACAAGAGTCAAAAATACCAAAAGCCTACCCTGTTCTCTAGGTATAAGCCTGGAAAGATAGGACTTTTGAGTCTAAGAAAAATATCAATTCTTTCAGAGTTACTGGATTTAAGTACCTCAGACTATTCAAAGCGGGGTCTTCCTTCAGGGTTTGGTAAAGATTAGCCGGCTCAGAATATGAGATACCAAGGAAAGAGTGGACTGAATTCAAGTCCCCCAGGAGTTTCTGAAAATCATTGAGTTCTGAGGTTTTTCTGGTTTTTGGAGATCTTTTGAGGGTATACAGATGTTTGATCTAATATAAAACCCAAATATTGGAATGGAGGCATGATCTGGATTTTTCTGTTGCTATTTTAAACCCTGAAGCTTGTAAACAGTAACAAAGGAATACAAATCTTCCTGGGCCTGGAGAGATAGCCCAGCGGCGTTTGCCTTGCTAGCAGCCGATCCAGGACCAAAGGTGGTTGGTTTGAATCCCGGTGTCCCATATGGTCCCCCATGCCTGCCAGGAGCTATTTCTGAGCAGACAGCCAGGAGTAACGCCTGAGCACTGCCGGGTGTGGCCCAAAAAACCCCCAAAAAACAAAAACAAAAACAAAAAATCTTCCAAGTCTCTCTGATTAGATAGGGATAACAAGATGTCATCAGTGTAATGATTTATTAGTGCCTGAGGGAACTTTTCAGGAGCAGGGCTTAGGATCTTATTCACAAAAACCTGACACATTGTTGGGGAATTGCTCATTCCCTGAGGAAGCACTTTCCATTGATTATGGTGAGTTGGGTCATGATTATTGTAAGAAGGAACAGAAAAGGCAAATCTTTTTCTGTCATCTGGATGTATGAGAATATGGTAAAAGCTGTCTTTTAAATCTATTATTATCAAAGGCCAATTCTTTGGGATGACTACAGGTGAAGGTAGGCCAATCTGCAGTTTACTAATGGGGATCATAAATAAATGCACAGCTCTAAGGTCCATTAAAAGTCACCATTTCTCTGTTTTTTTTTATTACAAATATAGGCGAGTTCCACTGAGAAAAGTTTTATATATGTCCCAATTTTAACTGTTCATCTACTAAGTTTTTTTTTTATCTCCTTTAACTTATCTGCTTTTAGGGTCCATATTGGGTTATTAGATCTCCATTCTATCTTTATTGGTGCTGTATCTTTAATGGTAGTGGCCCTTAGTAAAATTTTTGAGTCTCTAAATTAGAGGGTAGATTGGGAGTTGCTGGAGAAAGGGGAAAATGAAATTCTGCACACCACTGCTTCTGCAGGTCATGGCTACATAAGGTTAAAGGAAATGGGCCCACATGTCATTTGATTATTGTTCCTCAGGGTTTTTGCATTACCATGAATCTGGGACTTTGCTCAAAATTCTGCTTCCTTCCTCCAAAGAATATGGGATTTCTTGAAGAGGTCAGTTATGGGCCTCTTTTTTAGAGAAATTATGGTAACTGGTGCTTCCGAAACTAGAAGACCATTAGTATAAGATTCTCATCCTTTAATTTAGTAGTTAATGCTACTAAGGGATTAGTCAATGCTCAGGGGTTAGTATTACCAAAAGGGCCTATTTATTTTCTTTCTGTTTTTCCAGGCATAATAACTGGGCAATTGCTTCTCCCCTATTGAAAGTCCAAGTTACTGGCACCGTTAAAACAGCAATAATCTCTCCGAGAGATTCTGAGTCTATTATTTTATTATTAATCTATTAATTAATCTATTATTATTATTAGATGAACAATAATGCCTTTAATAGTTAGACTACTTCTTATCAAATCAACTGTGCTTGGGTCCCGTTATTCCCGTTTTCATCTTATAAAGACATTGGCTTGGAGTGACAGTTATATCTTCAGGGCAAATAATTTCAAGGGCACTACTGCCAGAGGTAGTATGGTTGAGATAATTTATGAAGTACTGTTTTCTTGGGCTAGACTGGGAAGCATAATTGTTGATGGTAGGGGTACCTTATTTTGATAGGCTTGAGACCAAACCCTTTTCCAATGTCCCTGCATAGAAGGTTTCGGCCCCAAGGGAACAGAATTTAAAAATAATCTTAAGTTTCTAAGTAAATGTCCAGGCTTTCCACAAAGAAAACAGAGAATCTGATTCCAGGGGGCTGTGTTTTGACTGTTCACTTGTAATTTGCAAAACGATTTACAGGTAAAAAAATATCTGGCCCAATGAAATCTTCTGCCACGTATGGGGCAAAATACAGGTTTCCTCACTCTACCTCATTCCCTTGGTACTTGATTCGTGGCTGCAAAAGTCATCACAGGGTTTGTGGGGGAAGGGAACTGAGAAGTCACGGACAAATTCCTACATGCCTTAAGGAAGCCCATTATTTCTTCTATCTCCCTGATGGGCCGCACAATTACCAGCAGGTTTTATTTGCATTTTCAAACACCAGAGACTTTTCAATACCTTTCCTAGCAAGGTAATCTTTCATTTGTATTTTAAGAGCCTCCTGAAGCCTCCCTATAAATTCCACATAAGGCTCAGAATTATCCTGGGTCATTTTGATGTAAATTTTTGCATATTCTTCTATTGTATCTATTCATTCCCAATCCATTAGCACAATGTTCTTTATAATATTCAAAACAGCACAGGATAATGCTTCCTGTTTCTGTGCAGTAGAGAACTCATTTTTCCCCACCTGCATCTTAGAAGATAAAGTAACTTTAATAACTTCTTTTTAGTTTATCTGAACTAAAGAGCTTGGCTTTAACCCCTTCTTCATAAAACATTTACCATTGAACATGCTCAGGTGTTGTCAAGCATAAATTAACAACTGTCTGAAAACATGGAGAGTTTAAGCCAATTTTTCATACCAAAACTGAAGTAGCTGAATACAATACATTGAAATTGGGCCATATTTCAAACATGCCTTTTTAAATTGGGTTGCACAATCCATATCTAGAGGTATATAGGTTGGTTCTTTGTTCGTAAGGAAGAGAACTGAGTCCTGTTCACCAATATTATTCCTGTGAGGGCTCTGTGGGTACAGGGAAAGTGAGGGTGGTAATTCATCCTCTGACTCAGCCCCAGAATGTAAGACAATTAATTTGCCACCACTAATGGACTTTGGACTAACCTGTGGCTTTAGTAATGGTGGCTGTGAGCCAGTAGTAAAAATTGGAGGTGAATTTCCATTTTCTAAACCTTTGGCTTGGGCCTGTGTTTCTACAGGATAAATACCTTTATATTCCAAAATGAGAGGTGTCACAGAACTCTTATTATTTTTATCCTTTAATGCCCAGCCTTTACATATGCCTTACAGGTCAATGTTCACAAATATTGAACTCCAGCAATGATTATGAACATAGGAAGGAAAAGGTAATAATATAACTGTATAATTTCATTGGCATTTTGGACTACAGCCAACTTTAAGCAAAAGCTCTATACCAAAGAGAACCAATCTTTCTACAAAAAGGTGGAATTATCCACAAAATTATCTATACCATCCCTCCAAAAAAAAAACAGATGAGATATTACAGAGAGATATTTCACTCATATATGGTGAAGTCCCTGTTTGGGCACCAGTTGTTGAATGGTAGGCTGAGCTTTACACAGTCCCAAGAGTGGAACAGGGAATACCATGCCCCTATCTGAGTAGGATAGGAGAAGCTGGTCAGGTAGCAATAAATAATTCACACAGATATGAAGGTTTTAGCAGGCAAGAAACTCAAACTGAAAGCTGTTCATCCACAAGTCACTCACTACACCACGTGAAACCACAAGCCTAGATGGCAGCTCACAGCTCAGGTCCCCTGACTAGTATTTGTTGAGATCAAAACAAAGCCCCCACAACGGGAGGGGGAAAAGCCAGACGAAAAGACAATGGGGAAACAAAACCAATGGAAGCCAATTGAGATACATATGAGGATTAATTCAAAGACCTCTATTTACCATCAATGAGTCTAGGGTTATAAAAAATAGCATTACCATGTTACATGTTAATAAATATGCAAACTGAGCTTAGATATCTATTTGCCAATAAGAACTTTCTTTCAGGGGCGAAGAGATAGCATGGAGGTGTTTGCCTTGCATGAAGAAGGACGGTGGTTTGAATCCTGGCATCCCATATAGTCCCCTGAGCCTGCCAGGAGAGATTTCTGAGCGTAGAGCCAAGAGTAACCCCTGAGCACTGCCAGGTGTGACCCCAAAACAAAACAAAACAAACAAAAAACCAAAACAAAACTTTATTACCTATCTGGACTTTATTCTTTCACTAATTGTTTTGATTTGCTTTCTGTTACTTATTGCTTCCTGCCTCATGAGCTTTGCCAAGATCTGCTTAAGGGAAATGTCATGTATGATGGTGCATCAGTTTAACAAACTGAGTTATGAGCCCCTCTTTCCTCAAGCACCTGAATATTTACATCTCCAATAAAAGAGGGGAATATGTAGCTGGGGCCCTTCAAAGACAGTTGTGGAACCCAATTAAGATTGCCACTCTAACAGGGCAGATTATGCCCACTGAATAAAGCTCTGAAAGGATGCATCCTGTAGGCCAAGACTCTGCTCCCCTGCTGAAAGGAGAGGGAAATGAGTGCCGGTTAGAGCAAACACTGGCATGTCACAATGGCGCCTACATCCTGTGTTTCTCCTGGTCACATAAGTCTGATGTTCTAAGACCTGGCATGTTGCATATACTCCTGAACAGTAAGGCCCTCCTTTTTTCTTTGTTCCAGCTTCGCAAGCAGGTCAATCCTATTGACTGTGTAATTGTTTAAATACTCTTTCTCACCTGCTAATAAAGCAAGTGGTCTAACTTCAGTTGCTCCTGGAGGCCTTTCTCTGGACACCTCTGATCCCTATTTTCCACCCTGTACTAAGTCCACCAATCGAGGTCCTGAACTTGCTCAAGATCTCACACCACTGTCCCCAGCTTTTACAGTGATAAGACTTGAGTGTATGCTCTGGTGCACATGGAATATGGGATGTTCTGACAGGAAATTAGACTCCTTCTCTCTGTTGTCCCTTCTCTGGAAGAAATACCTAATTGGTAGGAAGGACTCAAGCAAGTTCAAGAATGGGGAAAAACCTTTATTTGCAAAGAATAGACCATTAATTTACACAAACTTACATCCCATTTTATATACATTATGTATAGTTTATATACACAAATGGATGTTAATTCCCAAAGCAGCACTGGGCTTGCTTCAATTCATATTTATAACAAAGCTCACCTCACCTCCATCCCATCTAAAATTTTTGAGTAAAGAAATGACACAGCCCAGGTCTTTTTGGAGAGAGTCTTGAAATGGTTTAAAAGAAAAAATTCTTCTGTTTTCACTTAGAAACCTCCAGACAGGTATGAGATATAAGGCATTACCAGTGTGGCCTCAGGACTTCCTGATATCAGACTAGTACAAAGGCAGGAGTTGGAAGAGGTTCTGATGAAGGCAGCTGCTTCTTTCTTCCTGCTTGGTAAGGCTTCTGACAGAGACCAAACACTTCTACTGCTTTCACTCTACAGGTTTCAAGTGGAAAAATGGAACCATGAGAACAGGGATTACTCCAGCATCTTACAGCCTGGTATGGAGGTCAACTTGCTCAACTATCTCTGACAGGTTACTTTACCCTTTGAGGAAGGTGTTTCAGTCTCTACTTAAATAATGCAGATCAAAATGTAGTATGAGTTAGAGACCTTATAAGGGCCTTATTAGCTCTAGATTTCTTGGATTTTATTTGAAGGCCTGACCTATTAAATAAAACATAGGTATTCATATGTGGGCCAAAGTCTTTGTTATTTTCTAAGTTCTTTCAAGCTCAGTAAAAAAAAAATATGTCAGAATGAATGACAGTGGCAGTAAGAAAAAACCACAAGAAACAGGGCAAAGACTACAAGAAAATAGCTGCTGAGAAACCCTCCCAAACATCTGTCCTTTGGCCTCATTTGGCTTTTGAAGCCTAAGCTTGTGAAGTTCCCATACTATGCAATTCATCAAACCTTTGTCACTCACTGGCTCACAGATATCCTAGTCATAATCTCCTTGTTAGTCCTGGACCTCTGGTCAGTTTACATCAGCAGAATTTCACACTTTAAATCTATTTCCAAATTCTCTTAGGAGAGAATTTCTTTACCCTTTGCCAGTGCCTTGACTGTCCACAGCGCTTCCAGGTTTACTATTGCTTCCTTCGTCATACCACTCTCCAGCAGGTTCTATTTAAGGATTTATAATGGAATATAATGTACTGTGCGAATCCTATTTCCTCTTTGAATAGGATGGGTCTTAGAATATACTTTAGAAACACTTTTATGAAGCCTTTTCTTTCCCTTTCATTTTAACCATTTGGCTTTAGGACCAGTTTTCTATTAGATTTTCCCTCCATCCTTGAAAATTACTGGTAGTAAAAAAATTCTTAAGGTTGGTACTTATAATTGCTATTGAGAGGATTCTTTTGACTTAAAGTGCTCTAGTATTGGTGCAATCACCCAAATAATTAGTGTTTTCTTTTATTATTTAGTCCTGGTAGCCAATAGGACAGGCATTACAATCAAGAAATGACAATAAGATACTTGGTGGCCAGAGCAATAGCACAGTAGGTAAGCCTTGCATGTGGCTGACCCATGTTCAATCTCTGGCATCCCATATGGTCCCATGAGATGCCAAAAGTGATTTCTGAGTAAGAGCCAGGAGTAACGCCAGGTGTGGCTCAAAAGAAAAAGAAAAGAAAAAAGAAAATGTTCTTAGTTTCTTAAGGATTCTGAGTGCATATTACCACTATTATTTGTATTCTCCAGATTCTGAATTCAATACAATTATTCAGTATAATAGAAAAGGTTTAAAGTCAGACCTGGCAGAAGGCCTAGGTCTGTAATTTAAGTTGGGTAAAGCACTTAATCTCACTGAGTCTCATCTAAACTATAAGATTTGCAATATTATCAATGTGAATGTGTATAATAAGGGATAGTACTTTTTAAACTTTAAGAAGAGTTCTCATCAGTTTCTGTTACAACTAAGGACTATACGGGGTACTATATAGTATTTGTGGCCAAGGATGTCATCAGCAATAAATAAGACAATGGTGGCATAGCACCTGCTCTGTAATTTGATTTCTGGAAGACCAAGCAGTACAATTTCTTTAAAAAGAAAGAAAAATTAGGAAATGAGTATCTATTGTTTTTGATGGATGCTAGCAGCCTGGAAAAACACATCCCCTAGGATTTTAAAAAATTATAGGAGCAGGTAGCTGACTGTAAAAAACCTGGCCCTTTTAGCTTTGGTTAAACCTAGTAGTCAGAAGCCAGGCTTATCCCAGACAGTTGGAATTTCAGCTCTTGAATGGTGTTATTGGAAAGACTGACATAAGGAGTAATGGTACTTTGGAGCTGATTAGAGGCCAGAGCCCTGACCAATGTCCACACAGTGCTTTCTTCTGAAGTTGTATTCAGTGGATCCTATGATGATTTTGCTCTGATATGGCTTTCTAAACCCTAGTGAAGAGATGAACAGCTGGATGAACAGCTTTTATATAATTTATGGGTTGCAGAAAACTTGGAGAAAAATTCCCCCCTATTTCCTCACCTGACTTTCATAGGTCAGGCAGAAAATGTCTACCTTGCCAATTCACATATTCAGTCTAAAGTTCAGGACTGCAATAGACTCTAATAGCCTAAATAATTCAAACTTTAAAAGACTTTCAACACTTTTCCCCTAGAAAAAAATTTAACTGGATTAAAATGTTTGCTTATTAATAAATGAAAAATAATTTGTTCATAGGATAACTGAAAATTATTCTGGTAAACACAGGTCTCAGGTCAGGCATTTTCCTAACATAGCTATACTCTGTGGACAAAGTTTATAATCTGACATGGGGGCAATAGGGGTGGGTTACATAGAGTGTTCTGAGCATGTGCCAAGTAAGGCTTCCTATAATTCACTCAAGTTATAGCCATTCCCTGTTGCTACTCTAAATAAACCAAACTTTCTTTCTCTGAAGAAAGCTTAGCAAGTTTTTGAGACATGGTTTTTAATTTGAATGGGATGAGCCTTCTGGCCCTCTGAGAGACTAAAATAGAGAGTAATGAGGATGCTTCTATTGTTAAGGACACTGATTGATAGCTTTGTCCCTTGATTTCTGTGGTAAATACCTTTTACATAACTTCCTGACTTATTCTTAAGCTACAATGTTTACCTCTCTAACTTCCCCTTTCCCAAGAGAGGAGCAGAAGCCCCCTGGGTAACTGATGTTTACCCTCAGCGTCTGGAGAACATCTTGGATTCCTCCTCACTGTTGCTTTGAACCCTCATTGTATTTCAACACATGATAGCTTTGACCACTGGAATCTTGTAGCAAAACATCTATGACACAGCCAGTCAACATGAAGATGTAGAAGGAGGCTTTGTTTATGTATAGTTCATCAACTGTCCAGTGTACTCAAGGCCATTCTGGAAAAGTCAAGTAAGCCTTGTCTTCCTGGTCACAAGGAATAAATAGCACAGGGCAGATGGGAAGTTTTCTCCCTGTAGTTGCAATACCAATGTGCCTCCTTCACAGCAGCACTTTAATATTCTGGAAGTTCTAGCTCCTAAAATGAGTGGCATGTGCATAGTCAGAGGCACAATGGGAAATCTATGATGCAGGGGCCTCACCCAGCCTGATGGCCCCAAAGAAGGTGGTATGTTTGCTCATATTGATTGAGATGTCAGCATGTACCATCTTCACAGCAATCTTCTGCCGGGCTTTGAGGAGGCAGACACCGGCAGTATAACAAGTGTTGTAGTTGGTCTTGCCTGTCTCAATGCTGCGGGTACACTGTAGGAAGGGCTTCTCATCCACCACCACCTCATAACTGGCAAAGTCAGTAAAGTTGATGTAGTAGACCTGGGTGAGAGATAACAAGAAGGGATTGGGGAAGAGAGAAATGAAAGGGTGTGGCCCTCCCCTATGATGAATAGACAAGAGTTTTTAGATAAGCTGCCAGTACACCTTATGAAGTGGAAAGTGCCATTTGAGGGTACTCTAGTTAGCAAACAGGAAAGGCAGAATAATAAACATGTTCACCTTACTGTCACTATTCCATGAGGTTTAGGTCACTGAGCTAATCTTTCCTTCAACAGCCTACTGATTGTAAACTCTCAGAGTAAGCACCATGACTTATTTGACTCCTTGCTTCCTTATATACCCCCATTTACCCACCTGCTTCACTTCTTGACCCTGGCATGCAATGCACACATTAGATGCTCAATCAGTGCTAAAGACTCAAGTGATTACAAATTAACTATCAATTTCAAGCCATAAGGAATATTTATAAATAAATGTAGAAGTCAGTGATTCCCCTGGAGGGCACAGTAATATAACCTGACAGTTTTTAAACTCTCTAATCATTACTTCAGTTTGTAGTATCCACTCCTCTGCAAATACATTTTTCTCCTGATTCTCACAGTGCTCCTTGGCCCTCTCATTTGAAGATTGAGGAAGCAGATCCAGATATATGGAGAGCTGTCTATAACAAATGAGATAAAGAATTTGGAAGGGCAAAAACTAGGTCCCTATCACTATTTTTTGGACCGAAGGAAGCACAAATTTCTGCTCAAACCCTACTCACAAGGGGATTTTACCAGTTTGCATGGTGCTTAAGGCCTGAGATGACTTCAAGTTGTGTCCTTGGCACATTCTATCCTTTATTGCCCTAACCTATTACATTCCACCTGCCAAATGGAGTTCAGAGGACATTGCAATGACACTCATATGCATCTTAGAAATATTGCTTTCATCTATCATCCTGAATCACTTTATGAAAAGTTAGGATCTTAAGGAAAGAGCAGTGTATTCAGGTGACACATTTTTTTGTGGTTTTTGGGTCACACCTGGCAGTGCTCAGGGGTTATTCCTGGCTCCAGGCTCAGAAATTGCTCCTGGCAATCCCTGGGACTGATGACCTCCTGCATGAAAGGCAAACGCCTTACTTCCATGCTATCTCTCTAGCCCCAACATTTTTTGATATTTACAGGGACCCAATATGCCCAGATGACTTACAAATAAATGTTCATTTATCTGCCTCCACATGAGAATCATCTCCTTGCTCTATAGTTTTTGCATTTATGTGGTTGATATCCGCCTGCTCCACAGAATCCCCAACCTCAATATTCATCTTTTTCTTTTTCTTTTTCTTTTTTTGAGTCACACCTGGCAGTGTTCAGGGGTTACTCCTGGCTCTATGCTCAAGAATTGCTCCTGGCAGGTTTGGGGGACCATATGGGATGCCAAGATTTGAACCACCGTCCTTCTGCATGCAAGGCAAACACTCTAACTCCATGCTATCTCTCCAGCCCCAATGTTCATCTATTTCTAAAGACACTCCAATAGAGCCAAATAATAGGGTGGAAGAAAATGGGTAGTGGCACACCTAGGGAGGGGGCACATGGCAGAATAAGAATTAAAAGTAGTGAAAGAAAAGGGCTGGGAAAATGTCAACTGAAAGGAAGCAAGAATGATAAAGAAATAGAAAAGCTGGAAACATGGGGAGTGGGGAGAAGAGGAATGAAAGACTGTCAAATCTTTGTGAGATGGATAGAAATTTCAAAGGAGTGCTATTCATTGTAATGCCCAACCTAGCAGTATTGGGAAAAGGAAAAATAGTGGAACTGACTTTCAAAGAATATATTGATACAAAGTTCAATTTTGGCAGTAGAATCAAATAATTCCATTTGGGAACAAGAGGATGGACCCTGTTGAAGGTAATCAGATGTAAGATATGTAAGGAACCTCTTTTCATGTTTTGTGATAACTGTCTAGGGAAAAACAAATGAGTCCCAGATTCTCTATTCTCTTTTCAATTTCCTCACCACCCAAAGCATAAAGTTAGCCATAGAATCTTGGCTGTCTCCACAGTGCCCCTATGTGGCCTGCATCAGATCTGCATTCTGGATATAAGAAGAGTTAGGCCTAACCGTACTCACTTCTACCTGACTATAGATGAAGTAGGTGCCGTCCACCAGTACCTCCAGCTCCCCACTTCGGGGATGCAGCTTAAACACTTTGGGGTTCATAATGATGCGAGACCAGTCATTGAGAACTCCACCTGAAAGATCTCAGTATGAGAGAAGGGCAGTCACTCAGTACATGTCAGAATGATCTGGGCAATAATAGAAATGAGAAATATATCAAACAATATACACTCCCCTTTCCCAATAAAGGCTAGATAGATCAGAAGGCTAGCTTTGAGAAAAGCATCTGGAAGCATATAAGTGGTTTGTAGTTATAAACAGCTACCAGACATGCCTTAGGCCACTGCAGTATGCTTCTTCCTTTCGAGAACCAATTCATCTGAAAGGGTCCTTAACTAGCATCTTCTAGATGGATTTGGGAGTGGCGAAGGAAGGAGAGTGGAGATGTTATCCTATTTATTATTTTGGGTTCTGCATAGGCAAAATGCAGACATTGAGTAGAAGGCTTGATTCTTGTTATTGCTTTATTTCTCCCGTCATAACTCCTATTTCCCTATTTCAGATGTTCATGTTTCTTTACTTCCTCTTTAAGAGATCATTTTTTTGGTTATTTTGGGGTTATTCCCAGAAATGCTGGAAGGAGGGTGTAAAAACTCTTTGCATTTCTTAGGGGACCATGCAGTGCCAGGGATTAAATCCAGGCCTCCAAGATGCAAAGCACATGGACTAGCCTTTTGAGTTCACTCTCTGGCCAAAACAAGTTCATTTTAATTGTTCTTTTTTACACCATTCCATTCTGGGAAGAACCCCAGTAAATCAGGAAACTAAAGAAATTGGCCCCTGGAGAACCTTAGGGATTAGAAGTCAGCTGAGGCAATGATTCCTTGAACAAGGCACTACTGGAAAAGAGATGCTCATGAGTCTGAGACTAACAAACTGCATTTGAACTGGCCATGGGCTGGCAAAGCTGTTTGGGAGTGGAGACCTCCTTGAGAAATTATCCAGCTCTCAATCCCACCATAGTCATGGCTACTCTCCCTCGACTGGACAGAGGAAGCCAGCAAATAAGAAAGAGGAAGTTGTAGAGATTTTACTCTCTAGCCCAGGGGTCCTCAAACTTTTAAACAGGGGGCCAGTTCACTGTCCGTCAGATTGTTGGAGGGCCAGATTATAGTAAAAACAAAAATTATGAACAAATTTCTATGCACACTGCATATATCTTATTTAGAAGTGAAGAAACAAAATGGGAATAAATACAATATGTGGCCCATGGGCCGTAGTTTGAGGACCATTGCAGAAATTTTCCTTACCATCATTAGAGAAGAGGGAGTCCAACCTCCCTGCTCTAAGCCCATTCATTGTTTAATCAAGAAATGACATTTTGAATATTTATTCTTGGCTAGTTTCAGGAGGACTGCCTTAGAGATTGCCTCTGAGAAAGCCTCCAGCTTTCTGGGAAAAAAGTCATTTTTGCTTGAGATGATAAATAACCATGAGTTTGATGGATGTTAATTGTTAGTGGTTCCTTGGAGACTGACTCAAGATTGCCATCCTTCATTTTCTGACTCCCTCACTCTGCTTGTGGTGAAACTAGAGGTAAATATAGAATGTTACAGGGGCTTAAACCATAGGGATTGGAATAAGTCTAGTTATGTGGTAGTAAGAACAAAACAAGGAACTCCATGCACAAATTAATTCTGTGACTTCCCATCTAAACATCCTAAGTAACTCTATATTCTGCTTGTCTCATTCCTCCCTGGACAGCTAATAATCATGGCCCACTCCAGATTCTTGTTTCCAAGGTACCTTGACCCCAGTTGCATTTTAGGGATATTATGTTCCTATTTATTATTTCTAAAGCTGTTAATACTGGTGTCAGGTTAGGTTGTAATTAAGCCAATCATTAAGGAAACTCAGTACAGTCAATTCAGACTCACTGGGCTCATAAGCTATTCTCAGGCAGCAGGGTTATTAAACTTGATTCACTGCTTCTCATAGCCCATCCTCTCCAAACTTGGTAAGCCTTTGGTATTTTGGCCAGACTGTTGCTTCACAAGGCTCTTAGAGCTTTGTGCATTTTAGAATTTGTATAACCTGGAGACTGAATATACTTAAAAGGGTTGATCTTTAATGAATGCTCAATTCTCTCTTTGGGAGAAGGGAATGAGCAGAATACTTTAGTGCAGAGTATACATATTTCACTAAAGTTACATAGTACAGAGAAAGAACAAGACAGACATAATTTTGAATCCCAGGTTCTATACTTACATATAATTTGAGGCCAGTTAATTAGCTTTGTGACAGGTTAGGTTGTGGCTAAGCCAGTTATTAGGGAAACTCTTTAAAAAGTATTCTGTCCCTATAAACCCTACCTTACAAGATTGTTGTTAGAACCAGTTAAGAGACAAACATCGAGTGTTATAGACAAAATAGTATGATTTATTAAAGTATTATCTAATCTGTCTGGGACTGTTTCACATCTTTTAAATGTAGGAATTATATTAAATAAGTATCGCTTAACATAAATAAACCTATTCCCCATTTTACTGACATTAGTATTGCAGACATTCTGAAGTATCTAACTTAATTCCACCTACTGGGGAGAAACACCCTTTCCAAGAAATATATACATTATTGAATTTTTACCATAAAAATGTTTCTCATAATACATATAACTTTATGGGAAATTTGATATAGTCTCCATTTCCCAAGAGTCTAGATCAGTGGTTTTCAAACATCTTATCAGTAAAAACAAGAGAAATAAATGTACTTTGAGCTGCTAATAAGAAAAATGACTGCATTTTGTATTTTACTTTAAAAATGTAGCATTACAAAATAAAATATGTAGTTATTTAAGTGGTTTACCTTCTTTTTATTATTAAAGTTTAGGTAAATGTCATGATCATATTAACATTTATGGTTTTGATTACACCTCATATTATCAAATTTTCCCAAATATTTAAATATTTAAAAATATTTTTAGTTATTAAAATTTTAAATAAGCAGAAAGGCAAGAAATCTCTTTATCAGTATCAGATCACAAATTGGTTGTTGAAAAATCACTGGTTTAGATAATGTTTCATGTCTCTTTTAGCTTCCTGGTGCTTCTAAATGTAAGTTAAAAATGAGAGCAATGGGATTTATAAAAGAAATTACTGGGTCAGCCAACAGAGGGCAAAATGGATTAGAAAATGGGTCCCTACTCCCAAGGTTACCTTAGGGGGCTAGAAAAAAAGAATGTTGGGGATTATATTAATACTGAGAGTAAAGAGAAAGAAGATTCTCTTAGGAAGAGAGCCTACATTGATTGACTCTTACCATTCTTGACTTGAATTGCTGACCCCTGACCCTGTAGATGCACCACAGCTGGCTGGGAGAATAAGGACAGAGAAAGTAGTCATTATGAGAAATGCCTGCTTAGTCACTATTTTCCATTATTATATCTCTGACTTGTAGTCTTCTTTCATATTCCAATTCTGATTCCCCATACCCTGTTGCAGAATTCTAAATACTACATTTGTGTTAGAAGGAAATATGATTTTGTAGCTTTGCCACTTTCTAGTTCCATGATTTCAACCAAATGCCTCAGATTCATTTATCTAACTATAATGTGAGGATTACAAGAATTTCTATTTGGTATCTCTTACGGAGTTGTTTAAAGACTAATGAAGCGATAGGTATACAAATGTCCTACAAACCATCAAGCACCATTTAGTAGTATAGATTTATCACTGTATTCCAATGGTTGTACTGAAAGAAACTGAAGAGAAACAAAGCAAGGCAGTAGAGACTGTCAAAAGAGACATTAGGAACCACAAAGCTTAAAGAGAAAGACTTTCTTCTGGTCATTAAAGCAGAAATCCAAGCGTGGCTGGATTGGGGCTAATTGGCTAATGTTCCAGGACACACTCTTAAACTTTCAAGTTCCTGATCCCAGGTGCTTAGAATGCTGACTAGTGTCTGGGTGGATGGGGAGTTGGAGACTCAAGTGAATAGACTTTACTAATAGCAGATTGAATACAGGTATTTTGTGGAGCAAAGAAAAGAAAACTTGCCTGGCAACACTCAGTTTCCTTAGCTAAATTCAGGTCCTGGGCAAAGTTCATAGAAAATGAAGGGAGATATGGAAGGTTGGGGAGTGAAATTAGAACCTCAGGGTATCCTCTCAAAATAAAACCAATAAATTTAATAGGGAGTAAACTCAAAGGTAGTGTGTCCCTCCCTTTCCCCCAGTAGCAGAGCAATTCCCAGCCAACCTGGTTTACTCTAGTTCCAGATTTATCAGCAGCACCTGCAAAACAGGACAAAAAAATCAGGCCATATGATCTTTCTACTTCACTTTCTCCTTACTTAGGCAGTCAGTGGCAATGAGTGAGACTTGCACCTAAAAGTTAAGTACTGTCTGAATTTTTTTCTGCAGAACTAAAGCTCCAAGGAGACTCAATGCAGTGCCATGGGAAGGGAGAGACTATTTCTCCCCCATCACTTCTTAAGACCAGTATCTTCAATGGGTCCAGGATCCAGCAAGGAATTTGCCTACTTGTCAAGGTAAGTCACACTAAACATATCCATCTGTCCATATGAGTGGGCCTTCCATTTTTGTGTAACCTTGAGACAATGGTATTAGTAATTATCCAAATAAAACCAATTTGGACCTTTGATCTCTTTAATTTTATTCACAGAAACCACTAATTAAATTTTTTATTCCTTTTTCCACTATTGTTGTAATGACTAGACACTTAGTTGTGGTGCTTGCACACTTGGTCTTAGGGGATGTCACACATCTTATTATGTTACTTCCACATTTTAATGATGTAGTCACTAGGGGAGCACTCTTTAGTTGCAATGGTCACATACAGTTGAGTGTGTTGTGTCAGAGAACACACACTTTGCTGTATGGGCTAGAAATCCCAAATGGCAGTGCCACTAGGATTATGCTTAGCATATGTGTGGTAATTGCATTGAATAGATTCATGGCTTAATGCTTGCAAGCAGGAACTGTGTTATTCCTGGGGCTTGAACCAATAATCTTTATAATATGTTGCTTTCTTATATCCTTTATTAAAAGAGATTTAACTCTAGGAAATAAATATTATGAGAAAACTTTTCAGCATCTAGATTTAGACAGTAAAGTGTGTAGAAAGCAAGCTCTCCCTCTGCTCAGGTAGCTTTTGTGGAATATTTGGATAAAACTATAACTGTAGCTCTGTGGTATTAGTAACACTGTTGGCCATGTTTGAATTGTGAGTCAAATAATTTTAGTCCTTATATAGAAGTTAAATGTGGAGAATTAACCACAGAAAATCTACTATGTTTTAAGAAAGAAGTACCATGAGAGAAGAAAGGTGCAGGTAAAGGAAATAACAGCTGAATTGACTCCTGATAAATCTTGCTAACTCCAATTAGGCAGTTTGAATTCTGTATTTGTACCTTTTGGATAAACTTCTGCCTCAAGAGAAATGTCAAAAGAAATTTCAACGAGCAATCTGATGATAGTAAGTATCTAGTGCAGAAATGCTTGTTTCCTTCACAAGATGATAGAAGGTACAAAGGTTTGCTTCTTTGAAAGTTTGATCAATTTCTAATGATTGATCATCTTCAGTAATTTGTTAAATTTTCACTTTATAGTTCATGGGAAGAGACTGTTTTAAGTATCATATCCAGATGCCAATATTTCTAACCATAGTATACTTCCAATCGAATATCACCATATATAGTTGAGAATAAGAGCAGAAAAATTCCATGTACAGTCAACAGGTTGACAGGAAGACAGGAATCCCACTACGTTTTCAAATCTTTTTTTCTTTGCCTCCTATGAGTTAACCGGCCCACTATAGGGATATGTAGAGTCAGAACCATTTTTTAATAACTTATGTTTATTTTCTAACATACATCAATTATTAGAGTATTGCTTTGCATGTTAAGGCCCAGGGTTTCATCTCTGGCACCACAAAATATTAGTTATAATAAAAATAAAATGCTCTGTCATTCTTTAAGATATCTGTGCAAAGTTCGACAACAACTTGAAATGTACAAGAAAGTTATTTTTTTCTTAAAAATGTTGATTTGAACAAATACTGTGCCAGTTAAGGCCCCGAACTTATATATTTTGGGAGTACCTCTTTATTATTTTATTTTATTAAAACCAATGTAATTTAGAAAGTTCGTCATAGTTGGGTTTCTGAAATATAATAAACAGAGCCAATCCAACCACCAGTGTCAACCTCCTTCCACCTATGTTCCCCAAGTGCATCCCATACTACCATCCCTGCCCCCCAGCCTACTAGTATAACAGGCCAATTTTAAGTTTAGGTTGCTAAGGTTTGGAACTTTTGATTCCATTGTTGTTGACTTTGACTTGGATATTTAGATCTGTCCTTTTTTAACACCACCAATAAACCTGATACTGCTTGGCCCTGGTCTGCATCTTTTTATATTTGTTTTTCTCCTCTTCCACTCAATTTCTTTCCTTCTCCTTGCTATACTCTGGGGACAAGGGTGTTAGAGACAACTCCCATTTAGACCATTTCATTTTTTCATGCAGTTATTCTAAATACCACATATAAGTGATATCATTTTGCATTTATACTTCTTCTAGGTTACTTCATTTAACATAATATCTTCCTGTTTTATTCATGTTGTAGCAAATTGCATGATTGCATTATTCCTTACAACTACATAGTATTCCATTGCAGTATTCTATCTTCATGATCCACTCATCTGTTGTTAGACATCTAGGTTAATTCTAAGTCTTAGCTATTTTACTGAGTACTGCAATGAACATTGGTGTGCATGCATCCTTTTGAATAAAATTTTTTTCTGTCCTGAGATAGATACCCAAAAGTGTCATTATAGGGTCATATGGCAGCTCAATTTTGAGTTTACTGAGAACTGTCCAACTGCTTTCCACAGGGCTTAGACCAGGCAGCATTCCCAACAGTAGTGGAAGATAGAGTCAAAATAATTTTTGATGGAAGTGAAAGAAAGGGTAAGACTAGATTGCCTTCCATGACAGGTTAGTATAAACAAGAAGTTAGAGCATATTAGACACACTGGATACTTAAATATTTAACTCTCCATTTTGCTAGACTTACTGGATATTATCTATTGAGCTCCAATTTCATTACCATCCTTTGAAACTTCTCTTAATATCTTATTTGCCATATTTAAGTACTTATATGGATCAGAGAGTTAGAAATAGAGAGGAACTCACCAGAAGGTCCCTGAAGTCCAGGTGGTCCTTGAGGACCAGGAGGACCTGGAGGACCAGGTGGTCCCATTACAGTTGTTCCTGGAATCCCAGGGATACCTGGAATCCCTGGTGGTCCCTGAGGTCCTGGAGGTCCTGGAGGTCCTGGAGGGCCATTGGGTCGAGGAGGTCCTGCCTTCTTTCCTGAAAAAATAGAAGGTTTGGTGTTGTTTAAAGTTTTGGAAGGAGAATGTATTGTTAAGAGTTCTATTGACTATTGCTGACACAAGGCTAATACTTTGAGAGTTTCTACTGTTAAATGAGATGCATGGCTGCTTTCATAAGTAATCAAAGTTATGTTGGAAGATACCGAAATAAATGGCCCCATGTTCTTTTCAGTGAGGAAATAGACATAGTGATAGGACAGTATTAGTGGTAAGGAAAAAATGCTTATAAGGTTGACAAAGGTATTTAAAAATAGATTACATTTTAATTGGCTCCAAAGATTCAAAATTACCAAGTAGTTGCACTTGGACCTAAGGACAGTATTGATGTCATGTTTCCCACAGTTTAGTGTACTAGATGCATTTTGCTTGTTCCATTTTGTACCACAGTTTCTGGTACATAGGAGGTATTCCTGACTCTGTGGAATGCTCTGGAAATGCTCAGACCACCATACATAAATCCAGGGATCAAACCTGGATGATGGCATATAAGGCAAGTATCTAATTTCCTGTGCTATCTCTCTGGACTTTAAAAAACTAACTTAGTTGTAGCATATGAAAAAGTTTCCATAAGATGATTCTTGGAATTGTTGTATATAAAAGTGTTTTCTTAGGATTGTTCTGTGACTATTGCCCCACCTAGCCCTTCCAGGTGGGGCGCTGTGGAGTTGGCAATAAATAGCTTGATGGACAGGGGAGAGGGGTCCTTCTGTGAAAGCTGCTGGCTGCAGGAGGATTCTCTGGCTCTCCTTGCCCGATCTTTTAAACCGTATCCTTCTTGTCTGTGTGGATTATTATTTGCTGCAGATAAATATTACCAAGGTCTTCCCCCGAAAGGGGACAAGGGGGTGGGAAGTAATTTCTCATTCTGGGGACTGTTCTTGGATTCACAAATACCCAGCAAAGTTAACAGCGAAGATACATTGCACTTAGTATTATATATTTGCCACTTTAAGCCATGACAGGCAGTGCTCAGGAGTTCTATGCGGTAGTGCTTATGAAATCACATGTAATGTCAGGGATTGAACTGGGGTTGGTGGCATGCAATGCAAATGCCTTGCCCCTGTATAGCCCCTGAGGACTTAATGTGAGTGAGATGAAGGAGCTAGAAGTATAGCCTGACTCTAAGGTTGTAACTGATCTAAATTATGTCATCAGTTACAGAAAAGTTTCCTGTTGGAGTCAGGATGTACAAGAAATAGAAGAGGGACTTAATGAAGGTGATATAAGTTGAGAATGAGGAACAGAAAGATATTTAAGATAAGAAAAGGAGGGATAGGGAAGGAGTAGGAGAGGCTAGTAGTAGTAGTGCTAGGAATTAAACACAGAGCATTGACAATCTAGATATATATTCTACTTGTGCTCTCCCAGACAAATATATTATTTATGAAGACTACCAATTCCTCCACGTTTATCTCATTGTTCTTCCAGAACAGTCTTAGCTCTCAAATTTTCCATTCTGGTTGCTTCAATATTCATACCTGGATGCAGCTATGTTAACTTTAGTTGAAAATTTTAGTTTCCAAGCATTGCAGACAGTTGTCTCCTCCCACGCCTTCACTAATTTTTCAGAATGCTAAAGAAGTTCCAGTAATATGTCTCTTACCAAACTATATCAAAGTTATATATATATAAAAGTGTCTTTTACTTTATTATATATATATAATATGTCTCTTACCAAACTATATCAAAGTTATATATATAAAAGTGTCTTTTAATTTATTACATTTTTGATTTTTAAGTATAGCACTCTGAAATCTTAAACACCTACTAATTGTGACTCCCCTTTCTCCAATTCTTTAGTGAAAGAATCATGTTTTGATTTTAAGAACACAATCCCTATGGTAACACCACCAAAAAGTGCATTTTTATGTTTAATCACATTTGTGTTTGGACTAGAACAACAGAATCATTATGGGGCCAATTTTAAAGGGAAAATGTTAGGAAGGAGGTTCAGAGAGTATCTCTCCCAGACAATGTCCTTGTAGCCTTAACAATTGCAGAAAGAAACTTGCATTTTTCCTGCACTTGAAAGCAAAAGATCGAATCTGCTCAAATTCAAGATGCTAAACAGGAAAGTTTCCAAATCAGGCTTATTCAATACCCACTTCTTAATTCCAGGTAGTGTAGTGGAAAGACCACAGAATGTGTAGGCCCAGATCGTCCATGGTTGTATTTTGGAAAAATCTCTTCTTTTGTTTAGCCTTAGTTTCTCTATCTGTAAAATGAGGAGCTTGCCCTTGATGATTTATCTACGTTTTCTCTGAACACTAAAGTTTTGTAAGGGGAAAAACTAATACCTGGAGGCCATACAATTTTAAAGATTTGCTTTTCTCTCAGGTCTCTGAATATCAGAAATACAAAGAACAGAGATTATGTGGTTGTTCAATGTCCAAGTGTTTCCAGCAGTGATTTTTGAAATGACAGTGTTCTAAAGGTAGCACAAACTTCAGTGTCAAGACTTTGAGGGGCTGGCGAGGTGGCACTAGAGATAAGGTGTCTGCCATGCAAGCGCTAGCCAAGGAAAGGACCACGGTTTGATCCCCCAGCGTCCCATATGGTCCCCCCAAGCCAGGGGCAATTTCTGAGTGCGTAGCCAGGAGTAACCCCTGAACATCAAATGGGTGTAGCCTGAAAAAACAAAAACAAAAACAAAAAAAAAGACTTTGTATCTCCTGTGAGAGCTAGTGTAGTTCTGGAGGAATTATTGCCAGAAACTTTTCTAGTCAAAGAGAATAATGGTTGCAATATAACCAGAATATTCACTTATGAAAAAGTTAATGGTATTTTGGGAAAAGCTCCTACTGTGGTCTAATTCAGCTCTTTGGTGCTCTACAACAAGGCATAGGCAAGTGTGTTTCTCATACTTGCATACTCATAGAAAATGGCCCAAGAGAAGTATGATGCCGGGACCAAGTTTATACAGGATTGAATTTATTCTCAATTTCCTTACTTCCACAGATTATTTTATAATATGAAAGCATAAAAACATTTGTACTAGGGAAAGAGAAATAGCACAGCGGTAGGGTGTTTACTTTGCACGTGGCCAACACAGGACAGAACTGAGTTTGATTCCTGGCATTTTTGTTTGTTTGTTTTTGGGTCACACCCAGCAGCGCTCAGGGGTTATTTTTGACTCTACGCTCAGAAATCGCTCCTGGCAGGCTCAGGGGACCATATGGGATACCAGAATATAAACCGCCATTCCTCTGCATGAAAGGTAAATGCACTACCTCCATACTATCTCTCTGGTCTCATAATTCCTGACATTTTGTATGATTCCCTGAGCCTGCCAGGAGTGTATTTTGAGACAGAGTCAGGAGTAACCTCTGAGCACTGCCAGGAGTGGTCCAGAAACAAAAACAACCACAAAATCTTTTGTGCTTAGAAAGTAATGTAGTGATTTTTTGTGTGTACTCTTTTAAATTAGAAAAATTTTGTACTTAGAACCCTGTGCAGTCTTCTATTTACCAATGACAGGAACTGAATTCAGAGCCTCACACATGCAAGAGGTGCACTTTATAACTGGCCACTCTAAATGATTAGTTGAACAAATATACATTTTTTCAAAGCTGAAGTTTCAAAGAGTATATTCATTAATCTCCTAAATAAAGGCATTGAAAACACATCTAAAAGTGAGAAAACATAATATATATAATATATTATCATATATATCACATATTTTATATATATATTTTTTTCAAAGCTGAAGTTTTAAAAAGTATATTCATTAATCTCCTAAATAAAGGCATTGAAAACACATCTAAAAGTGAGAAAACATAATATATATAATATATTATCATATATCACACACACACACACACACACACACATATATATATATATATATATATACCTCAGCGGTACTCCAAAGTTACTCCTTGCTCTGCTCTCAGAAGTCACTTCTGGAAGTAAGACTGAGTCTGTGAGTGAAAACCGGCTATCAGTGGTAACTTGCAGAAAGGCAGTCCCTTTGTCTATGAAGTCAGGCCAAAGGAATCTGCCCCTGCTCTGTGATTACCAATTGGGAGAGACAGTGCATGTCACCTGTGCATTTTTCTCTATTGTTCTGTGTCCTGATCCTCACTTGAGTGGGCCAAGAAGGGCCCAGCAAAATCACTCTCCTAGGGGCTCTAGAAGAGCATGGCTGCTCCATTTTGCGGCCGCATGCTATTTCTAATGAATGAACCTCACCACAGCATGCAGAAAAAGTCACACTACAAGCGTGACAATGGGGAATCATCACAGGCAAACACCATGCACAGAGAATAAAAATAATAGCTCTGATGAACCAAAAATACCAACCAACTGATCAATCTATCAGATAGTAAGTTTAGAATAGAAATATGGAGGATCCTCATGGAAATCAAAGAAAACATAGCTTTAGCTGAACAGAATACAAACAGAAATCAAAAAACTCCAAACTGAAATAACAGAACTGAAAAACACAGTAGCTCAACTGAAAAACTCAATGGAAAGACTCTCCAGCAGGGTAACAGCAGCCAAGGACAGAATCAGTGAACTGTAAGGTGAAATGCAGAATAACTCCATACAGTAGAAGAGATTGGAAAAAAAACCTTAAGGCAAATGATCATACAATGGAAAAAGTACCCAAAGACTGTGAAAAGATGAAAACAGAAGTCTTTGATAAACTCAAAAGAAACAACATAAGAATCACTGGAGTCCAAGAGGCCCAGGAAGACTCATCAGTCAAAGAAATCATCACAGAGAAACTCTCAGAGCTAAAGACTGCATCCAATCAAATCTTTCATGCCTGAAGAGTACCAGCTAAAAGGGACCCCCCCCAATAAAACACCCCAGGACTCATCCAAGTTACAATGATGAATCCTACAGATAGAGATAGAGCGTCTTTGATCGTCTCTGGCATTCATCCTCTGAGGGCATGCTTAGGCTGAGGTGAGACTTCCTGGGCCAGAGACTGTGGATAAAGCTCACTCTGCTGGGCCCCTTAAGCATGGTAGACATTTTGAGGCTTCCACATCTTGCTTCAGCCTGGGAACTTTCATTGTCTCTGGCATTCATCCCCTGAGGGCTTGCTTCCGCTGAGGTTAGTCTTCCAAGGAAGGAGACTGTGGATAAACCTGACTCTGCTGGGCCCCTTAAGCCCACCTCTTAAGGAGTCAAAGAAGAGGAGCATGGCCAGTCTGCTTCACTTCACGGCCTCGCACTCCCTCTAGCCAATGAATACCACCACAGCATGTAGAAAAACCTACAATACAAGCGTGACAATGAGGAAACTATGCAGACCAAGATCAGGCACAGAGAATGAAGATGGCAACTCTGATGACCCAAAAACGGCCAACCACCTAGTTAGTCTTTCAGTTATGGAGTTTAGAGAAGAAATATGGAGGATGTTCACAGGACTCAAAGAAAGTATAGAACAGAACACTAATAAGAATCAAGAGAGTATGAAGATAGAAATCAGAAAACTCCAAACTGAAATATCAGGTCAAATAATAGGTCTGAAAAAACTCAGTAGACGAATTGAAAGACTCAATGGATAAGCTCTCCCACAGGGTAACAGCAGCTTAGGATAGAATTAGTATGCTAGAAGAGGAGATGCAAAACAATTCCATACAGCAGAAGCAATTGGGAAAAAGCCTTAAAGCAAATGATCAGACAATGGAAAAATTACTCAAAGAATATAAACAGATGAAAATATAAGTCTTTGATAAGTTCAACAGAAACAACTTCAGAATTATTGGAGTCCCAGAGATCAAAGAAGAAAATCTCCTGGAAGAATCAACAGTCAAGAACATCATCACAGAGAAACTACCAGAGCTAAAGAATACATGTGACCAAATCCTGCATGCCTGAAGAGTACCAGCTAAAAGAGACCCCAGAATAAACACCCAAAGACACATCCTAGTCACAATGATGAATCCCACAGATAGAGATAGAATACTGAAAGCATCAAAATCAAAAAGAGAAATTTCATTCAAGGCCAGAAGGCAGTGGAGGGATATAGTGACTAAACTCAATAAAATAAATGCTTCGCCTAGAATACTGCACCCAGCAAAACTCACTTTCAGATTTGAAGGAAGTATACATAGCTTCATAGATAAACAGCAGCTAAGAAACTTTACAGACTCAAAACCAACCTTAAAAGAAAAACTGAAAGGTCTAATTTAAAAACAAGACAGACCAACAAACACACCAAACTTCTACATAAAGATGGCAACAAATCCCATGGCAATTAACTCTATCAATGTCAATAGACTAAATGCACCTGTTAAGAGACACAGAGTGGGGAAATGGATCAAAAAACGGAACCCAACCTTCAGCTGCCTACAAAAAACACACCTGAATAGTCAGAAGAAACAAAGACTCAAAATCAAAGGCTGGAGGAAAATCATCCAAGCAAACAACACCCTTAAAAAAGCTGGAGTGGCCATACTAATATCAGATGATACAAACTTTATACTCAGAAAAGTTGTAAGGAACAAACTTTTCTGTTTGTTAATTTTCTGTTTGTTAATCCTGCAAATCCATTAAAAGGGTATGTGTTTCCATTTCATAGTGTTCTCTCTTATTTCTTGAAGCAGGTGGAGATTTTGTACTAATCAAGGGATATATACAGCAGGAAGAAATCACACTACTAAACATGTATGCACCCAATGAGGGACCAGCAAAAGTATTTAATACAATTGTTGACATCTGAAAAAGGATATCAATAATAACACAATGATTGTAGGAGACCTCAACTCAGGCCTGTCAACACTTGATAGGTCAACCAAAATGAAACCGAACAAAAATATACTAGACCTGAAAAGAGAAATGGAAGAAAAAGGCCTAGTAGATATATATAGGACATTCCATCCCCAGAAACCTGGATACACATTCCTCTCCAATGTACATGGACCATTCTCCAGGATTGACCACATGCTGGCACATAAAACATACTTCCATAAAATTAAGAGGATAAAAATTTTGCAGGCCACCTTTGCTGACGACAAGGCTCTAAAATTAGATGTGAACTACAAAGGAACACAGAGAAGAATGTTAACAACTGGAAATTAAACACCCTGCTACTGAACAACAAGTTGGTCTGAGATAAAATAAAAGAGGAAACCAAATATTTCCTGGAAACAAATGACAATGAAAAAAAAAACTATCAGAATCTATAAGACACAGCAAAGGCAGTACTGAGAGGAAATTTTACAACTGTGCAAGCACACATCAGGAAGGGTGAAGGGGCATATAAATAGCCTAATGACACAGATCATAAAATTAGAAAATGATCAACAAAAGGATCCAAAAATGAGACAGAAGGAAATAACAAAGCTTAGATCAGAAATCAATGAAGTGGAAACCCAAAAAACAATCAGAAAGATCAATGAAAGCAGAAATTCATTCTTTAAAAAAATAAATAAGATTGATAGACCATTGGCCAAACTCACAAAAAGAGAGAAAATTGATAACCCGTATCAGAAATAAAAAATGGGAGATCACTACAGACATTGCAGAGTTTCAATGGGTAATCAGAGACTACTTTGAGAAACTGTATGCCAACAAATATGAGAATCTGGAATAAATGGATGAATTCTTGGACTTCTATAACTTTCCACAGTTGAATAAGGAAGATGTAGCATATCTAAACAACCCCATTACCATCAAGGAAATTAAAACAGTAATCAAATTTCTGCCCCAAAAGAAAAAAGTCCCAGATGGATTCACTAATGAATTCTTACAAAACTTTCAAGAGGAACTACTACCAATCCTGGCCAGGCTCTTTCATAAAATTGAAAAAAGGGTACACTTCCATATAGCTTTTGTGAAGCTAACATCACCTTGATACCAAAAGCAGACAGATGGTGCCAGAAAGAAAATTACAGACCAATATCCCTGATGACCACAGATGCAAAGACGCTCCACAAAATCCTGGTAAGTAGAATCCAATGCCTCATCAAGAAGATCATTCACTACTATCAAATAGGTTTCATCTGAGGAATGCAAAAATGGTTTAACATCTGTAAATCTATCAACATAATACACAACATCAACAACAAGAAAACTAAAAATCACATGATCATATTAATAGACACAGAGAAAGCATTTGATAAAGTCCAACTCCATTCTTGATAAAAACTCTCACCAAGATGAGAATAAAAAGAACATAATATAGTTAAGGACATCTACCACAACCCAGTGGCAAATATCATCCTCAATAGAGAAAAACTAAAAACCTTTCCACTAAATTCTGGTACAAGACAAGGCTGTCCTCTCACCATTGCTATTCAACATAGTACTGGGAGTACTTGCTATAGCAATTAGGCAAGAAAAAGATATCAAGGGAATCCAGATAGGAACAGAAGAAGTCAAGCTCTCACTGTTGCAGATGACATGATACGATACTCTACATAGAAAACACAAAAGAGTCTACCAAAAAGCTTCTAGAAACAATAGATTTATATAGCAAGATGACAAGCTACAAAATTAACACACAAAAGTCAATAGCCATCTTATACACCAATAATGATAGGGAAGAAGTGGACATCAAGAGTAACCCCTGAGCACTGCCAGGTGTAACCCAAAAGCCAAACCCCCCCCCGAAAAAAGGAAAAAAGAAAACAACCCCATTTACATTAGTGCCACACAAACTCAAATATCTTGGAGTCAACCTGACTAAAGACGTGAAGCACCTATACACAGAAAACTATAAAACACTGCTTCAAGAAATAAGAGAGAACACTATGAAATGAAAACACATACCCTTTTAATGGATTTGCAGGATTAACATCATTAAAATGGCAATACTCCCCAAAGCTTTGTACAGATTTAATGCGATTCCTCTAAAAAAAACCCATGACATTCTTCAAAGAAGTGGATCAAACACTTCTAAAATTCATTTGGAACAATAAACACCCTCAAATAGTTAAAGCAATCATTAGAAAAGAATATAAGAGGCATTACTTTCCCCAACTTTTAACTCTATTACAAA
This sequence comes from Suncus etruscus, assembly GCF_024139225.1. Lineage (NCBI taxonomy): Eukaryota > Metazoa > Chordata > Mammalia > Eulipotyphla > Soricidae > Suncus > Suncus etruscus. Next base: position 61,026,545 of record NC_064868.1, on the reverse strand, counting down.
GCAATAGTTATCAAAACAGCATAGTATTCGAATAAAGAGAGCCTCAGATCAGTGGAATAGGCTTGAGTAATCAGAGAATGTTCCCCAGACATACAATCACCTAATTTTTGATAATGGAGCAAGAAATCCTAAATGGAACAAGGAAAGCTTCTTTAACAGGTGGTGTTGTCACAACTGGTTAGCCACTTGCAAAAAAAGCGAACTCAGACCCCCAGCTAACACGATGTACAAAGATAAAATCCAAATGGATTAAAGACCTTGATATCAGACCTGAAACCGTAAGGTATATAGAACAATATGTAGGTAAAACACTTCATGACATTGAGACTAAAGGTATCTTTAAGGAGGAATATGCACTCTATAAACAAGTGGAAGCAGAGATAAACATATGGGACCATATTAAGCTTAGAAGCTTCCGCACTTCCAAGGAAATAGTGCCCAGAATACCAGAGCAACCCACTGAGTGGGAGAAACTATTCACCCAATACCTATCAGATAAGGGGCTAATATCAAAAATATACAAGTCACTGACAGAATTTTACAAGAAAAAAATCTAATCTCATCAAAAAATGGGGAGAAGAAATAAACACACTATGATAAAGAAGAAATACAAATGGCCAAAAGTCACATGAAAAATGCTCCACATCACTAATTGTTGCCCCATTTGTGGGGTCCAGTTTACTTCTTTGTTGGGTTTTTGTGTATCCTTAAATATTTTGGAAGTACAAATCTGATTGCTGCCCACAATTCACTGGTGGCCCTGGTTACTACATTGAAATTCACGTTAGTGCTCCAAAGTAAGTATTTAAGGTCTATGTACCTTTCCTTCCCAATAATGTTTTATACTGAATATGCAAGGCAAAGCAGTGATCTGAATCCCTGGCAGTGACACTGCAATTTCTGAGTTATAGTTCCAAATAGTTTAGCTATGCAATTTACTTTCATTTAATACAGCAGAGTGTTCACTCAGTGGTCATTTGTTGAATATATAACACTGAAACTGGCTATTACTCATAGTCACAGACATACTCTACGTTCTGGTAAATGACCATCATATTTATTGTTGCTCCAAATATGACATGCTTTTAAATTCCTTTGATTGATTTAAATATAATAGACGGATATCTGAAATGTCCCCTGCTCTCTTATTTTCTTATACTTCTAATTTCAGCTTAAATAATGATTTTTGGGTGATGTTCACCCAAAGACAACTACTTGTTTTTTTTCTGTGCTAATTTATACCTTTATAAATTTTAATGAAAACATTATTTATTTTACACTTGACAATGATGATTTGAATGACTTCCACACTTCAAATGATAATAGGGCACTCATGAGGACAGAAACCATTAATTCTTGATCTTTGTATATGTATTTATAGAAAACATAGAACTGTTTTTCACTATTTAGTGAATGAGTGAAAAGGACAGAACCCTAGTATAAGTAATTATACAATACTCTCAAATGAGAAAGACGAAAGGAAAGAAAATAAAGGAAGCATGAATAGGTGAACAAGAATTAAAGGGGTAAGTTTCAGAAGCCTTAGGCACATAGGAAGTACAGAGGTGATATATATATACATACATATATATATATATATTTGGATCTCTGGTATATATATACCGTATTATTGGATCTCTGGTATATATATGGTGTATATATATATATATATATATATATATATATGGTGTATATATATACCAGAGATCCAATAATACGGTAAGCATGAAACACAAGCTACAGCTACAAAACTAATATGTGCGTGTAAAGGAGTGGCTCAGGAGTGGAATAAAAACTGGAGGCATTGGTCAAGAGGAGTTTACACTGGTAGTGGAATTGGTGTTAGAATAATGTATGACTGTAATTGTAACATAAACAGCTTTGTAAAATATGGTGTCTTAAAATATGAATAAATAAATAAAAATAAGAAGCACCTTCAAGCTCACCTAGTAAGAGAAGAATTTATAATCCTGAGTTCCAGACAAGTACCAACTAAAAGTAACCTGAAGAAACGCAACCCCAAGACACATCCTAGGCACAATGATGAATCCCATAGATAGGAATACAATACTAAAAGCATGAAGACAAAAAGGGGGATATAATTCAAAGGAGCACCCTTAAGATTTACAGCAGACCTGTCACAAGAAACACCATACAAAGCAAACTACAAAACCGTGATTCTAGAAATAAAACTGGACACAAGGAAATGGAGACAATACCCTGTTCATGAATTGTGAGGATTAACATAATTAAAATGACAATATTACTCAAAGCATTTTACAGATTGAATGCAATCCCTCTAAAAATACCCATGGCATTATTCAATGAAGTAGACCAAACTCTCCTGAAAATCATTTCGAACAATAAACACCCATGAATAGCTAACACTTCAGAATAGGCATATGGGAAGCATCATTTCCCTTAACTTTAACATGTATTACAAAGTTATAGTCATTAAAATAGCATAATATTGAAATAAGGACAGACCCTCAGATCAGTAAAATAGACTTGAGTGTTCAGAGAATGTTCCCCAGACATACAATCAAATAATCTTTGATAAAAAGGCAATAAATGCAAAACAGAGCAAGGAAAGCCTCTTCAACAAGTGGTGTTGGGACAACTGGTCATCTACTTGCAAAATAGGAAATTCAGACCTTCATCTACCACCATGCACAAAGGTCAAATACAAATGGATTTTAAAGACCTTGATATCAGATTTGAAACCATAAGGTATATACAACAACACGTAGGTAAAACACTCCATGAAATTTAGACTAAAGGCCTCTTCAAAGATGAAACAGCACTCTCCAAACAAGTGGAAGCAGAGATAAACAGAATGAGACTATTAAGCTGAGAATCTTCTGCACCTCAAGGAAATAGTACATAGGATACAAATGCCACCTACAGAATGGGAGTACCTATTCACACAATACCCATCAGACAAGAGACTAATATTGAAGATATGTAAAGTACTGACAGAACTTAACAAGAAAAATAATTTAACCCCATCAAAAAATGGGGAGAAGAAATGAACAGACACTTCCTCAAAGAAGAAATACAAATGGCCAAGACATATGAAAAAATGCTCCACATCACTAATCATCAGGGAGATGCAAATCAAAATAACAATGAGGTACCATCTCACACCACAAAGACTGGCACACATCACAAAGACCAAGAACAATCAGTGCTGGCAGGGATTTGGGGAGAAAGGAACAGTCATTCATTGCTGGTAGGAATGTCATCTAGTCCAGCCTTTATGGACAACAATATGGAGATTCCTCAAAAAACTGGAAATTGAGCTTCCATATGATCCAGCTATACCACTCCTAGGGATATACTTTAGGAACATAAAAAATGCAATAAAAAATTCCTTCCTCACACTATATTCATTGCAGCGCTATTTACAATAGCCAGACTCTGGAAACAACCAAGATGCCCTTCAACAGATGAATGGCTAAAGAAACTGTGGTACATATACACAATGAAATATTATGCAGCCATCAGGAGAGATTAAGTCATGAAATTTTCCTATACGTGGATGTACATGCAACCTACTATGCTGATTGAAATAAGTCAGAGTGATACAGAGACATAGAACAGTCTCACTCACCTTTGAGTTTTAAGAAAAATAAAAGTCACTATTTTAATAAGGCCCAGAAATTAGTGCCAGAATGGTTGGCTCACGATATGATGCTTACCATAAAAAGTGGTGAGTGCAGTTATAGAAATAACTACACCAACAACTACCACGACAATGTTAATAATTGAGAGAATTAAAATGCCTTTCTTGAATGCAGGCAAGGGTTAGAGGAGGAGGGAGATGGGGGCATTGGTGGTATGAATATTGCACTGGTAAAGGGGGTGTTCTTTTTATGACTGAAACCCAACTACAATCATGTTGTAATCAAGGTTTTAAAATAAAAATATTATTAAAATAGGTGAATTTATCTTTTTGGTGTCCTTGTCCAAGTGAGGTGAACCTCTTCAGTTTAAATAATTTGTCAGAATTTTGTATACATGTATGTGATGAGTTAAAATCTACATGCCTGAGGATTAGAGATTGTATAAGAGGTAAGGCACACTTGCCTTGAGTTAAGCCTTTGGTTGACCCTGATTCATCTCTAGCACCATCTAGGTCCCCCAAGCACTGCCATAGAATAGAGCCAGAAATTGCTCTTAAGAACTGAATGATGTGTCTACAAAACCAATAAAAACAAAACAAAAAATGCAAGCAAAAACCAACCAACCAAACAAAAAACAAAACAAAACAAAAACTCCTACCTACTTAACTGTACAATTTACATTTTTGTGTGCCAAAGATAATACATGGGATAAGGCCTTTCATGTAACCGAGTCTGGTTTAATTTCCAGCAGTGCCATGTGTCTGTCTAAGCACAAAGCCTGGAATATGCCGTGAACATTGCTGGGTGTGACCATTGCCTCAAAAAAAAAATCCAAGTTTCTTTGTTATAAGACAGACTGTCTTTGAAAATGGCTAGTCCCTACAGAGTAACTTTTCCTCATTAACTGATTTTCTGTCTGTTTTCCAACATTTTTAGGAGGCTAGGTTTATCTTTTTATCAAAGCACCTCAAACTATTATATTTTCTTGCACAGGGAAGTGGCTGGTGATGTCTGATGTAGTTATTTTAAAATATAATATGAGGTTGATAATATATTCTATGATACACCAGAAATCTAAACAGAATCAATTCAGTTAAAGCATTTTCAAGAAAAATAGTCAAATTTACTCTTTTATTCCCAGGTCATAAATCAGAAACAACTGGCTATTTAACCAAGTTTTAAAGCATTTTCTTTCAGTTTTAAGAAGTCAAACATATTGCCTGGTATGGCAATGCCTTTAAATGCCTTTTAAAACATGTTCTCTCTTTGAATTCTATTCTTCATATAAGTAAGTACTTATACAAGCTCTTGGACTATTAGAAATACATTGGGTAGTTTTCCTCACCCTTCCCCAAGCTCTAGGGTGGGAAGGGCACAGGGTGTAGGGCGGGCAGATCCTGACTTCTGGCTCTCTATCGATCCTCTCTTGAGCTGGAGGCTAGCTCTAGCTGGCATGGGGTTTGGGGAGACCCCATGTGGAAGGCCTTCTCCCTAACTTGGGTGCGCTGGGAGCCTTGATAGGCCCCCAGCCTTCCCCTCTTCTGCCCCCGGCCTCCAGGCCTTCTGGGGTGGCAGCCCAGGTGGCCAGACAAGGTGGGTGTGGGGGGTCCCTCCTGGATGGGGTCCCAAGCTTTCCCCGCCCTTCCCCCAGCTCTAGGGTGGGATGGGCACAGGGTGTAGGGCAAGCAGATCCTGGCTTCTGGCTCTCTATCGATCCTCTCTTGAGATGGAGGCTAGCTCTAGCTTGGGTGCACTGGGAGCCTTGATACGCCCCCAGCCTTCCCCTCTTCTGCCCCTGGCCTCCAGGTCTTCTGGAATTCCAGCCCAGGAGGCCAGAAATGGTGGGTCCTAACTTGGGGTGTGCTGAGATTTGCTCGGTTGCACTGTTTGTCACTGGCAATTTCTGACCAGTCTACATATGGAAAACATATGGAAAAAAAGCACTGCATTTATTAAGAGTATTCCTTATCTTTATGTTATGTTTTGCGTATCCAGAATGTCCATTTTGTATTCTGCCCTTTTCCACACCCCTACAAAGCTCACTTTTACTCCTAAACTCTCTCACCCCCCCCAAACATCACTAACCCACATTACTCTTTTTAACTTCAGTACTGCACAATCCTAATCACAGACCAAAGCTATGCATTGGGTGTAACAACCCCAAACTGTTTCAAAAGACATAAAATGGACACGTATTTCTTTAGAATATTTTGTGTTTTTTTCTCTGACAGCTATAAGTCTTACTAAATATTCTCTTATACAGTGACGATTCTAACCACTTTTTATCTTCTCTTTATGAGCTGCGCAACAAGGAATTTTGGTGAAAGAGTCCCCCAGTTTAATGCTTATGATTGAACCATATCATGGGGATTGTTGGACTTGTTCTTATGGCCCTCATATGCGCCAATAACGCCACGTGGCATTGCTCCTTTTTTGCATGGGCACATTAAAATGAGAAAATACTATACATACAAATAAGATCCTATCTAATAGAGATTGGAACACACAAGTCTTGTAGTGCAAAGGGCCTTACACCCTGAACATTGACATAACGACTTGGCACAGGCCTCAGAAGAAAGGGCATTATCCATTCACCCCTGAACCAGGGAAGCCATCCACGAAACATCCAGGTTTGTCTATAACATCACCTGGAAGCAATCCTCTACCAGGGAAGACCCTACCACTGCTCAGACATCGACTTGCTCAAAAGAGACTTCCCTTAACACTGAGAAGACTTAACAACAACAACGACCTGCTTACAGGACAGGGCTCCCTGCATTGCCCTTTAATGGTGAGGTGAAATGAGAGGACGCTTCACATCCTGACTTCAATGTAGGATATGCAGATTCCAGGATCTTTAATACAGAAACATGATACCAACAACAGAGACTTTGTGAAAAATAAAAGTGTGTTGGCGCTACAGATAATGTCTTGGATTGGACGATCTAGCTTGCCTGGAGCCTAGAGTTGTTCTTATGCCAGGAAACTTCAGGGGTAGGGTCTCTTTGTATTTAGGCCAAGGTTATTTCCTTCCGTGCCCCTCATATTTTGTGGGCCTATGCAAACAACAATTGCCACTCTAACACCGTTTTTACTGTGCTCCTTTGACTCTAATTCTTAAAAACACCCACTTAAAATTTGAGGTTAACTTAAGCTAATATGCATGTACATGGAAATGTAAAAAATACTATGCCTCTAATGTTTAAGGAGTTACATAAGTTTTATGGCTTTAGATTGCCTTGTGTGCTGTTAAGAAATAGTATAATGTGTTACAATCTGGGGACTTGAGGGACAAAGTAATTGTACATGGATTCTGTTTTATTTATCTTAATGTTCTTTGGCTGAAAGTTCAAAGTTAAGATATCAGCAAGGGAACTTCTTCTGAGAATTATGTTATGGGTGATTGTCCTTCCACTGTAACTTTACCTTGTCCTCTTTCTTTGCATCTTTGTTCTCATAATTAAAAATAAAAAAATTAAAAAAAAACAAATACACTGGGTACTTTCTGACCCATTATTGGCACAATAGAACCACTCAACAAGATGTCTCCTTGAAAAGACTAAAGGTTAAGGGCAATATTTAGCCTAGTTTTTTCATCACAGAGAGAATTATATTGAAAACTCAAAACAAGAAATATATTTTCATCTGAAAATAGAATTGAAACACCTTTTTGGTCAAACAGTAGAGTACTAGTCTCTTAGGTGTCAGTATACTAATCTCATAAGCTATCTCAGACCTTCATCCATACATTATCTTTGACTTTATAAAAGACAAAAACAGTATGAATCACAAGAGAAGGGAAAAAGGTTACAAAGAATGAAGGGAAAAATAAATGTAATTTTATGAAGAGGAAGAAGGATAGAAAGAATATCAGTTTATACATGTTGCAGAAAAACAACTTAGTCTTCTGCGGTTCATCACTGGAAAATATCTATTTACTTTTGCTTGGAAACTACAGTATTAATGGAGAGCATTCGTATAACAATAAACATCAGTATTAAAAATATAATATAAATGCGTATAAATATATGTGAAAGATATGAGATCAATTTATAAAAGCAGTAATTTAACTTACCCTTTTTCTTGTTTTTAACTGGACCTGTCAAAAAATAAAATGCAAAATCAATTCATGGGAAATTGAAAGTGCTTATACTCTGTAGTGGTCAAAAAGAACTCTCAGGACACTGCAAGTCAGAGAGAACCCTATGTCAAAATTAAGATTACTGACTAGGTTAATTCCAAACTATCATGTATTATCAGTCTTTTTTTTAAAAATAATATCTTTATTTAAACACCTTAATTACAAACATGATTACAGTTGGGTTTCAATCATAAAAAGAACACCCCCTTTTACCAGTGCAACCTTCCCATCAGAAATGTCCCCAATTCCTCTTTCCCCCACCTCCTGCCTATATTCGTGTAGACTTTCTACATCCCTCACTCACTGACATTGTTATGAGAGTTCTCAGCATAATTATTTCCCCAATGCACACACCACTCTTTGTGGTGAGCTTCATACCTTGATCCGGTTCTTCTGGTCCTCATCTCTGGGAATTATTTTAATGTCTTTTATTTTTCTTAAAACCCATAGATGAGTGAGACTAGTCTGTATGTCTCTCACCCTCTGACTTATTTCACTCAGCATAATAGATAATGTGTAAATATACATGTATAGGAAAATTTCAATACTTCATCTCTACTGATGGCTGCATAATATTCTATTGTGTATATGTGCCACAATTTCCTTAGCCAATCATCTTTTGAAGGACCTCTTGATTGTTTCCAGAGTCTGGGTATTGTAAATAGTGCTGCAATGAATATAGGTATGAGGAAGAGATTTTTGTATTGTAGTTTTGAGTTTCTAGGGCAGGAGTCTGCAACCTTTAAGATATAAGGAGCCACTTGGACTCGTTTCTGAAGGAAAAAAAACCTGGGAGATGTAAAACCATTGCAATGTTTAAACCAATAAAGCACTACATATATTGTTTCTTATCTTATGCTATATACAGGATCATGCAGTTAGTCGTCGATCTGAAGACAAAAAGAACTTTTTCACTTAACAATGTAAAATATATTTGTGCAAATTAATAGCTAATTAAAATATTAAATTTACGACTGAACTCTGCTGGATCTCAGATGCCAACACCACTATCTGCCTCTCTTCTGTGCTGTGCTGCATTTTTGGCCTGATTTTATCCTGTGTGTGTGGCTCATCTGCGGACAGCCCACCCTCCCTGGAGCATTCTGTGGAGGTGAGTCGACACGCCCAGAAAGGGAGGAGCCAGAGGAGCACAGCCACTCCGCTTCGCAGCCGAGCACATCATTTAGCCAATGAATACAACCACAACACGTAGAAAAATCCACAATACAAGTGTGACAATGGGGAAACGACTCAGGCCAGCCCAGACATAGAGAATGATGATAGCAACTCTGATGACTTGAACATGACCAACCAACTAGTCAGTCTCTCAGATAAGAAGTTTAGAATCACAATATGGAAGATGTTCAAAGAACTCAAAGAAAGTATAGAAGAGAACACTAATAAGAATCAAGAGAATATGAAGATAGAAATTAGAAAACTCCAAACTGAATTTTCAGGTGAAATAACAGGTCTGAAAAACTCAGTAGATGAATTGAAGAAAATCATGGTTGAGCTTTCCCATGGGTTAACAGCAGCTGAGGATAGAATTAGTACACTGGAAGATGACATGAATAACAATTCCATACAGGAGAAGAAATTGGAAAAAAGCCTCAAAGCAAATGATCAAACAATGGAAAAATTACTCAAAGAATGGGAACAGATGAAAATAGAAGTCTATGGTAAGCTCAACAGAAACAACTTAAGAATCATTGGAGTCCCAGAGACCCAGGAAGAAAATCTCCAGGAAGAATCAATGGTCAAGAACATCATTAAAGAGAAACTACTAGAGCTAAAGAATACATGCGATCAAATCCTGTATGCCCGAAGAGTACCAACTAAAAGAGACCCCAGAAAAAAAACCCCAAGAAACAGCCTAGTCACAATGATGAATCCCAGAGATGAAGACAGAATTCTGAAAGCAGCAAGATTGAAAAGAGAAATTACATTCAAGTGAACATCCTTGAGATTTACTGCAGACCTGTCACCGGAAGCACTCAAGGCCAGAAGGCAGTGGTGGGACATAATGACAAAACTCAATGAAATAAATGCTTCGCCTAGAATACTGCACCCAGCAAAACTCACTTTCAGGTTTGAAGGAACAATACATGGTTTTGCAGACAAACAACAGCTCAGAAACTTTACAGACTCAAAACCATTCTTAAAAGAAAAACTGGACGGCCTACTTTAAGACAATACTGACCAACAGACACACCAAACTTCGATATAAAGATGGCACTAACTCCCAGGACAATTCTTTTTCTTAATGTCAATGGACAAAATGCACCAGTTAAGAGACACAGAGTGGCTAAATGGATCAAAAAACTCAATCCAACCTTCTGCTGTCTACAAGAAATGCACCTAAATAGTCAGAAAAAACATAGACTCAAAATAAAAGGCTGGAGGAAAATCATCCAAAAAAACAACACCCATATAAAAGCTGGAGTGGCCATACTAATATCAGATGATGTAAACTTTATACTTTGGAAAGTTGTAAGGACAAAGATGGACATTTTGTATTAATCAAGTGATATGTACAGCAGGAAGAAATCACTCTCCTAAACATATATGCATTGAATGAGGGGCCAGCAAAATATTTAATACAATTGTTGACAAATCTGAAAAATAATATCAATAATAACACAGTAATTGTGGGAGACCTCAACACGGCATTGACAACACTTGACAGGTCAACCAGACTGAAACCCAACAAGAATATACTAGACCTGAAAAGAGAAATGGAAGAAAGAGGCCTAGTACATATATACAGGACACTCCACCCCCAGAAGCCTGGATACACATTCTTCTCTAATATACATGGGACATTCTCCAGGATGAACTACATGCTAGCACATAAAACATAACTCCATACTATCAAGATGATAGAAATTTTGCAGGCTACCTTTGCTGACCACAAGGCCCTGAAATTATATGTGAACTACAAAGGGACACAGAAGAAAAACTTTAATACCTGGAAGTTAAACAGCCTAATACTGAATAACCAGTGGGTCCGAGATGAGATCAAAGAGGAAATCAAAACCTTCCTGAAAACAAATAACAATGGAGACACAAACAATCAGAACCTGTGGGGCACAGCAAAAGCAGCACTGAGAGGAAAATTCATAGCTTTGCAAGCACACATCAGGAAAGAAGAAGGGGCATACCTGAATAGCTTAATGACGCAGCTCATAGAATTAGAAAGTACTCAACAAAAGGACCCAAAAATTGGGAGGCAGAAGGAAATTACAAAGATGAGAGCAGAAATCAATGAATTGGAAACCCGAAAAACAATCCAAAAGATCAACAAAACCAAAAGTTGTTTCTTTGAAAAAAATAAACAAGATTGATAGACCACTGGCAAAACTAACAAAGAAAGAAAGAGAGAGAAACTTGATAACTCGTATTAGGAATGAAAAAGAAGAGATCACTACTGATATGATAGAGATTCAAAGGGTAATCAGAAACTATTTTGAGAAACTCTATGCCACTAAAAATGAAAACCTGGAAGAAATGGATAAATTCTTGGACTCATAATCTTCCACGGTTGAAGGAAGAGGATATAGCATATCTAAACACACCCATCACTATTGAGGAAATTAAGACAGTAATCAAATGTCTGCCTAAAAACAAAACCCCAGGCCCAGATGGATTTACTAATGAATTCTTTCAAAACTTTCAAGAAAACTTCTACCAACACTGGCAAGACTCTTCCATGAAATCGAAAAAACAGGAAAACTTCCAAATAGCTTTTATGAAGCCAATATCACGTTGATACCTAAACCAGACAGATATGCTACAAAAAAAAAGAAAATTACAGACCAATATTACTGATGAATACAGATGCAAAGATCCTCAACTAAATCCTGCAAAATAGGATTCAATGCCTCATTAAGAAGATCATCCACTACGATCAAGTAGGTTTCATCCCAGGAATGCAAGGCTGGTTTAACATCCATAAATCTATCAACATAATACACAACATCAACAACAAGAAAAATAAAAATCATATGATCATATCAATAGATGCAGAGAAAGCATATGATAAGGTCCAACACCCATTCTTGATCAAAGTTCTCAGCAAGATTGAAATGGAAGGAACCTTTCTCAATATAGTTAAGGCCATCTACCACAAGCCAGAGGCAAATATTATCCTCAGTGGAGAAAAACTGAAAGCCTTTTCTCTAAATTCTGGCACAAGACAAGGCTATCCTCTCTTACCACTCCTATTCAACATAGCACTGGAAGTACTTGCTATAGCAATTAGGCAAGAAAAAGATATCAAGGTAATCCAGATAGGAAAGGAAAAAATCAAGCTCTCGCTGTTTGCAGAGGACATGATACTTTACCTAAAAAACCCTAATTTCTCTATGAAAAAGTTTCTAGAAACAATAGACTCATATAGCAAGGTGGCAGGCTACAAAACCAACACACAAAAATCATTGGCTTTTCTATACACCAATAATAATAAGGAAGAAATGGACATTAAAATAATAACCCCATTCACAATAGTGCCACACAAACTCAAATATCTTGGAATCAACTTGACTCAAAATGTGAAGGACCTATACAAAGAAAACTATAAAACTCTGCTGCAAAAAATAAGAGAGGACACACGGAAATGGAAGCACATACCCTGCTCATGGAGTGACAGGATGAACATCATCAAAATGGCAATAATCCCCAAGGCATTATACAGATTTAATGTGATCCCTCTAAAGATACCCATGACATTCTTCAAAGAAGTGGATCCGGCACTTTTGAAATTTATTTGGAACAATAAACACCCTAGAATATCTAAAGCAATCATTAGGAAAAAGAATATGGGAGGAATTACTTTCCCTAACTTTAAACTGTACTACAAAGCAATAGTTATCAAGACAGCATGGTGTTGGAATAAAGACAGGCCCGCAGATCAGTGGAATAGGCTTGAATACTCAGAGAATGTTCTCCAGACATACAATCACCTAATTTTTGATGAAGGAGCAAGAAATCCTAAATGGAGCAAAGAAAGCCTCTTCAACAAGTGGTGTTGGCACAACTGGCTAGCCACTGGCAAAAAATTGAACTTAGACCCCCAGCTAACATCATGTACGACGGTTAAATCCAAATGGATGAAAGACCTCGAAATCAGACCCGAAACCATAAGATATATAGAACAACATGTAGGTAAAACACTCCAGGACATTGAGACTAAAGGCATATTCAAGGAGGAAACTCCACTCTCCAAGCAATGAAAGCAGAAATTAACAGATGGGAATATATTAAACTGAGAAGCTTCTGCACCTCAAAAGAAATAGTGCCTAGAATACAAGAGCCCCCCACTGAGTGGGAGAAACTGTTCACCCAATATCGATCAAATAAGGGGCTAGTCTTCAAAATATACAAGGCACTGACAGAAATTTACAAGAAAAAATATCTAGTCCCATAAAAAATGGGCAGAAGAAATAGATGACACTTTGACAAAGAAGAAATAGAAATGGTCAAAAGACACATGAAGAAATGGTCCACATCATTAATCATCAGGGAGATGCAAATCAAAACAACTATGAGTTATCACCTCACACCCCAGATATTGGCACACATCACAAAGAATGAGAACAAGCAGTGTTGGTGGGGATTTGGAGAGAAAGGAACTCTTATCCACTGCTGATGGGAATGCTGTCTAGTTCAACCTTTATGGAAAGCAATATGGAGATTCCTCCAAAAACTGGAAATTGAGCTCCCATACGACCCAGCTATACCATTCCTAGGAATATATCTTAGGAACACAAAAATACAATACAAAAATCTCTTCCTTACACCTATATTAATTGCAGCACTATTTACCATAGCAAGACTCTGGAAACAGCTAAGATACCCTTCAACAGATGAATGGCTAAAGAAACTGTGGTACATATACACAATGGAATATTATGCAGCTGTCAGGAGAGATGAAGTCATGAAATTTTCCTATACATGGATGTACACGGAATCTATTATGCTGAGTGAAATAAGTCAGAGTGAGAGATAGAAAGATGCAGAATGGTCTCACTCATCTATTGTTTTTAAGAAAAATGAAAGACATTCTTGCAATAATAATTTTCAGACACAAAAGAGAAAAGAGCTCAAAGTTACAGCTCACCTCATGAAGCTCACCGCAAACAGGGGTGAGTTTAGTTAGAGAAATAACTACTTTTTGAACTATCCTAATAATGAAAATGTATGAGGAAAATAGAAAGTCTGTCTGAAGTACAGGCGGGGGTTGGGTGGGGATGAGGGAGATTTGGGACATTGGTGATGGGAATGTTGCACTGGGTATGGGTGGTGTTCTCTACATGACTGAAACCCAAATACAATCATGTATGTAATAAAGTTGGTTAAATAAAGAATTTTTCCAAATTGCTGAATCTAAAATTGGATTTGTGGGCCAAAGAGATAGTGGATAGTGAATATCCAAATGTTGATAGACCATTTGCCTTTCCTGTGGCTGACCTAGTATCACATGGTCCCATGTGTTCTACAAGGAACGATCCCTGAGCACAGATTCAGGAGGAAACCCTGAGAATTACTGGTTCAAAAATAAAAAACAAAGCAAAATCAAAACAAAAAAGCAAAAAATAAATAAATTTACGTGTTTACTGAGATTTTTGCTCCCGAAGATCAGTCCACAATGTCTGCACATCAGGGCTGTAAGACTTTACCTTCATTTTCACACAGGCTTGTAAGCTATCATCTGCGAGGCGTGATCAATGTTTGTTTTTTTATATAGTTAATGTTGAAGAAGATCTTCTTACATACTTATGTCAAGCCAAAGTTTGGCAAGACTCCAAGTACACTCTTTTTCATGTTTATATAAGTATTTGGGGTGGAATTCCATGTTTCAAATATAAGTTTGTACTGTTTGGGAAGGTTTCATTATTACCCCATTTATAATTTTGAAACAGAATGGCCTTCTGACGTGCAACATCTTCAAGAGTAGCAGTCAAGCATTTGAACTTGGACACCCATACTTCTTTGCCAGTTCCATCTCAAGATCAGGTTGCCTTACACCTGCAAATGCAGTCATATTCAATAAGGATGAATAGATCACCAGGGGAGTAACAGGAAAAGATAATGTTGTTTTTCCTCTCCGAACTCACAGAACAAACGAATTTTGCATTGTGGTGATAGCAGACTTGAAATAATCCAGATTTATCATATTATGACTTTGTTTGAACTCTCTCAAAGAGGGAAAGTGAGACAGGGTACCTCTCTGTAAATCTTTGACAAGCACTCTCAACTTGTGCTTGAATACCAAAACCTCATCCAGCATATGCAGGGCTGTGTTTCCTTTTCCCTGAAGGGTTGTATTTAATGTGTAGATGTGCTGTCATGTCTACCACAAAATGCAATTTTCCCAACCACTTTGGTTGTTCCAGCTCAGCAAAAGTGAGCTTTTTGCTGTCCAGGAAAGTTTTTACTTCTAAACATGCAACAAAGCGTTTTAGCATCTCGCGTCTGGACAGTCACTGGACCTTGTTGTGGAGCAGGCGGTCAGAATATATGCTGTCCACTTCATCCAATAGCAAATGGAAATGGTGGTGGTTTAAACTCTTTACCATTATCTTATTAACTATCTGAATATCTACATCCATCACTTTTGTGCATTCCTGGGGAAATGTTTGAGCACACAATGCCTCTTGGTGCAGGATGCAATGGAATGACAGCAGCGTTCTACCCAAAGCCTTCTGCAGTAGAGCAACAACACCCTTCTGTGCTCCTCTCATGCTCATTCCTATCAGTAACTACTGAGACCAGGTGGTTGGTGTTTATTTTTTAGCACTTAAATAGTCCAAGACAGTCTCACAGATATCCTCACCCTTTGGTGTTTTAGTGGTATTGCTCAATCAGTTCTTCTTGTGGCCCCAAGGAGTTCACATATCAGCAGAACAGAGCTATTCAATATCACCTTTATCTTTGCACTCATCACAGGTGATGGAGTATGCCACAGCTGAATTGATGTCTTGAATTTGCTGTTTGCTAATGTTTTCTGCCATTTTAATGTTCTGTATTTGACAGTCTTAGCAGAAAGAGGCATGTCTTTAATTTTCTGCACAATTTCCTTCTTGTTTTTGAAGTCCTTGTAAAGATGCTATGAAACCTTAACAAATGCTTCTTTTATATACTCTCCATCTGTGAATGACTTCCTGTGTTTGACTATTGCCTGAGTGGCCACAAAAGTAGCATATGTTGTGGAATTTAAAGACTTCATTCACTTCTTGAAATTATTTTTGCTCCTACCAACCTTCCTCATAAGTCCTGCAATGGATTTTTGTCTTTCATCTCCATATGGATATTTTTCAGCAAAGGCTGAAAATGTCTTGCAACATTCAACTTTTTATTATGTGCAAATTTCTCACTACATATTAAGCATACTGGTAAACCAATCTAGTCAGTAGAGAATGCAAATGATTCAGTCCATATATTATTAAACACTCTGTTTTCTTCAGAAATTTTTTTCTTCTTGCCTTTATCCATGGCTGGCATACCGGGGGGGGGGGGCAAAAAGAGAGATGTAATAAGAAATCATAAAATTAACCAGGGCCCCAGTGTGCCATAAATCACAATCAGTGCTTGATGTAAATAATAATGAGGGCCCAATGTCATCCTCAGAGTTATAAAAATAATTTTGCCAAGTTTTAATTATTTCTTTGTTTGACCTCCTCAGAATTACTCCTCATAGAAATAAACAATAAATTAAAAAGTCACCTTTTTAAAAAAAAAACAATTCTTCAGGCCCCCAAATTTTGTAAATTAATTAGTGAGCCATGCATGCCACAAAATGTATCAGGTTCCCCAATATTCTGTAAATTAAATTAAATAAATTGAATATAAAATGTAAACAATAATTTAATTTTATTTAAATATTTTTTATATAATAGCCACAAATGTTCTTCAGTGTCACCTTACAAAAGGACCTGTCTCCCATGCCTAACCAACAAGAAAAATTAGTATCTGTTAATTTTTTTCTCTTTCTGTTTTTTCTCTTTCAGACTTTTGTTCTGTACTCACTGTACTGGCCTGACTCACAGTAACAATCACATTGCAAGCCTTCTGTTTCTCTTACTCCAGTCCTTATTGTCTTCTTTTTCCTTCTCCTTTTTTTCTTGTTATTGCTTTTTTAAAATTATTTATTGGTGTCCTCTCTGTCAGCACTTCTCTTTTCCCTCACAGCAGTCTCTTCCTTCTCAGTGCAGAGTTGCATGCTTAGCGTGCCCTCAGTGACATCATATGCTGTGATGTGAGGGAGGATGCTGTGCCAGGACAGGGATCTTGTGGTGTCTAGTGATGCCAAATTGATGACAAACTGCCAGACAGAGCATCAGAAGGTTGCAGAGGTAAGTGATACCACCCCCCCCCCGTGCTATCTGTCCTGCTGTCAGAGCTTTGGCAAAAAAGAGCTATTTGAGGTTCTGGAGTCAAAGGTTGCCAAAACCCATCCTAGGGTATGTCCCTAGGATGGTATAGTTGGATCAAATGAGAGCTCAATTTCCAGTTTTATGAGAAATCTCCATATTCTTTTTCATAGGGCTGAACTAAATGGCATTCCCACCAGCAGTGAATGAGAGTTCCTTTCTTTCCACATCTCCACCAGCACTGATTATTCTTGGTCTTTGTGATGTGTGCCAGTCTCTGTGGTGTGAGATGGTACCTCATTGTTGTTTTGATGTGCATCTCCCTGATGATTAGTGATGTGGAGGATTTATTCATGTGCCTTTTGGCCATTTGTATTTCTTCTTTGAGAATTTTTTCATTTCTTCTCCCCATTTTTGATGGGTTATATATTTTTTTCTGTCAGTAACTTGTAGAAGTTCTGTCAGTACCTTGTATATATTAGATATTAGCCCCTTATCTGATGGGTATTGGGTGAAGAGTTTCTTCCATTCTTTGGGTGGCTTTTGTATCCTAGGCATTATTTTCTTTGAGGTGCAGAATCTTCTCAGCTTAATATTTTTGGGCCACACCTCGTGATGCTCAGGGGCTAATCCTGGCTATGCACTCAGAAATCACTCCTGGCTTGGGGGACCAAATGGGATGCCAGGGGATTGAACTGTGATATGTCCCAGGTCAGCTGCATGCAAAGCAAATGCCCTAATACTGTGCCATCGCTCTGTCCCCCAGTCTGTTTTTTGTCTGTTTTTAGCAAGACAGTGTAACAAGAAATAGTCTTCCACTGGATGATCTAATTAATTGGTGAAACATAGAGAGACAAAGCAAGGAAATACCATATCAAACAATGATAACAAAAAACAAAAAAAATATTGTGCTTGTATTACAAAATTGATTAACATATACTGGGGGGAGTTGAGGGAATAAAAATAATACCAGAGGTGATATAGTGACAGTGGTGGAGGGTTGTGGCCTCTTTGGTGGTAGGGAGAATATATAACTTTGGGCATGAATACAATAGACTTCAACATTATTGCAGGCATATTACCTAAGATATTTTAAAAAGAAAAAAGGAATAGTCTTTCTAAAAAAATTTATTTCATGCCCAATCTATTTACAAAGGTAAATAAAATCATCTGTCTTCTTTTGTCTTTTTAAAAATCATTTGTCTTCTGACTTACTTCACTTAATATGATAACCTCCAGTTCAATCCAATTTGCAGTGAATTGTGTAATTTAATCCTTGAAGCTGCTTTATATTTATTTGTGTATATATAAACACCTTTATTTTTTAATTATTTATTTTAATTATGAAAACAATGATGCAAAGAAAGAGGACAAGGTAAAGTTATCATGGAAGGACAATTACCAATAAACAGAGTTCTCAGAAGAAATCCCCTTGATGACACCTTAATTTTGAACATAAAGTCAAGGAACATTAAGATGAAATAAAACAGAACCCATGTACAATTACTTTGTCCCTCAAGTCTCCAGATATACATTATAACATTTCTTAGTGGTACACAAGGCAATTTAAAGCCATACTATTTTTGTAACTCCTGAAACATTGAAGGCATAGTATTTTTTACATTTCCATGCATATGCATATTAGTTTTTGTTAACTTCAAAACTGTAAGTAGTTTTTTTAAGTATAAACACCTTTATTAACCACTCCTCTGTCTTTGATTATTTATGATTATATACCCCAATTATTGTGATAAACACTACAACAAAAATGATGTACATCCATCTTTTTGAATGAATATTTGTATGTCCTAGAAGAAGTAGAATTGCTAGACAGATCTAATATTGTCTTTCAGAATAATATCCATACTATTTTTATAAAGGGTGAGCCAGACCACTTTCTCACTTGTAGTGGATGAGAATTGCTCTTTCAGCACATCGCCCAACAACACATTTTGCTCCTATGAATTTTTCTGGTATGTGTCATTTTCACAGATGCAAGATAATACCGTATTGTTGTCTTGGTTTGGGTTTTCCTGATAACAGGTTATAGAGTCAACATTTTCATGTGCATATTGGCTACTTGTCTTCTTCAAATATGTGCCTAACACATACTTTAAAAAAGTATCAGTAGTTTTTTTTTTCTTTTTGGGTCACACCCGGCAGTGCTCAGGGGTCACTTCTGGCTCCATGCTCAGAAATCGCTCCTGGCAGGCTCAGGGGACCATATGGGATGCCGGGTTTCGAACCACCAACCTTCTGCACACAAAGTGCAAGGCGAATGCCTTACCTCCATGCTATCTCTCCGGCCCCAAGTAGTTTTGATAGAAAAACTATAAGCATTTTCTTAGAAATTATTTCTAAAGAAAACAGTTTCTAATAAATTGAGACACATTGGAAAATGAGGTCTTTTCTCATACAGTTAAGTGTAATAACTCCACATAAATGCATAGTGTAGGTATCTCTTAGATGTTTTCCCTTATGAAAATTCAATTTTCTTGAATCTATAGATGGAATTGACTTTAAGTAGTTATTTAAAATATGCCCTGAAATCCTAGCAAGATACTGTTCAATATATTTAACCACTTGCAGTACCCTTTGGAGCTTAGAAAGAGATTCAAGCTATTGTATATTATTGTATAGCATATAAAACATATTTTAAACTGTAATTTCATTTTATCCCTCAACAAATAACTACTTATTGAGTAGTCTCTATCAGAAGTTTTATCTGAGCAAGTTCAGTCTGAATGAAAGACTTAGTAATGTTTCTAATGTGGAGGGCTACAGTAAGGACATGGTGGATTGTGTAGGTCCTTGGAAAAAACACTGTATGTAGACTTACCTGGCAAAGTAGTTTTATTTGCAGCAGCAAATATTATTAAATGCGAGGGATGCTCAGGTTAGATTTAGCAACTTAGTGCACTTAATGTTCCAAATCTCCATATCTCATCCTCATTTATCTTTCTTCTTTCCTCCCAGTCTTTTGCTTACCTTTTCTTTCCTGGCTATCCATTATCTTTATTATTAGCATTGAGAATGTGGTTGGAGGTTCTGCTCTACTTTCCTAAGCATAGAAACATATATATTACTGACCAAGTTTAAGGAACTCAACTTGAGAAGTTCTACCTGCTTCAGTAATAAATGTATCTGGGGAAGGAGTTATGTAGAAAAGTCCATCCCAAATAGTGAGCTTCCAGGCCTGGGAGATTGATGATTGTTACTGAAGCCAAATGCCCTCATCTAGAAGTTTCGCCAGGCCTATTTAGGGTTTCTGCCCCTTTAACCTGATTTATCTGTTACATCTGACATATTTCAAGAAATCAGACCATCAACAGGCAACATGTCATAATGGAGCACTACAATAGAAATGTAACATAATAAATAATAAAACACAACTCTATTTTAAAGAAGTTACAACTGGATGGCAAAATATTGCTGAATAGACTAAAGAAATTATATGGGGTAGGGGCCAGAGTTGTGGCACAAGCAGTAAAGTGTCTGCCTTGCCCGTGCTAGGACGAACAGCAGTTGGTTCCCCCAATGTCCCGTATGGTCCCCAAATCCAGGAACGATTTCTGAGCACATAGTCAGGAGTAACCCCTGAGCACCACAGGGATGTGGCCCCAAAACCAAGAAAAAATAATTATATGGGGTAGATGATAAAATAATATGCACACCAAAATTTCTGGAAGAAATTTGACCTAAATAAATCAAAAGTTAAAAAGAAAAAGGGAAGTTTTAGAAAGTTTAACTTCTATTTTATTTCAGAAATACTAATATTTACATTTATGTAAATGCATGCCTGTATAAATGTACAATTGCTGCATTTTACAAACTAAGATCAAATAAAATGAGAAATTTGTTCCATGCCAATATTTATATTTCTATATTACCAAGTAAAATAAAATTTTATTATTGGCATTCAGGGTTTGCTGCTGGTTACGCATTTAGAAATCACTTCTAGTAGGCTCAGGGACCACATGGGATGCATAGGTTTTTACCTGGGTCCACTGGGTGCAAGGCACTGTGCTATCACTCTAGCCCATTATTATTTGATTTTTATATTTAATAAATATGGTATATATTTATTTGATTTGTATTAATTTTTTTGACTCCACTTTTTATTCATTTTTTTTATTTAAACACCTTGATTACATACATGATTGTGTTTGGGTTAATTTTTAAAGTTTTTTTAAACTATTGTGATTTACCAAATTATTCATAGTTGGGTTTCACACAATGTTTCAGGACCAATCCCACCGCCAGGGTCAACCTCCCTCTACTAATGTTCCCAGAGTTCATCACATGCCTCCATTCCCTCACACCAACCTGCCATCATAACGGAACATTTTTAATTTTGTTTGTTAGATATTAATTCTAATGTTTTAATTGTTGTTGATTCTGGTTTGCATATTTATTTCTATACTTCCTTAAGAACACCAATAATCCTGAGACCCCTAAGCCCCTGTCCCCCATCCTTTCATATTTGTATTTCTTCTCCTCCACTCAGTTTCTTTTCTTCTCCTCACTATATGCTGGGGCCTAGAATGTTCTCAACAACCCCTGTTCAAGAATCTGGTATTTGTTTTATAGTTCGACAAGAAAGTAAATTTTTTATTTTATTTTTCAAAATCACCATGGCATCAAAAGCTTCAAAAGCTGTTATACCTTCAACTTTTTCTTATGTCACAGAAGGATACTTACAGACCTTCTACTCAGTGAACAATTGGCATATCCTTTGGGGAAAATGAGGATGAAAAAGTATAGACAAAGATGTCATTGGAATGTATCACATTATCCACAACTGAAAGTCAGCACATTATCTCTTCAATATAGGTATTCCATCTTATTTAATACATCTCAGTATGACCAGTAAATATTTCTTATTTACTTTATATGATAGACATAGAGTAAGGTACTTAGCTTCTTTTGCTTTAGGTCATTATAATTATTAGTTTCTAAACAGAAAATGAATCCTATTCTCAATAGAAATTATTGGTTCAGAGAAAAAATAAAAATGGCTGCTGAGTTCTAGAAACATATATAGATTTAAGTTTCTATTGGGGATGGAGAGATCTTTATAGAATTAATTTTTATATTGGTTTACTACCACTGTCACATTCATGTTTCCATAGTAACAGGCTATATTTCTTTATCATTAAAATCCAAAATGTTTGTATCCATCTTATTTTCTACAAACACTAGCCACAATGCATCAGAATGCTGTGTAGCACCTTTGACTAATGTATAAGAACTAAAATTAATATATGGCAGATTTTTATCACTGTGGACAGGAAATTTTCTGATAACTATGAAAAGGTATCTTGGGGCCAGAGTGGGTAGGATGCTTGCCTTGCAAACAGCTGATTAAGGATCAATCTCAGGCACTGCATATAGTCTCATAAAATTGCTAGATGTGACCCCTAAGTGCATAACCAGGAGGAAGTACTACCTAGTGTACCACACCCCAGCCCCCCAAATAACATAAAGAAGATTTATTAGGGCCATGAGTGCCAGCAGAACCTTAGTCAAATTTGAGTCTCGACTCAACTAAAAGTTGAACATTAGCCCAGAAACTACTTGTCCCTTAATAGTTTATTTGTTAAATTAGAGAACATTATGTACTTTGTACAAAAAATGGGTATTGAGATGAATAACACAATAACTAAAGCTAACAATTAGTAAATATATGTGAACCCCACTTTGTACTAGTTGCTTTACAAAATGTATTTAGATCTTACAACATTCTAGCAGAGTTATTATAATAATTAATATATATTAACTACATCTAATATATTATATTATTATATAATATAGCTATATTATATATAATATAACTTATTATATTATTTATAATATATTTATAATATAATATAATATAATTTATTATAATATATAGCGATATATAATATAATATCATAATAAATTATATTATCATAATATATTACATATTTAATAATTGATATAGATTGATTATATAATATAGTTATTATATAATTAATCTATATTAATTATTATAATTCTAGCTATTATTATGCTTATTTTACATGTAAAGAGATAAATTGTATATGCTTCACCTGACTATACAATATATACATATTGAGAGGTTAGCAGAAACTTCATAAAAATTCATGTGTATTCTCATATTTATATTAGCACTCCAAATTTTTTATTTGATGTATAAAGATTGGAAGCTATCATTCCACACTCAACATAACAAAATAACTTACAAACTAAACTCAGCACTCCTAAAATCTATCAAATAATTAAGTTCATATGGCAAACCAAGATTCTGAAAAAAGAGACAGACATGTGAATACATAGAATCAGAGCTTACCAGGAATAGTACCATGACGATGAAGCCAGTATTAGTAAGAATAGCTTTCAAATACAGAGTGCTAAAAATATGGAAACAAACAAAAATAGAGGAAAATTAGTGTTCTCACATATTATAAAGTAAAAATTATGGAAGAATCGAAAAAAAAACATTTAAAAAATAAAAATGAGAATATAAATATTTATTTTCATGGCAGTGGTATTAAAGCAAAGTATGAACACAAATAGCCAGAGTCAAAAAAGGACAAGCAGTTAAAAAATTATTCCCTTTTTGTTGCATTACCAGTTGAAAGGACTACAACCAAAACTGCAATCCAAGAAGATATTATGCTTCAACAAATCTTAAGAAAGAGTATAGTCTGCACCAGTAGTAATTGATGGTTCAGATTTTATTCTATTTAATTTTGTTTTAAGTTTTTGGGGTTTTTGGGGGGTCACACCCAGTGGTGTTCAGGGGTTACTCCTGGCTCTGCACTCAGAAATCACTCCTGGCAGGTTTGGGGAACCACATGGGATATCGGTAACTAAACTGATGTCAGTTCTGTGTTCACCACGTGCAACGCAACTGTGCTATCACTCTTGCCCTGATGATTCAAATTTTAAAGGAAAGTATGGAAAGTTATAAGCAGTTAACGTAAAAATCTAAGATACAATTATTTACAAAAATCTGGCTCATCAAGCCACTGAAGGCATCATAGTGGTTCTAGAATCAAGGATTATTACTTACATAGAGACAGTGACATTCTTGGAAAGCAAATAGAATAAAATAAATAACTATTAAAATAAAATTATATGAAGTTAAAAATTATATGAAGCTAGCTATTCTGCAAATCTTGAGATATCTTTCATAATGGAAACAGCCTAGATGTCCCTCAATAGATGAATAGCTAAAGAAACTATGGTACATATATACAATGGAATATTATGCAGCCATCAGAAGAGATGAAGTCATGAAATTTTCCTATACATGGATGTATATGGAATTTATTATGCTGAGTGAAATAAATCAGAGGGAGAGAGATAAACACAGAATGGTCACACTTATCTAAGGTTTTTGAGAAAAATAAAAGACATTTGTGTAATGATTCTAAAAAAAGGAACAGCAGCTGAGGACAGAATTAGTGAGCTGGAAGATGAGATGCATAACAACTCCATACATCAGAAGAGATTTGGAAGACCTTAATGCAAATGAACATGACCATTAACTTTCTCAATGTAAATGGACTAAAAGCACCAGTTAGAGACACATAGCGGCAAATTGGATTAAAAAAAAAAAAGGAACCCAACATTCTGCTGCCTACAAGAAAAATCTGAACAGTCAGAACAAACACAGACTCAAAAACAAAGAATGGAGGACAATCATCCAAGCGAACAACTCCCTTAAAAAAGCTGAAGTGTCCATATTAATATTAGATAACACAAACCATCAGAATTTTTGGGACACTGCAAAAGCAGTACTAAGAGGAAAATTTATAGCTCTACAAGCAAACAAACATCAGGAAGAAGGGGCCTTTATAAATAACTTAATGACCCAACATATAAAATTAGAAAGTGATCAACAAAATGAACCAAAATAGGTAGGCATAAGGAAATAACAAAACTTAGAGCAGAAATTAATAAAGTGGAAATGTAAAGAATAATTTAAAAAATCAATAAAAGCTAAAAGTGGTTCTTTGAAAAACAAAAACATTGTTAAACCACTAGCAAATCTCAGAAAAAAAAGAGAGAGAAACTTAATAAACCAAATTAGGAATGAAAGGGGGGCATCACTACAGATACTACTGAGATTCAAAGGGTAATCAGAGAATATTTTGAAAAACTCTATGTCACAGGAGATCTTGGAAAAATGGGTAAATTCTTGGACTCTTATAATTTTCGAACTTTTAACCAGAATTATTTAACATATTTATACAGGCCCATCACTGCTGAAGACATTAAAATGGTAATCAAAATTCTTCTCAAAAGCAAAAACCCAGTCCCAGATGGTTGAGGCTCTTCCAGGAAATTAAAGAATCAGGCACATTCCAAAATAGTTCTTTTTTTTTTTTTTTTTTTTTTTGGTTTTTGGGCCACACCCGGTAACGCTCAGGTCAGGGGTTACTCCTGGCTATGCGCTCAGAAGTTGCTCCTGGCTTGGGGGACCATATGGGACGCCGGGGGATCGAACCACGGTCCATCCTAGGCTAGTGCAGGCAAGGCAGGCACCTTACCTCTAGCGCCACCGCCTGGCCCCCCAAAATAGTTTTTATGAAGCTAAAATCACCTGATACCAAAATCAGACAGAGATGAAGCAAAAGAGAAATCTACATATGAATATCCCTGATGAACACAAAGACCTCAACAAAATATTAGTAAATAGGATCCAATGCCTCACCAAGAAGGTCATACACCATGACCCAGTAGATTTTATTCCAGAGATGCAAGGACAGTTTAATATACACAAATAAATCAATAGAATAAAATGTCAACAAAAGAATATATAAAACCATAAGTTCATAACAATAGACGCAGAGGATGCATTTAATAAGGTCCAACGCCCTTTCATGATAAAAACTCTCAACAAGATGAGAATGAAAGTAACCATTTCTAATATAGTAAAGGTTATTTACCAAAAGCCAATGGAAATATTATACTCAATCGAGATAAAATAAAGCCTTTTCCCTAAAATCTCATACAAGACAATGCTGCCCCATTCATCATTCCTATTTAATATAGTTCTGGAAGTACATTAATAACAATCAAGCAAAATGTGTGATATCTCATCAAGCCACAGATACAAATACACATAAAAAGATCAAGTGTTGCATCATGACGAGAGAAATTTTAAAATTTCCAAAGGAATATTTCACCAGAAGGCCCACTGAGATGTTTCCTCCTTGTGTTGATTACTGTCTTGAATATTCCCAAGGATTATTCAACCAGAAGGCCCTCTGGATGTTTCTCCACCGCATGGATCATTGGTTTATTTCTTTAGAAAAAATTTTGAGATTCGTGTTCTGGTACTGACATTATATTTTTTCACATCTAATTGCCAATAATTAATTCTCCCTTTTGCTGTGTGTATTACAAGAAAAATATAACCTTAATTAAATTCCCTTTACCTGGATAATTTCAGCACAAATTTAAAAACACTTAGAAACAATATTTTTCTCTGTCTTCAAATTGCCCTTGCAGTTTCTGCTTCTGGGAATCAAAAAGAGTTTGGCCAGGAAATTTCAGCTGTTGAACTCTTACCAGAAATAATAATTGAATTTCCTTAGATATAGCTTGACTCCTTCATTTTGACCTTTAAACAATGAAACCTATATCCTTAGAATAGGAATTTGACAGATAATTCCTCCCCCACTCTGCTTCTCATTAATCCCCTAGCTGGCCTGCCAGGAACTGCTTTGAAATGTTAAAATTAACCTTCTCCTTTGTAACTTAGGACTCTTAATTCTTATCCCCTAACCAGGTGAATTGTTTGTTATATATATCAAACAAAGCTACTGTTAATGTTTCTGTGTATTTACAATAACCAGACTCTGGAAACAACCAAGAGGCCATTCAGCAGATGAATGGCTAAAGAAACTGTGGTACATATACACAATAAATATTATGCAGCCATCAGGAGAGATGAAGTCATGAGATTTTCCTATATGTGGATGTACATGGAATCTATTTTGGTGAGTGAAATATGTCAGAGAGATATAGACATACAATAGTCTCACTCATCTATGGGCTTTAAGAAAAATTAAGGACATTATTTCCCTAACTGCACCACTACTCTTTGTGATGAGCTTCACATTGTGCAGTTAGGAAAATAACTACACTAGCAACTATTATGATAATCTTAATGAGAGGTATAATGCCTGTCTCAAATACAGGCAAAAGTTAGGAAGGGGGAGCATTGGTGGTAGAAATGATACACTGTTAAAGAGGAGCGTTCTGTTTATGACTGAAACTCAACTACAATTATGCTTGTAATCATGGTGCTTAAATATAGATTCATATATAAAAATAAATAAATATAGAAAAAGGAAAAAGAAAATGCAGTACATATCCTCAGTGGAATATTATGCAGCTGTCAGGAGTGATAAAGTCATGAAGTTTTCTTGTATATGGATGAACATGGAAACTATTATGCTAAGTGAAATAAGTCAGAGGGAGAGAGATAGACCCAGAATAGTCCACTTATGTATGGGTTTTAAGAAAAATAAAACTATTGTAATAATGCCCAGAGACAATAGAGATGAGGACTGGAAGGCCTGGCTCACGATATGAAGCTCACCACAAAGAATGGTGAGTGCAGTTAGAGAAATAACTGCACTAACAATTATCATGACAATGGTAATGAGTGAGAGAAGTAGAATGCCTGTCTCAAATACAGACAAGGGGTGGAGAAGGAGGGAGGTGGGGGTCATTGGTGGTGGGTATGTGGCACTTTTGAAGGAGGAGTGTTCTTTTTCTGACTGAAATTCAACTACAAACATGTTTGTAATCATGGTGCTTAAACACAGATATTAGTTTAAAAAAAGAACACATAGGTTAACGGATTGGATAAGGTAACAAAACCCAGACATTTGCTGCTCGTAGGAAACACACTTAAAATCTCAGGATAGGGGCCAGAGAGATAGCATGGAGGTAAGGTGTTTGCCTTTCATGCAGAAGGTCGGTGGTTCGAATCCCGGCATCCCATATGGTCCCCTGAGCCTGCCAGGAGTGATTTCTTAGCATAGAGCCAGGAGTAATTCGTGAACGCTACCGGGTGTGACCCAAAAACAAAAACAAACAAACAAAATCTCAGGATAAACACAAGTCATAGGAAAAGGATGGAAAATAATTATATAAGCTACTGGAAACCAGAAAAAATGCTTGTAAAGCCATCTTTATCTCAACAAATTGCATTAAGATCAGGAAATATTTAAAGACAAAGATGGGCACTACTTATTGATCAGGGAACAGTAGATCAAGAACTACTAACTTTAGTCAATAAATATGCATCAAATATGAAATGAGCAAAGTCTGTAAGGTATTTGCTCAAAAATCTAGAGAAACAAATGGACAGTAACTTGATATAGTAGAAGGTTTTAAAACACTATTTAAAATATTGAATAGATCCACTAGACAGAACATTATCAAGGGTTTAATAACTTTAAATGAGAGTCTAGAATAGCTGGGACTAATGGACCTGGACAGGGCCTTTCACTATCAAAAAGGTAAATATACAATCTTCTCAAGTGTACAACAATGATTTTCTATAATAGATCACATAATGTTTATACCAAGCACTCTAACATACCACAATTCCACCGAGATCAAGATTGATTGTACAAAGAAGATGTGGAGAAAATCTAACACCTGGAAACTGAACAACATGCTGCTCACAATAGATGAATCAAAGAGGAACTCAAGGATGATGTAAAGAGATTCCTTGAGATTAATATTATGGATGAAAAAAATTACCAGAAGCTATGGGACATAGCAAAAGCAATAATTAGGGGAAACTCATAATAATACAGGACTACATAAGGAGAAAATTAGAAGACAAAATCGACCACCTACATGCTTATCTTAAATATCCGAAAAACCAATACCAAAAGAACACAAACACAAGCAGATGAAAAAAATAAATAAAAACCAGAATTCAATCGCCAATATAAAAATAAGGAAAACAATACAAATAATCTTCAAAACCAGGAGCTCTTTTTTAAAGAATAAACAAAATAACTTCAGGGGTAAGGTCTCCTTATTTAGGCCAAGTCTTTTCCTTCCCATGTCCCCTATATTTTGCTGGGCCTATGCAAACAATGGTCACACTAACATCATATTTGCTGTACTCCTTTGACTCATCCTTAATGAAATGATGTATTATGATCATCTGTGTCAACAATGCTATTGCCTTAATGTTAAAGGAGTTACATAGATTTTGTGGCTTTGGATTGCTTTGTGTACTGCTAGGAAATGTTGTAGTGTACTACAATCTGGGAACTTGAGGGACAAAGTAAATATGCACATGTTTTGTTTTATTTTTATTAATGTTTTTGGCGGAAAATTCAAAATCAAGGTGTCAGCAAGGGGATTTCTTTTGAGAATTCTGTTTATGGGTGATTGCCTTCCCACTGTAACCTCACCTTGTCCTTTCTTTGCAACTTTGTCTTCAAATAAAACAAAACAAAACAAAACAAAACAAAGTACAAATGACAACTCTTGCATTTATTCCAAGGATTGATTTAACATTTGTTTATTATTTTACTTCATTCAATGTAGTCTCACTTTTGAGGTTTTGTTGGAAGCCATAAGACTTAGAGAGCAAAATGGAGTCTCTGATGCCTGAGAAACCAAAGGCCTGCGTACCTGACAGGCTGTACTGTGGCATTTCCCCCATGGGCCTAAAGGAAAGAACAGCCACATAGTTCAGTTAGCAATAGCCACAAGATGCTCCAATAAACCTCCTGAGTTGATAAGATATAGATCACATCCTGTTAAGCTACCATTGTGAAAGAATGTCTGTATGATCTAAGGGTATGCTGTAAAACTGGAAAGTCCGTCCTGTACGACCCCCCTACTTTTCTATAGACACCATGGAAAAGTACTGACTGTTACTTCCGTATTTTGCTTAACTATAAAAGCTAGCCCCCTTTCAATAAACCTTAGCTCTTGATCAGCCCGCTTGACTTGAGCTCATTTCTTTCTCAGCCTCTTTCCTCCATTTCAGGTCGGATCCTGCTCATGACCCACGAATTACTCCGTGATCCTCATTCTCACACCCCCGCGGGTCGGGGGTCCCCCATTGGGGGTCACAAGTGGCGCCCATACGAGGGGCACGAGACACGGACCACCGACCGGACGGCAACGCGTGAGCGAATCTCGAGAGCCTGATCGTAAGACGCAGGTAAGACCCAAATTTGGGCGGAGTGCAGATAGGTTAGCCTAACAGTTGCAACTAAACAGAGCCGTCCCATAGTCCCAGAAAAATGGGGACCACTATAAGTAAAGATATATATAGTCCCTTTGAAGATAGGGACCACTATAAGTAAAGAGGAAGCCTTTGTAAAAAACATTAAAAAGGCACTGGCTGAAAAAAATGTTAAAATCAAAAAGATCTCATAAAATTTTGGTAAAGAATTAGCAGACTATTTTGAAAAATATGGAAAAGAAGAGGAGAAGAAGGTCATGCAGTTCTATTGGAATATTTTAGGACAAATAA
The DNA here is from genome assembly GCF_024139225.1 of Suncus etruscus. Classification (NCBI taxonomy): domain Eukaryota; kingdom Metazoa; phylum Chordata; class Mammalia; order Eulipotyphla; family Soricidae; genus Suncus; species Suncus etruscus. The sequence goes on along the minus strand of NC_064868.1, from coordinate 60,995,885 downwards.
TCACTGATGCAGATTCTGACCCCTTTAAAAAAAGATATAATTCAAAAAATAGAGGCGCATATTGAGGCTGCATCATGAAGCCAGTCCAGTGCAAGTAGCCTAGCAAAAATAGACCCTAAAAAATAATCTCCTAATAATCTCTTATTGGATAATTGTCAGGACTCCAAAAGCCTTTCCAAAGGTTTCTACCCCATTCTTGCTAATGCCCTTCCCACTGATGATCACAGGCAGTACCCTGCTAGGGCAGCCCCTCCTCCTATAATGAGGATTTGACCCCTAAACTCCCCCAAAATATTTCCTGTCCACCGTCCAATATAGACCTTGATTCAAAAAAAAAAAAAAAAAAAGGGGAGTTGGAGGATCGCCTGCTAAAACTAGAAACAATCAAAAAATTACATTTTCAAGTCTCCCAGCTTCAAGCTGGCCTAAAGGGTTGTAAGCTCCAATTCCCAATGTTTGCTTCCCAGGCACCAGTCCCCCCAGATGAACAGGCTGCCGCTGGTGCCACAGGCAACTCAGCTGGGGAAGCCTAACCGGCTAATCCCCCAAACCCAGATAACAGACCCATAATGAGAGCAATTCTCTTTCATGCTGTACGAACTTATGGCATCCAAGCTCCTTTCACCTTGTCCTGCCTTGATGCAGTCAGGAAGGGAGGAGAACTGCTCCCACATGAATGGAGAGAAATTGCTAAAGCCACCCTCGCCCTTTATAATAACCATTTACATAGGGCCGACTCATGCCAATCTAAGACAGACATTGCTGGCAACCCCCTTCCACCCTCACAGGGAAACGAGTGAGGGCCCAGGCCTCGGGCTGACTATGAACAGACAAATGAGGGACACTCAGGATGGCACAGCCCTTTGTGGCTCCTGCCCAAAGCCAATCAAACGCCTAGCCCAAGCACTCCCGCTCCCTCTTAACAGCACTCTTCCAGCACTGTCAGCTACTAGAGGTACCTCCTCCCCTGGGTCCTCTGAAGTTTTTTGGATAAAAGCCATTAGTAAAATTAGACCTTCACTAACTATTACTATCAATGGTCAATCTTTTACTGGATTATTGAATTCTGTGGCTGATACTACATGTATGAGTCCCCAATTTTGGCCCAACTCCTGGCCAGCCCATCCAACCTTAGACAGTGTTTCTGGAGTAGCAGGCACCGTTAAACAGGTCCTTTTAAGCTCTCAACCATTAACCTGGGTAGATATGGAAGGAGACATGGAAACCATAACCCCATACATAATACCTGACCTCCCCATTAACTTATGGGGAAGAGATCTCATGGAACAGATGGGTCTTTATCTAATAAAATGCAAAAACCCTGAAGTAATACAACAAATGCTAGCTCAAGGCTATGATTTACACAAAGGATTAGGAAAATCGTTACAAGGCAAAATTGAGCCTATAAAAACCAAACCCAAATTAGACAGGCATGGATTAGCATTCTCTCCAGAAAAATTACCTTCAAAAATTCACCTTTTTAGTGGCGACCACTTGCACTCCTGCTACCCAAGCGGACAAAATAACCTGGATTTCTAACACTCCCGTATGGGTTGGCCAGTGGCCGCTTTCCTTGAAAAAACTCACTGCTGCCCGACAGTTAGTGCAGGAGCAGTTGGCAGCTGAACACTTAAAGCCCTCCAGTTCTCCTTGAAACACACCTATTTTTGTTATTAAAAAGAAGTCAGAAAAATGGAGATTGTTGCATGACCTTAGATGTGTAGCACAGGTAATAAATTTTGTAAAAAATATTTTGAAAATAAACCTAATTATCCTATTCAACCTTAAAATAAAACAGCATATTAATTGGCTGATGCAAAATACAAATAATTGGCCTTTGGCATGTGCCTCTTTTAAGGAAAAAATTGATATTCATTATCCAGCAAATAAGTTTATACAGTTTTTTAAAAAGATGCATGTGAAGAGAAAAAGAGTCGTAACAAGTGACAACAACAACAACAACAAAAAGAGCTATCTCCAGCGGAGACGGTACTCCCTACCTCCAGGTCTTAAAAGTTCTCATTTTGAATATCAAAACCTCAGGTCAGCACAAACAGAGAAAGATAAAGTCCTGGCCCCCTCAAGGGAAGAGCCATATACCCCCAACTCACTCAAGGTCTATTTTTCTTTAAGATCCCTTAGGGTAGATCCCTTAGGGTAGGAATGCAGCCCTAACTTCCCTTAGGTTTTTATGGTTGTCTCTCTGTTGTGACAAATGTTCCTTTCTCCTGAGTTAGGATGCCTGAGTTAAAATGTTTTTCTAAGATAAAGACCACAGTTGGTAAAATTATAAGGTTTTAAAAGTGTTCAAAAATGTCATAATAAGCCCCTTAATCTATGCAGAGGTAGTGTATATGTGGCATATTCTATACCTGTATTTGAGACAGTAAATTTCTGTGTAGTCAAAATGCAGACAAAAGTTTTGGAGAAAAAATATCACTTCTCTCTTAAAGTTGGTAAATTTGGCTTAAGTTCAGCAGAAATAATGCTAGCCTGTGTGTGTCTTTGTGTTTACAAGTTTGATTGCTCTGCTAAATATGGCAGAGTGTGGCGGGGGTAGAAGTAAAAAGATTCAGGAACTGTTCATGTGAAATTTATAGTGAGAATTATTATCAAAATTTTGTTGTGTCTCATAAGAGGCCTCAAATAATTGTAAAGTTTGTGAATTAAATTATGTGGCATACGTGTGCCTTTTCTAAAAGCATTTGTGTAATTAAGTTTTGTGCATTGGGTGTTGTAAAGTAATTATTAAAACATTGGAAATTAGAAAACCTTTTAAGTTCAGGTCTGTAAGGGTTAAAAAAAATTCTCTAAACAGAAAAAGCAACAGGGAAATAAATGCACTAAACTTTCCTGTTTATGCCTCAGGAATTTTTACAACAAAAAACAAACAAACAAAAAAAACTTTTGGTGTTTTAAAATTCCAAAGGACACAAAAATGTTAAGAATTTGAATCTTTTATATTTATTAAAAATTATTTTTGATCTTAAGAGTATATGAAAAATGTTGTGGTTAGCCTTTTTAAAATAATATTGTTAATTAATATTATAAAAGTAACTAAGTTTTATAAGCAGGACAACTAGCATCAAATATAATTTTGGTCTTAAGCTCTAGGTGTGGAAATGCATCACATGTCTTTAACTATATTTTATAATGATCTAAACATTTTGTTGATTTGGTATATACTATTTTTTTTACAAATTATTCACTTGAAATCTTCAAATTAGGAACAGTTGTTTGTTTTTTTTCAGTTTTTTATACCTTTAATAATCATAGTTCATGCTCTTGTGTTTGATCATAAAAATTTTAACACTTTATTGCAGCTGTCTTACTGTTCTACTGTGAAACTAATTTAAAGAAAACCTGTTCATTTACAGCAAATGATATCATTCGTCAGAGTGGAGACTCCTACAGTGCTCATTAACCATTTTACTTAACAAATTTTTTTAACTGCTTACATTTTACTTAATGTTTTAAACTTCAAATTAGAATTGTTTTAAAAATGTTTTGTGTTAAATCTGAACCTTAAAATTTATTTTCAGCAAAGTTCCACTCCAGCTACATTAAGTACTTCTAAAAATTAAAAGTTTTTCTACAAAAAAATTTTTTTTTCTTACAAACATGCTGGCTAAATATTTAAAAGCGCTTGTCAATTTTTCTAATGCAAGTTTTAAGTCAATCCTTTTGTCTGTTCATGTGTGTGTTGTAATGAATGAAAGTGGCCACAATGTTGTGTTTAGTGTTGTTTTGTTTTGTCTGTTTATTTGTTATTTCTACATTTCATGATAAATACAATTTTTAAAGCCTTATCCATTTTTAAAATTTCAATTAATTTTTTTTCAACCTGGTTCAGTCTGGTCATCTGACAGACTGTGACATCCTGCTAAAAATCATGTGTTAAAAATTATGTGTTAAGCTAGCTTTGTCCTTCTGAGAACATGGCAGAAGTTGTAGGGGATGGTAAACCCCAGATTTCTCAATGGCCATCGGGGATTATTTTTCCCTGGAGAATTTCTGGACTTTGCAATCACCCAGCTTTCCTGCTATGTGTAAATTAAGGCCAAAAGAATATGGATATGTGGCTAGAGAAAGAAGCATCTAGCTTTAAGATAATAACTAAGAAGTTTAAGAAAAATCATTTAGGTTCAGTTTAAAAGTTTTTGAAAAATTGGCGATTGTTAATTATAAAATTTTTTGAATGCTGAAGTCTGACAGAAGTCAGGAGGCATTCCCGTGGCATTCAAAAATAATTTGTGTAATATAAATTGCTAATGTTTTCTGCCTGTAAACCAAGGCCAGAAGACTAAGTAAATTCCTATTTTTTATATGAAGAATTAAATTCATGGAAAATTTTATTGTAAAAAAAAAACAAAAAAAACAAGTAACCATTTTGCCTCCTGCCAAGCAGTTTTCTTATAAACCTCCTGCAGCCTCCCGCAGTCCTGTCTTCATCCACTTCAAAAGAGCCTGTCACCCCTCCTGCTAGCCCACCATTTCTGCCAGACCTGTTTCTGACTGACTCTGCCTAAGGGGAATGCTGGATAATACTCTGCCTGGCAGCCCTTCTATAAACCTTCAGCATGCCCACTGCTACCAACGACCCTGCTGACCTCCACTGGGGAGCTGAGACTCATCAAGGCATACCTTTGACACAGGTCATGGGCATGGGACCTTGCTTACTCGGACCATATATGCGCCCCCCCCTGTCCAACTATCAGACATTTGCAATCAAACCATTGTGGTTAACAACACTTCCATCTTCATTGAAGCCCCCAACTCCACTGGACATTCTCCCCATATTGTTACTGAAATGTTTCTTGCTTATCATGACTATTAGCTTTGTTAATGCCTAGATTAACCATCAAACCTGTTGGTCCAGTTTCCACCTCGAACCTCATCCTGCAAATGGTCAACGCCTCCACCATCACCGACCCTGCCTATCTGCTATTCATCTCAACCACCCTTCTGCTTTGGCGACCCCCTGCCTGTCTCTGACCCCTTCGCTCTGCGATCCAGCCCTGAGCCTCACTTTGGCATCACCTTGGGACAGGTGGTGGGACTTGAACTTTGCCTTTTGGTACCCAATATGCTTCCCCCTATTCCCCTTATTGAAAATTGTAATCAAACGCTTGTTGTTAATTCCTCCTTTCAGTTTATAATTGCCCCCAATTTGACGTTTTTTGCCTGTTCTACTGGTTTATCTCCCCACATTGTTTCACATTTGTTTCTTGAGTCCAAGGACTACTGTGTTTTGGTTGTTTTAATGCCTAAATTAACTGTTAAACCAGTCACTGCTCTTACCCTAGCCTTATTGTTAGGCCTGGGTGTTATTGGTGCGGGCACAGGAATTAATTCATTGGTTTATACTCAAAAATCTGTTAATGCCTTAACTAGAACTGTTGTTAGAGATGTTGAGGAACTTAAAAGATGTTTAGATTATTTGAAACAAACTGTTGGCTCTTTAGAAAAGGTAGTACAGCAAAATTGCTGTGGCTTAAATCTTGTCTTTCTGCAGTAGGGGGGTATGTGCTTTATAGGAAGAATGTTGTTTTTTTAAAGATAAATTAGGTTTAGTCAGAGATAGTATTAGAAGAGTAGAACAAAGCTTGGAAGAAACAAAAAGAAAGATAGATAAAGATGAATCTTGGTACAAAAACTGGTTTTCAACCTCTCCCTAGTTGTCAACATTGTTGCCTAGTTTGCTGGGACCGTTTGTAGGATTTCTCTTGCTCATTTCTTTTGGTCCATGGGCATTTTTCCATTTTACCAGTTTTGTTAAAAATCAGGTGGACGAGGCTACCAAACGCTCGGTCAGAGTCCACTATCTACAGCTCACCCAGCATGAACCCCGCTCTCTAGAATACGATCCTCTAGGAGATGGTGAATCCCACCACCTAGACTTTAAGGAGTTTGAGCACATTGCTAAACGCAAAAAGTTGCTCCTCTCTCGGCTGTGGAAGTGCTTAAGACGGGGATAGCTTGGCGCCAGTGTTTGGGGTCTAACATGACCTACTAATACCCTTTTCTGGACAGAACAATTCGGAATTTACCTTGTCATGTCCAAACCTGGAGGCACGTCAAGTAACCTAAGACAGGCACCCCACCCATCCTCTTCTTTTGTCTATTTTAGAGAAACGGGGGAATTGTTGGAAGCCATAAGACTTAGAGAGCAAAATGGAGTCTCTGATGCCTGAGAAACCAAAGGCCTGCGTACCTGACAGGCTGTACTGTGGCATTTCCCCCATGGGCCTAAAGGAAAGAACAGCCACATAGTTCAGTTAGCAATAGCCACAAGATGCTCCAATAAACCTCCTGAGTTGATAAGATATAGATCACATCCTGTTAAGCTACCATTGTGAAAGAATGTCTGTATGATCTAAGGGTATGCTGTAAAACTGGAAAGTCCGTCCTGTACGACCCCCCTACTTTTCTATAGACACCATGGAAAAGTACTGACTGTTACTTCCGTATTTTGCTTAACTATAAAAGCTAGCCCCCTTTCAATAAACCTTAGCTCTTGATCAGCCCGCTTGACTTGAGCTCATTTCTTTCTCAGCCTCTTTCCTCCATTTCAGGTCGGATCCTGCTCGTGACCCACGAATTACTCCGTGATCCTCATTCTCACACCCCCGCGGGTCGGGAGTCCCCCATTGGGGGTCACAAGGTTTGTGTATTTTGTGTCATGTCCAAAACATGGCAAAAAAAAAGAATAAACAAAATAGACAGCTATTGGCAATACTTACAAAAAAAAAAGGAAAATGCTAAAAAATCAGATCAGAAATGACAGAGGAGAAATTAGAACATAACCTCCATAAATCCAAGTCATCATAAGAGCTTATTAGGAACAACTGTACTTTGTTAAGCTAGAGAACCTATAAGAAATGGACATATTTCTGGAAACATATAATCTCCTAAAACAAGTAAGGAGAAAATAGAAATCCTTTTTTTTTCGGGCCACACCCATTTGATGCTCAGGGGTTACTCCTGGCTAAGTGCTCAGAAATCGCCCCTGGCTTGGGGGGACCATATGAGACACCAGGGAATTGAACCGCGGTCCTTCCTTGGCTAGCTCTTGCAAGGCAGACACCTTACCTCTAGCACCACCTCACCGGCCCCAGAAAATAGAAATCCTAAACAGGCCAATGACAATTGAGGAAATTGAAATAGTAATTAAGAAATTCGCCAAGATAAAAAACAAACAATGTAGGTTTATTGGTGAGTTTTTATCAAACATTTTGAGAATATTTACTACCTTTGATCCTTAGACATTCCAAAATGTTGAAGTAATTGGAAGTCTCCCAAATACCTTCTATGATGCTAAAATTATTCTCATTCCCAAAGCTGGCTGAGATACTACCAAGAAAGTAATATAAAGGCAAATCTCGCTGATGAATATTGATGCAAAAATCCTTAATAAAATCTTAGCAAACTGAATCCAACAATACATCAAAAAGATCATACATCATGAGCAACTGGTTTTCAACTCAAGAATGTAAGAATGGTTCAATATATTCAAATCAATCAACAATAATATAGAACATCAGTGAAAGAAGTGTTAAAGTACATGATCATATCAATCAAAGCATAGAAAGCATTTGACAAGATCTAATACCAATTCACTATTAAAACTGTCAGCAAAATAGGTGTGGAAATAACCTTCCTCAAGATAATAACAGCTATCTATAAAAAGTCCATAGCTAAAATAATTCATTTTTGTTTTATTTTTATATTTTTACAAGTCTTTCACAGTTATATTAAAGGTACAACGTGACAGTGAGTAAGGTTCATTCCCACCACCAGTATTGACATTCCTCGGCCACTGTTCCCAGCGTGCATCCCATACCACTACTCTTAGCCCCCTGGACTGCTAGTGTAACAGGTCCCTTTTGTGTATAGCTTGTTGTAGTTTGCATCTCTTGGTTCTATTGTCATTGACTTTGGGTTGTGTGTTTACGTCTGATTATTTTTTATTTCCACTCAATGCTCATGAGACAGTTTTGTCCTGGTATCATCCACCTTTTTTTCAAATTTATAGAAAGACATAAACATATGAGGCAGAACAAGATGATTCATGTTCTATGATTCTGTTAAAAAAGAAAGAAAATAAGTTGTAGGCCCTATCTAGAAGGTATAAATATAAAATTTAAAGAAGAAAACAATAATATGGCAAGTTTTTTTTGTTTGCATAGGCATAGTAAGTATTGGGGAAATTAGAAAGAAAATTCCCTTGGCCTAAGAGATAGTGTTACTTCACCCTTGAGCATACTGCCATGAGACCAACTATAGGTCCGGACATGTTCATTGTCAAACCCCACGGTCTTTCTTTATGGTGCCAGGAAATGTTCTGCTCAGTTGTAGTTGTCAAAGTCAGTCTTCTGTAATTAGAGATCTTGGTGTTAGTGCAGATCCTAGGACAAAGTCTAAGATAGAGTCTTTCTTTATGGTCCCAGGAGAAGTTTTGCTCAATGGCTGAGATTGTAGTCAGTCTTCTGTAATCAGTGATCTTGGTTTTTGCACAGATTCTAGGACAGAGAACCCTCACAGTTATGTGAAGAGGTAGGGCAACCTGTGCTTAGATCAAGTTGTTGCTGTTTTCTCATCGTCAGAATGTTGTAGGAACTTAGCCTGGCACAAGTTGATGCCAGAGCGGTATTAGGGAATCCCCCAGGGGAAGTTTGATCCCTAGTGCTGTTGCAGGAAAGTGTGCAGATCTAAGGCTGGAATCTTGGGTTTGCAGTTAGACTGTCGATATGCGATCACACAAAGTCTAAGTCGAGTCCCCATGACAAATGTTCAGGGTAAAAGGCACATTTGTATTATAAAATTTTTGGTTTCTTATCCCTGGTAGATAAGAACTTGTGTCTATACATAAAATTTCTCCATTTTAGTGTGCCTATGCAAAAAAGGAATGCTGGCATATTGTATTATTGGTGCATTTGGGGGGAAATGATAAGCTATACAATCTCTTTGCCCTGGTTTTGAGCTGAGCTTTTATACCACACAAGACTTTTCTACTGGAATTTTGTACTAAGTGGAACCAAAACAAGGAAAAAAAGGGACAGAGGGGGCTACCTTTACATTTGAAAATAAACACACTAAAAGGTATAACAATTAAAGATTAAACATTAAAAGAAAATATAGATATACCCATTAAATCTCTTAGGATAGTATGGGGGGGATAAGATTCAGTGCACATTTTTATCTGACACTGTGATCTTATTGAGTCTGAGAAATAGTTTGCAGCAGTAAGCAATAAGGTAGTGTCCTCGAGCTGTGGGTCCCTCTGGAGCTGAATCCTGTAGCATGCAACAATCCATTTTGGGAGTGAGTGGGAGAAAAAGCACTGAATAGAATAAATCAGCAGGAGTGGGGGCTGCAGCTCTTTGCTGGAGCGAGAGACTTTAGAACGGGGTCTCAAACTTGTCACCACGGGCCATTTGCGGCCCTCCATTCAACATTTTGTGGCCCGAGGCCGGCCTTCAAATATTGCAGTATTAACGATTATTCGGCCGGCCTTCAAATATCGCAGTATTCACGATTATTCACCTACTGAATAATTGCAATAAAAATCGCATTAGTAAGAAAAAATCACAAAAACATTTGCATACCCGAGCAGTTCTGTTCGGGGGTATGCAAATGTTTAATGTGATTTTTTGCGATTTTTTTCTTACTAATGTGATTTTTTATTGCGAATATTTGGTAAATGAATAATCGCAAATACTTTGTGCCTAGCGCAGATGTCATTTCCGCTGCTCCTGTCCACTGTCCCTTGCATTATCGGAGGCCTAAGGGAGAGAAGGGAGAGAAGTTTATTACAGAATTAGATTTTGTCATACCTTCATCATGACTTCATCAAAGCCTGCAGTGAAGAGAAAGATTGGTGATGAGCACAGACAATTTGAGGAAAAGTGGGAGATGCAGTATTTCTTTGTTGAGCACAGTGGCATCCACACATGTCTTATTTGCTCAGAGAAAGTTGCAGTGCGCAAGGAATACAACTTGAAACACCATTATTTAAATAAACATGCTGAGGAATGTGCAAAATATCAAGGAAATGAGAGAGCCAAGCGGGTTGCCAGTTTTAAAGCATGCCTAATGAGGCAACAAGATTTCTTCAAGAAAGCAACCAAAGAGAAAGTTGCATCAGATGAAGCTAGTTACATGGTTAGTGAGATGATTGCTAAGGCAGGAAACCATTCACAGAAGGAGAGTTTATTAAAAAATGCATGTTACAGACTGCAAGTATTATCTGTCCAGAAGAAATGAAAGTTCTGACCTTATGGGATGGGTTAGAATGCTAAAAAAATAATTAAATTAAAAATTAAATAAAATGTATATTTAAAAAAGAAAAAGAAATAAATTGGGCCAGCACATCAGAGGGGAAATGTTTTTCAATTTCTTGGCACTTCATCAATGGCGGGGGTGAACTTTACTAAGTGAAACTTTTGGGGTAGATAGTGCATGGAGCATTTTACAATAAACATATTTTTCACTTCTAGAGTACTAAGCAACATGGTAATGAACACTATAAGAGGAGTCTACCCTATGTAGTATCATCAACCATGTCTTTTGCATCAAGGTTCATTTCCTGAAAGAAAACTGACAGTGTGAGAATTATAATAGTAACATAGCTTGAATTGACAAATAAGGGAAAAAGGAGAAATGGGGAAAAAAGGAAAAAAGAAAGGATAATAGAAATTTTTAAAAACATACTCAATGAGTGGGACTTATAACAAAAGTCTATGGTGTGTAGTAGCCTATTTTAGTGGTCTCTATGATATGTTTTAGGTCATAGTAGAAAACATAATCAAGAGGAAATGGATAAATTGGACTTCTTTCAAGACATTTTTATAATGAGCACTGTATATTGAGTCTAATATGATAGAGCACCAAATTGCAAAATTAGTGTGTCCAACCAATATCTCCAATAACCTCTATGGACAAAAAGTTGAGGAGTTATTTTATACATAATAAAATTTAGGCACTAAAACATACTGATAGTGAGCACTGCAGCAGGAGTCCCTGGCATCTAATCATATTCTGCACTAGATTCTGTGGATAAAAACATTAGGATATTATTATAAGCCTTTGTAGTGAGAGGTTGATAGAACGCCTGTTTGATCTTAACAGCTGTTTCTGTTGTTGCAGGTTTCTTTGTATAAAAAAGATTAAAGGTTTTGTGTTTCTCCTCTTCCTCTTGATTTGATTCCTTCTCCTCGCTATACCCTGGCACTTATGGTGTTCAGAGTATTACCATTGAGATGATTGTGTTTCCTCGTGGAGTTATTCTAAATACCAAATATAAGTGATATTTTATATTTATTTTTCTTCTGGCTTATTTCATTTAACATAATATTTTCTAGTTCCATCCATGTTACTGCAAATTGCATGACTGTATCTTAACGCTATGTAATGTTCAATTGTGTATATCTACCACATATTCATGATCCACTCATCTTTTGTTGGACATCTAGGTTGATTCTAATTCTTGGCTATTGTACTGAATAGTGGTGTGCATACATACTTTTAGATGAATGTCTTTATATCCTGGGGATAGATCCCAAGAGAGGAATTGCTGGGTCATATGGCAGCTCAATTCTGTTTACTTAGAACCATCCATTCTGTTTTCCACAGGGCTTGGACCAGGTAGCTTCCACCAGCCATTGTTGAGAGTTCCTTTCTTACCATATCCCCACCAACAGAGATTGGCCCCATTTTTTTTGATATGTGCTATTCTCACGGTTGTAAGCTGGTAGTTCATTGTTGTCTTGATTTGTATTTCCCTAATGTTAAGTGATAATGAATATGTTTCCATATATCTGCTGTCTATGTGTTGATCTTCCTCATAGAATTGTCTGTTCATTTCTTCTCACACTTTTTCAATTTTTTGTTAAGGTTTAGTGGATCTAACCTTTGTGAGTGCTTTGTGTATCTTAGATATCAAGCCTTTATCTGAGGTGTTGATTGCAAAATTTATTCCCATTCCGTTAGCTATCTTCTGGATTTAGCCCATGTTTTTTTTTTTTGTTTTGTTTTTTTTTTTTGCCATACAGAAACCTTTTAGTTTGATGTAGTTCCTTTTATTTAGGTTTGATGCTATAGTTCTTGCCATTGGCATTCTATCATCAAAGACATTTTTTTAGGTATCAGTCTTTGAGTGTTCTGCCTATGTTTTCCTCAGTGAACTTTATAGCTTCAGGCCAGATTTCAAGATCTTTAATACATTTTGATTTGACTTTTGTGTAAGGTGTGAGGTATGGATCAATCTTTAATTTCTTACACATGGATATCCAGTTGTTCCAACAGCATTTGTTGAAAAGACTGTCTTTGTTCCATTTCAAATTCTTGGGTCCTTTGTCAAATGTTAGTTGACCATATATGTGGGGGGATGTCACTGAATATTCTATTCTGACCCGTTGGTCTGAGAGTCTATATTTGTTCCAGTATCATGCTGTTTTGATCACTATGTATGTATAGGAAAGCTTCAGATTAAGTAAAAAAATGCAACCCAATTTCTTTTTTTAATATGGATTTGGTTAACCTAAAGATTTTTTGGTTTTACAAGAACTTTATTTTTTATTTTTTATCATTCTCCCCTTTAAACTTGCTTGCTATATTTATTTTCCAGAAGCATTTTATTTATGATACAGTCACTTCTGACAGCAGTGCTCAAAAGCTGCTTCTTATAGTGCTCAGTGAGATCTGTGGTGATGGGCATCCAACCCTGGGCTTCCTGTGTGCAAAAAAAGATACTCTACCACCAACCCCTGGAAGAGAGAAAAAAGGGGAGAGAGACAGAGAGAGATAGACAGAGAGATAAAGAGACAGACAGAGAGAAAGGAGAGAGAGACAGAGAGAGAGCAGACCTGGACAAAGAGTCAATCAGGTCAATCAGAGAGAGGATTAGAGGAGAGGGTATAGGCAGCAGCAAGGTAACTGAAACAGCGAGTTCAGCCAATAGGTTTTCCAGCGACTCCATCTATGAAATGCAGTCAAAGTCTAGGAAAAACAGGCAGGAAAAGCAGCCATCTTCCCCATTTTACTCCCCTTCTCTAGCAGGGGGACATATACCCCCTTAGCCTCTGGGTCTTTTCTTTTTTTTCTTTTTTTAATATATATTTTATTTAAACACCTTGATTACATACATGATTGTGTTTGGGTTTCAGTCATGTAAAGAACACCACCGATCACCAGTGCAACATTCACATCACCAATGTCCCAAATCTCCCTCCTCCCCAACTGACCCCCGCCTGTACTCTAGACAGGCTTTCCATTTCCCTCATACATTCTCATTATTAGGACAGTTCAAAATGTAGTTATTTCTCTAACTAAACTCATCACTCTTTGTGGTGAGCTTCCTGAGGTGAGCTGGAACTTCCAGCTCTTTTCTCTTTTGTGTCTGAAAATTATTATTGCAAGAATGTCTTTCATTTTTCTTAAAACCCATAGATGAGTGAGACCATTCTGCATTTTTCTCTCTCTCTGACTTATTTCACTCAGCATAATAGATTCCATGTACATCCATGTATAGAAAAATTTCATGACTTCATCTCTCCTGACAGCTGCATAATATTCCATTGTGTATATGTACCACAGTTTCTTTAGCCATTCGTCAGTTGAAGGGCATCTTGATTGTTTCCAGAGTCTTGCTATGGTAAATAGTGCTGCAATGAATATAGGTGTAAGGAAGGGGTTTTCGTATTGTATTTTTGTGTTCCTAAGGTATATTCCTAGGAGTGGTATAGCTGGGTCGTATGGGAGCTCGATTTCCAGTTTTTGGAGGAATCTCCATATTGCTTTCCATAAAGGTTGAACTAGACGGCATTCCCACCAGCAGTGGATAAGAGTTCCTTTCTCTCCACATCCCCGCCAACACTGTTTATTCTCATTCTTTGTGATGTGTGCCATTCTCTGGGGGTGTGAGGTGGTATCTCATCGTTGTTTTGATTTGCATCTCCCTGGTGATTAGTGATGTGGAGCATTTTTTCATGTGCCTTTTGGCCATTTGTATTTCTTCTTTGTCAAAGTGTCTGTTCATTTCTTCTCCCCATTTATTGATGGGATTAGCAGTACTGAGAGGAAAATTTATAGCTTTGCAAGTACACATCAGGAAGGAAGAAGGAGCTTACCTGAGTAGCTTAATGACACAGCTAATATAACTAGAAAGTGCTCAACAAAAGGACCAATAAATAGGGAGACAGAAGGAAATAACAAAGCTGAGAGCAGAAATCAACAAAGTGGAAACCTAAAAAACAATCTGAAAGATAAACGAAAGCAGTAGTGGGTTCTTTGAAAAATTAAACAAGATTGATAGACCACTGGCCAAGCTAACCAAGAAAGAGAGAAACCAAGAGAGAGAAACTTGATAACTCGTATTAGGAATGAAAAAGGAGAGATCACTATTGATATGACAGAGATTCAAATGGTAATCAGAAACTACTTTGAGAAACTCTACACCACTAAAAATGAGAACCTGGAAGAAATGGATAAATTCTTGGACTCTTATAATCTTCCATGGTTGAAGGAAGAGGATGTAGCATATCTAAACACTCCCATCAGCATTGATGAAATTAAAACGGTAATCAAATGTCTGTGCAAAAAGAAAAGCCCAGGCCCAGATGGATTCACTAATGAATTCTTTCAAACTTTCCAAGAGAAACTACTACCAATTCTGGCAAGACTCTTTCATGAAATTGAACAAACGGAAACACTTCCAAATAGCTTTTATGAAGCCAACATCACCTTGATACCTAAACCAGACAGAGATGCTACGATAAAAGAAAATTACAGACCAATATCGCTGATGAACGCAGATGCAAAGATCCTCAACAAAATCCTGGCAAATAGGATTCATTGCCTCATTAAGAAGATCATCCAACATGATCAACTTGGTTTCATCCCAGGAATGCAAGGATGGTTTAATATCAGTAAATCTATCAACATAATACACAACATCAACAACAAGAAAAATAAAAACTACAAGAACTTTATAATTGATTGTTCTAAGTCTTAAAAAAGCATGTGTAAATTTGGATAGAGATTGAATTAAATCTATATAGTAGTTTAGGTAAGATGGTTATTTTCATGATGTTGAATCTTCCTACCCACAAGCTGGGATGTTCTTCCAATTCTTTAGATCCTCTTCAATTTCTTTCTGAAGTGTTTTGAAATTTTTATGGTATAGGTCTTTCACCTCTCTTGTAAGGTTGATTCTTAGGTACTTGATATTTATAGATACTATTTTAAATGAGATGAAATACTTTATCTCTTTCTCCTTTGCTTCATTTTTTTGCATAAAGGCATGCTACACTCTTTTTTGCATTGATTTTGTAGCTGGCCACTTTGCTGTATTGGTTTATGCCAACATTATTTTTTTGGTTTTGTGTCACATCTAGCAGTGCTCAGTTGTTACTCCTGGCTCTGTGCTGAGAAATCGCTCCTGGCAGGCTTGGGGGACCTTTATGTTTCTAGGAATTGAATCCCAGTCAGTCCTTGGTCAGCTGCAATCAAGGCAAATGCCATACCACTGTGCTATCTCTCTGGACCCATTATTCCTAATGGCAAAAAACTGATAGCATTTCTACTAATGTCAGGCACTAGGCAAGAATGTAATTTGTCTCCTGTCTTATTATAGTATTAGAAGTCCTAGCAATATCAGTTAGGCAAGAGAAAGAAACCAAAAGTATCCAAATTAAAAAAGAGTAAATAAAATGATCTGTATTTGAAGATGACATGATGAAGGCCCTAAAGGATCCACAAAAATGTTGCTAGAAATAAAAAACCAATAAAAGTGGCTGTCTACAAAATCAATACACAAAAGAGAGTTTCACTCCTTTATACAAATAATGACTTGGAGAAAAAGGCAAACGAAAAATCTATCCCATTTAAATAGTGTCCAAAATTATCAAGTACCTAGGCTTCAATCTAACGAGAGAGGTTAGAGAACTATACCAAGAGAACCTTAAAACACTTAAAAAAGTAATTGAAGGGGCCGGCGAGATGGCGCTAGAGGTAAGGTGTCTGCCTTGCAAGCGCTAGCCAAGGAAGGACCGCAGTTCGATACCCCGGTGTTCCATATGGTCCCCCCAAGCCAGGGGCAATTTTTGAGTGCTTAGCCAGGAGTAACCCCTGAGCATCAAATGGGTGTGGCCCGAAAACAAAAACAAACAAAAACAAAACAAAACAAGAAAAGAAATTGAAGTAGACCTAAGAAAATAGAAAAACATTCTGTGCTCATGGATTGGAAGAATCAATATTATCAAAGTGACCATCTCACTCAAACTACTACATAAATTCAATGCAATCACAATCCAAATTCAGAGAATATTTAGCAAAACCCAATTTGCTGTGAAGTTCTCAGAGTTGAAGAATGCATGCACCCACATCTTTGGACACCGGAAGAATACAACTAAAAGAGACTCAAATTAAAGCACCTCAAGGCACGTCTTAGTAACAATGATAAAAACCTCAGATAGAAATGGAATACTAAAAATTGCAAGACCAAAATGTGAAATTACATACAAATAAGCAAAATTACTATTTACAGCAGATTTTTTACAAACGAATTCCTAGTTCAAAATTCAGTGGTAAGATATAGTGAAAAAATTTAATGAAATGAAAGCATCACCAAGAACACTTCACCCAATCAGGCTTTCACTCATATTTTAATAAATGATATTCAGCTTCTTAAATAGATAGCACCTCAAAACTTTATAGACTCAATGCCAACTTAAAAGAATTGATGAATATATTTTAAGGCAAGACAGATCCTACAAACTCACCAAATTTCTAAAAGTGGATGGCACAAAATCAAATTTAATTATCTCTCTCCATGTCAATGAACAAAATGTACCAGTTTAGAGTCACAGATTGGTAAAAATGGATCAGAAAATTGAATCTAATATTTTGCCTCCTGCAAGAAACACACAAAGTTTATGATACTGATGTTTTCTAAAATCATTAATGAATATGTATATCTAGATTATCTAGAAGAAATCACATTTTTTCTGTTTTGTTTTTGGGTCACATCCAATGTCATTCCAAGGTTACTCCTGGCTATGTGCTCAGCAATCAGTCCTGGTTTGGGAGACCATATTGGAGACTGGGGATGGAACCCAGGTCCATCCTGGATCAGCCATGTGCAAGGCAAATGCCCTACTGCTGTGCTATCACTCCAGCCCCGAAATCACATTCTTAAACATACAAACAGCCAATAAGGGCCAGAAAAAATATTTAAAATTACCGCTAATAGAATTGCATCAATAGCAAAATTAGAGGAAAAAGCAAAATACTTAAAACCACTGAAAATAGAAAGAAATTATTAACAGCACAATAACAGTGGGAGGTTTCAACACTGTTCTGTGATTTCTTGATAGATCAACCATACTAAGATTTAATAATGATATGCTGGCTGTACTTAGGGCTTACTCTTGGCTCTCTACTCAGGAATTACTTCTGTTTTGTTTTTTATTTTGGGCCACTCCTGGCGATGCTCCAAGGTTACTCCTAATACTGCACACAGGAATCACTCCTGTCAGGTGCAGGGGACCATAAGGGATGCTGGGGATTGAACCTGGGTTGGCTACATGCAAGACAAGCGCCCACCCTGCTGTGCTATTGTTCTGGCTGTACTCAGGAATTACTTCTGTTGGTGCATGGGGGAACATATGGGATGCCTGGGATTGAACTTGGGTTGGCTGTGTGCAAGGCAAGTGCCCATCCAACTGTACTATCTCTTCAGCATGCAAAACCACAAATAGTGATGAGTTTAGTTAGAGAAATAACTACATTTTGAACTGTCCTAATAATGAGAATGTATGAGGGAAATGGAGAGCCTGTTTAGAGTACAGACGGGGGTCGGGTGGGGAGGAGGGAGACTTGGGACATTGGTGATGGGAATGTTGCACTGGTGAGGGGGGGTGTTCTTTACATGACTGAAACCCAAACACAATCATGTATGTAATCAAGGTGTTTAAATAAAATAAAAAATAAAAACAAGTTAGAAAAAAATAATCTTATCAAGAATATACAAAAGATAATTTTACATATAATATATATAATTATAATAGGTCAATACACTAATGCATTTGACTTACTAGTTAAAATCTAAAAATAATATGGCATGTCTAGATATTTTCACTGCTGCATTTTACCAAATGTTTATTGAGGAAATGTACCAATTTTCTACAACCTGTTCCAGAAAAATAAAATCAGATATAACACATTAAAACTAATTGCATTACTTTAACATCAAAATTAAAGGCACTAAAAGAATGGAAAGCTATATCAAAATCTCTCTTTAAAATAGCTGCAAAATCTTCAATAAATATAAGTCACATTCAATAGTGTATTAAAATTTTATAACACAAGCCAGTGTATTTCTAGTAAACAAAGTTGTTTCAACATTCAAAAATCAAATGATCCATTTTATAACAGGCTAAAAATCATGTCAATTCATTTCACATAATACAACATCAATTTATTTCATGAACTATTTAAATTGTGATTAGAAGGAAATATAAAAATTTTATTTTTAAAATGTAAAAATTTTTGTTTTAAAATATTTATCTAATAATTTATTTAATGATGATAAATTATAAGCCCAGAAATGTAACTAAGTGGGAGAATGTTAGCCTTGCACCATAAAGGTATGAGTTCAATCCCAGCACTGCCATACATAGATGAGTGAGCTCTCAATGGCACTGTCATTGATATCCCAGGCATAAGTGTGTAATCTCTATAACCAAGTGTCTAAACCCCCAGACAATACCACAACCTAGTGTGAGTTTCACGAACAAATGTTTAAACTCTGCAACCCCTGAGCAGTGCAACAACAATAATAACAATGGGAAGGAAAGGGGGAAAATGATTTATTGGTGTCAATATACATCCTTTTCTTTTAAGATTGGAAACAGGACTAGGTTGTCCCCTTTTGCTACTGCTGTTCAACATAACACTGGAGTTTCTAATGTAGAAAACCACGTAAATTGTAAGTAAAAAGAAGTAAACAAATTGTGAAGAAAGGAACAAATCTATGTTTATGGATGATGTAATTTTTTTCTTTTCTTTTCATGAAGTAAAGTTGATGTATTTAAAGAAATTTACATAGAGAAATGTGAGGGGAGAGTAGGAGCTTCATTTGTTTATGAAAAATATAGGCTTCTCTACAATGTGGAAAGTCTAGATGATATGATTTTCTAAGTAAAAAAAGACACAAAAATAAAAATCCAAAGAACTGACAAGCAAGTTCCTGGAAATAAACAAATGTAAGTGAGGTTGTGGAATATGAATCTACAATACAATTAAATTGCTTTCCTTGATATCAGCAAAGAACAACAGTAATATGAAACAGAAAAGTATGTTTTACATTATCATTAAAAAGGGAGAAATATTTAAGTATAATTGAAACAACACATGTGTAAGATCTGTATGAAAAAATGATAAAACTCTAATGAAAGAAATATATTATCTAAATAAATAAAAACATATTTTATTTTATGGGTAGAAAGGCACAATATTATTATAAAGTTATTTTCTATAAGTTCTCTAACTTACTTTTAATTAAATAAATTAAAGTTATTTAATTTATATTTTATTTATTTATTTATTTTTGGTTTTTTGCCACACCCAGTGATGCTCAGTGGTTACTTACTCCTGGCTATGCGCTCAGAAATCGCTCCTGGCTTGGGGTACCATATGGGATGCTGGGGAATCAAACCATGGTCCGTCCTAGACTAGCATGTGTAAGACAGACGCCTTACCCCCTTGTGCCACCGCTCTGGCCTCTAATTTATATTTTAATGCAATACTAGTAAAAATCACAGCAGGTTAAAATGTGTTATTAAAGTAATAATGGGCTTATTATTACTAGACTAGAGAATATTGGTAAAGGTCTATAGAAATAGTTAAATTATTTTTGACAAAGAAGCAAATGCAATCCAATGAAGAAACATTAGTTTTTCAACAAATGATACTAGAACAAGAAGACACAACATGCAGAAACAAATAAATCCAGACACTACCTGTATACTGTTTACAAAAAACATCTCAAAATGGAAAATGTACCTAATCTAAATGTAAAACATAAAACTTAGGTTTGGCAATTTTCTTTTAAGGTTGAACCATAAAATCACACTTCCTGAAAAAAAAACAATTTAGCTGCTTTCTATTAAAATTAAAAAATGTGTGCCTTGGGGCCAGAGTGATATCAGTGTAGGGCATTTGCCTTGCATAAGACCAACCTATATTTGATCCCCTGCATCCCATATGGTCCCCTGAGCCTGACAGGAGTGATTTCTGAGCTCAGAGACAGAAGTAACTTTTGAGAGTCACCAACTGTGGTCCATAAAACAAAGAAAAACAAAACGAAACAAAGAAACAAAAACATGTGCCTTGACAAAGTTAAGGGAATATAAAGACACCTGACAAGGAGAAAAATACAAAAAAATAAGATGGTAAAATACTGATCTGAATTGTACATAATATAAAGAACTCAAACTCAGCAATGGGTGGGTGAGATAGGAGTGCATGCCTTGTAAGGGCAAGGAACTGAGTTTGATCCCTGATACCATTTGCAATTGCAAGCACTGCTTAATATAGGCAGGTGAACCTGAGTACTCCTGGGTCCAAGCAATATTGTATCACTGGGATTTAGCAATGCACCTGGTTGGCCAAGAAATATAGGAGTGATCTGTGCCCATCCTCTCCAAGGTTGTTTGATGGGACCTTTCTTAAAAACAAGAAAAAACCATTAACAAATAGGTAAAAATATTAAATAGATTGTAAATAAATATGATGCTCATTGTTATATAAAATGAATAAATGCAAATTAATAAGAGATAGCAGTATATGCATATTTGTCCTGAAAAAATCCAAAATACCAACACGAAATTTTGCAAGGCTTACAGCAAAAAGAATATATTTTCATTGGTAATTCAAAATGGTAATCCACATTTTATGTTCTAGTAAAATTTTGCACAGATCCAGTAATATTTCTCCTATTTGATTGTTTCATTTGCAGGACTGTAACTCCTTGAAAACAATGGCTATGCCTCAGTGATATATCTATTTTGAGCAACTTCTGTAGTAAGTCTTCAATAAACTGTTCATTGAATAAATGACTAAAAGAAGCAGTAAACTTGGAGTTTGAACAAAAATTTTACTAAATCATAGTCATACTAAGAACAGCAGTAAAAATAGCATAAACCTATTCCAAAATGTACATAACTATAACAATTTGCAACCATTTCACAATGAAAATGATGTGCTTGTGTGGGTACATAATAAAAATATATTTTTATTTGTTCATTAGTTATGCAGGTTGTAGTGATCTAATGTTATACAGAAAGGTACATCAGAAGACTTGGTATTTTAAATATTTTTATTACTATAGTGAAGCTATAAGGAAAAGTATTAGCAAGAGGAAAAGCTCTTAAATTTTTATAGGTGTTCCCCAGTGGTGCACAGAAGTTGGGGGTGTAGGAAGACAACTCTCAGTGATTTTAACCTGGTGCTATGAGCCTGAAAATTTTATACAATAAGGATAATGGTTGGAAGATAAAGAGGTAAAATACTTGAAATTTCTCTAGAGGGGTTACTTTAAAATTTTTGGAAGACAGTTGAAATAGGTGGAGGAGTGTGGGAGTTACCAGGGTTAAACTCAATGGTTCTGGCAAAGGTATGTGATACTGTATATCAAACACGGCCTTGTACATGTTAGGCATGTCCTCTACTCTTCCTAGTTCTGAAAATTTCATTAAGGAAAAAATAAAAATCATTCAATATAATTTGTATCACCAAACATCACAACCTTAAATGTTTCTTTCATATTCTACCTCACACTATTATAACTGTAAACAGAGAAAATGCACAAAATATACCTGTCAAGTTCAATATGTTTAAATAACACAGAAGTCATTAGCATCAAGTAAGAGTGAGAATTTTGAATGTAAACCACATAAAAACCCATGTTTATAGTCCATATTACAGTTTCAACATCTGCTGTAATTATGACAGAAAGGCAAGTAAAGGTAGAGTTGTACAGGTTCATTCTTACCCCATCCCACCCCACCCCATTCTAATCTCAATTGTATTTCCAGTTTGACAGCGCTTGGATTCCTTATGCAAGTATTCCATAGCTGGAAAATATTCTGGTTTAGTTCTGGTTTTGTTGGGGAAAGACAACAAAGGTCATCAAGTTCAGGGGAAAATAAAAGATGTGTCACTACTAATAATATTTCCAAACTTTAACTCAATATTCTGTTATATATTCCTAATATATTCCTAAGTAATATATTCTTAATGTAATAGATTGTGTTCCTGACAATAAAATATCATGAAACAGTAAATCTTTAATCACTTAACTACTGAGGATAAAAAAATGGCATTAATAGGAGTAGTTTCTGCAGGGGATTAGAAAGATAAATGGAATTAGTCTGGTCTAATTCAGTGTTTTTCATACTATCTTTTATGGTGCAAAAAAATCCGATGTAATATCACCAAATGTTAGGCAAAGAACTTTTATAATTTTTTTTTTTGGGTTTTTGGGTCACACCCGGCAGCACTCAGAGATTACACCTGGCTCTATGCTCAGAAATCACCCCTGGCAGGCACCAGGCCATATGGGAAGCTGGTATTCGAACCACTGTCCTTCTGCATGCAAGGCAAACACCTTACCTCCATGCTATCTCTCTGGCCCTGAAAAAGAACTTCTTGATTAGAAAGTATGCAGTACACAAAGTTATGAAGAAACGCCATATTTATTTACAGCACATATGTCTATTTTTTTGGTGGTGCTCAGGCTTACTATTAACTCTGTATTCAGAGATCCCATCTAGTGGGGCTCAGGGTTCTGTATGTGGTGCAAGTAACCTACTCTCATTGTACTGTCACTCCTGTTCCTTTATATTTAAATTTTAACAAATAAAAACTAATTTTTCAAAACACAATATGAAATTCAGCATTTCTCCAAAAATTGGCCATAAAAGTTCCTTCTCAAGAAATACCTATTTATTGGTAGGTCCAAAAGCCAAGATCGCGATTTACAGATGACTGGCTGCTAGAACCACGACCAGACTGTATACATCTTGGGACCAATAAAAAAGCCCTAGTTTAGGGTTTGAACTATGACCTGCACAATAAACATGATCCCCAGTCCTAAAGGTCCGGCGGAGACAATTGTAATGGAATGGGGCTTCTGGAAGCACAAAGAAAGACGCTATCCTAGGTGCCATCCTAGGTTCAGTGCAAAGACCAAGATCACCAACCACAGAAGATGGATTAAAATGACACTGAGGGAACAGAACCTCTAGAACCACAAAGACTGACTTCATCATAAGTCCCACCTCAGGATCTGTGCAGATACTGAGACCTCTAAACACAGAGCTCTGATTGTATCACCCTGGACAGAGCAGAAGTCTTCCACACAACACAAAAACACCACCGGGAGAGTAAATGATCCTGAGCAATGTCTAGAGTTGATCCCATGACAATATACTCCAAGGACAGAGAAACCCCATATTTCTTAGGCCAAGTGAATTCCTTTTCGAATGACCCCAATATTTACTGTGCCAGGGCAGGAGGGAAAAAACAAAAATACAAAAAGCACAAAACCTTGGTTATTTATATATATTTTTACCTTCATTTATTATTATTATTATTATTATTATTATTATTATTATTATTTACCTATCTATTTTGGTCGATTTCTCTGTTTGGGTGCAATTATTGAAATTGTTGTCCCCAGTTATACTTATTTTTTCTCTCCCTTTCTTTTCTTTCGTTATGTGCTATGCCATGTTTCTTATTTCAAGACCATGGTGTATTTTTGTTTGTTTGTTTTTGTTTGTTTGTTTTGTTTTGTTTCTTGTTTGTTTTTTGTGGTGATTATCGATATAGCTGGAGTCCTCACTGGATATTTGACACTCCTTTTGGTACTGGTGGATTGTTTCACCTTCTTTTTCTCCTTCATCTCCCAAATCGATGATGAGAGTCTCTAGAGGGATTCCGCCCATTTTGGGGGTATTAGATTCTTACCCCAGTTTATTACTTTTCTCTTTTTCAGGCAAAACCAAGCAACTTGAACTAGCTAGTCCTGCCTCCAGTTAGAGGGGAAAATAAGGGAGGCATCAAGACCAAACAGGTGCAAGACTACTAAGTAGTAGGTTAGATACAGAGGGGACCACATATTCTAGCCGCCCTGGGAGTGAGGGAAGAGGAAATGGGAGGTAAGACAAAAACGGAGGTGTAGGGAGGACAATTTGGTGATGGGAATCCCCCCTGATTTTATGTAAATATGTACCTAAAATATTATTGTCAACAATATGTAAGCCACTATGATCAAAATAAAAATGATATTAAAAAATAAAAATTATATTAAAAAAACAAAAAACAAAAAACAAATTAGATATGAAAAAAAAAGAAATACCTATTTATTGTTAAATATCATCCTAGATTATACTAGTTGAGAAATACTGAGGTGAATCTTCATTATTCTTTCAGAATGGGATTTGAATTCTAGTTCTCTCATTCAATAACTGTGACTTTGGGAAAGTTACTTCACTTCTCTGGATATATATCTTCACTAATGAAAACTGGAGGAGTAATACTGACCTATTGAAGAGGGAAGCCAGAAAGATTAAATGAGATAGTATCATGTTCACTATTCATCACTATTAACTTTTTTTGGGGGGGTCACACTCGGCAGCGCTGAGGGGTTACTCCTGGCTTTATGCTCAGAAATCACTCCTGGCAGGCTCAGGGGACCATATGGGATTCTGGGAATCGAACCATCGACCTTCTGCATGCAAGGCAAATGCTTTACCTCCATGCTATTTCTCCAGCCCCCACCACTAGTAACTTTTAAACTAACTTTTCCTAATTGATTTGACAAATAGCTTCAAAATAGATTGGGCATAATGATTCAAATGGCTATATTTTTTTTGCTGCTTTGAGAAATTAGTTGAGGGAGAAAAGAATAGTGCAAGTTGCACAGAGATTCTCTGACTTATAATTCTATCATATATTTTCTGTGTGAACTTGACTGAATCACTTTACTGTTTTGAATCTATATCTTCTTTTGCCAAATATAGGTATGAAGTAGTTGACTTCACTGTAAAATTTTGTGATATTCAGACTAAGATACTACATATATGATTTGTTTTTTGTTGAAGAATTCTGTGGTACAGGTTAAAGCCTATTAAGAAGGATTAAGAAGGATGCTTTTTGGTATTGGAATAAAGACTGACCCTCAGGTCAGTGGAATAGGCTTAAGTATTCAAAGAATGTTCCCCAGACATACAATCACCTAATGTTTGATAAAGGAGCAAGAAATTCTAAATGGAACAAGGAAAGCCTCTTCAACAAGTGGTGTTGGCACAACTAGTTAGCCACTTGCAAAAAAGTGAACTCATAACCCTAGGTAACATCATGTACGAAGGTAAAATCCTTTTTTTTTTTTTTTGATTTTTGGGGTCACACACGGCAGTGCTCAGGGGTTACTTCTGGCTCCACATTCAGAAATCGTTCCTGGCAGGCACGGGGGACCATATGGGATGCCAGGATTTGAACTAATGACCTTCTGCATGGAAGGCAAACGCCTTACCTCCATTCTATCTCTCTGGCCCCACGAAGGTAAAATCCAAATGGATTAAAGACCTTGATATCAGACCTAAAACCATAAGGTATATAGAACAACATGTAGGTAAACACTCCATGACATTGAAACTAAAGACATCTATTTTTAATATCTTTATTTAAACATCTTTATTACAAATATGATTGTAGTTGGGTTTCAATCATGTAAAAAAACACCCTTCACCAGTGCAACATTCCCATTACCAATGTACCAAATCTACCTCCTCCCCACCCCCTCTCTGCCTGTACTCTAGACAAACTTTCTACTTCCCTCATTCATTCACATTGTTATGATAGTTCTCAGTGTAGTTATTTCTGTAACTGCACTCATCACTCTTCGTAGTGAGCTTCATGTCATAAGCTGGACTTTCCAGCCCTCCTCTCTTTTGTCTCTGAGAATTATTGCAAAAATGTCTTTTGTTTTTCTTAAAACCCATAGATGAGTGAGACTATTCTATGTCTATCTCTCTACCTCTGACTTATTATATATACATATGTGGGGAGCCGAACTATTGGAACCTAGAAAAAAGGTGCCTCAGAAATCCCTGACCTTGTTACCCACGTGACCAGAGGCACACATGCCCTGAGGACAAAGGAAATAGACAAACACTAAAGTAAATTCAAAGCAGCCCAATACATCCAGCCAGAAAGAAAATTATAGAGCAACTTGCCTTTTTGTTAGCAAAAGATTAATATGTTTACAGATGAGGGTTTTTTTATGCTTGCTGAGTAAAATTTATAAGATCCTGTTTGGATCTTGTGCTTTCAGTATAAACATGTGCTCAGGTCTACCTCTTTACCCCTCCCTATTACCTGCCCCCAGCTTATGCTAATGAGTGCTTGCAATTGTAATTGGTGGAAACCTGTAACACCCTCTGACGTATTTCACCCTTAAAAGCTGATCTCCCAGAGGGACTTCAGAGCATAAAAACCGGCTAACATTTGCAAAAGCTGGCTCCCTGTGTGTGACACCAGGCGGGGAAAATCCGCGAAAGTACACCGGCCCAGTGGGGCTCAGCTGTGAAAGACTGTGAGTGTGACCTGTCTATGTCTGTCTACTGTCCTCTTGCGTGAAACTCTTGCGAGTGGGGCAAAAAGAGCCTCCAGAAACCTCGCTCGCCCAGACGCCATTTTCAGGGAGGGACTTCAGAGCATAAAAACCGGCTAACCTTTGCAAAAGCTGGCTCCCTGTGTGTGACACCAGGCGGGGAAAATCCGCGAAAGTACACTGGCCCAGTGGGGCTCAGCTGTGAAAGACTGTGAGTGTGACCTGTCTATGTCTGTCTACTGTCCTCTTGCGTGAAACTCTTGCGAGTGGGGCAAAAAGAGCCTCCAGAAACCTCGCTTGCCCAGACGCCATTTTCAGGGAGGGACTTCAGAGCATAAAAACCGGCTAACCTTTGCAAAAGCTGGCTCCCTGTGTGTGACACCAGGCGGGGAAAATCCGCGAAAGTACACCGGCCCAGTGGGGCTCAGCTGTGAAAGACTGTGAGTGTGACCTGTCTATGTTTGTCTACTGTCCTCTTGCGTGAAACTCTTGCGAGTGGGGCAAAAAGAGCCTCCAGAAACCTCGCTCGCCCAGACGCCATTTTCAGGGAGGGACTTCAGAGCATAAAAACCGGCTAACCTTTGCAAAAGCTGGCTCCCTGTGTGTGACACCAGGCGGGGAAAATCCGCGAAAGTACACCGGCCCAGTGGGGCTCAGCTGTGAAAGACTGTGAGTGTGACCTGTCTATGTCTGTCTACTGTCCTCTTGCGTGAAACTCTTGCGAGTGGGGCAAAAAGAGCCTCCAGAAACCTCGCTCGCCCAGACGCCATTTTCAGGGAGGGACTTCAGAGCATAAAAACCGGCTAACCTTTGCAAAAGCTGGCTCCCTGTGTGTGACACCAGGCGGGGAAAATCCGCGAAAGTACACCGGCCCAGTGGGGCTCAGCTGTGAAAGACTGTGAGTGTGACCTGTCTATGTCTGTCTTCTGTCCTCTTGCGTGAAACTCTTGCGAGTGGGGCAAAAAGAGCCTCCAGAAACCTCGCTCGCCCAGACGCCATTTTCAGGGAGGGACTTCAGAGCATAAAAACCGGCTAACCTTTGCAAAAGCTGGCTCCCTGTGTGTGACACCAGGCGGGGAAAATCCGCGAAAGTACACCGGCCCAGTGGGGCTCAGCTGTGAAAGACTGTGAGTGTGACCTGTCTATGTCTGTCTTCTGTCCTCTTGCGTGAAACTCTTGCGAGTGGGGCAAAAAGAGGCTCAGAGGAGCACGTCCGCTCCGCTTCGCTACGCGGCCGTGCACTCTTTCTAAGGAAAGAACACCATTGCAACAAGAAGGAAAAATCACACTAAGAACGGCGCTATATCACAGAAGCAAACATTTCTCTCTGGACTGTCTTCTCTGTTGCATGCTCGGGCCTAAGATTTGAACCAGTGTGAGGCTTCATCCACGGAGGACTCCCCTCCCTTAGAGGCAAGTCAGCCCATCCAGAAAGGGAGGAGCCAGAGGAGTGTGCTGCCTACATCATATAGACAATGAATACCACCACAACACGTAGAAAAACCCACAATACAAGTGTGACAATGGGGAAACAACGCAGGCCAGCATCAGACATAGAGAATGAAGATGACAATTCTGAGGACCAGATAATGACTGAACAACTAATCAACCTCTCAGATAAGGACTTTAGACTAGCAATATGGAAGGTGCTCAACAGACTCCAAGAAACCATGGATCGAGTTGAACAGAACACTAATAAGAACCAAGAAAATATGAAGGCAGAAATGACAAAACTCCAAACTGAAATAACATGTCAACTAACAGGACTGAAAAAGTCAGTAAACGAAGTGAATGACAAAATGGATAAGCTCTGGGACAGGGTATCAGAAGCTGAGAATAGACTTGGTGCTGTGGAAGATGAGATACATAACAATTCCATACAGCAGGAGAGATTGGACAAAAAACTTAAAGCAAATGAGCAGACAATGGAAAAAATTAGTCAAAGAATGGGAACAGACGAAAATAGAAGTCTATGATAAGATCAACAGAAACAACTTAAGAATCATTGGAGTCCCAGAGACCCAGGAAGAAAATTTCCAGGAAGAATCAATGGTCAAGAACATCATTAAAGAGAAACTTCCAGAGCTAAAGAATATACGTGATCAAATCCTGCATGCCCGAAGAGTACCAACCAAAAGAGACCCCAGAAAAACCACCCCAAGACACATCCTAGTCACAATGACAAATCCCACAGATAGAGACAGAATTCTGAAAACAGCAAGATCAAAAGGGGAAATCATGTTCAAGCAAGCTTCCCTGAGATTTACAGCAGACCTGTCACCAGAAACGCTCAATGCCAGAAAGCAGTGGTGGGATATTGTGACAAGACTGAATGAAATGAATGCTTCACCCAGAATACTATACCCAGCAAAACTCACTTTCCGGTTTGATGGAAGAATACATGGTTTCACAGACAAAAAACAGCTCAGAAACTTCACAGACACAAAACCAGTCTTAAGAGAAAAACTGAAAGACCTAATCTAAGACAAGACTACCCAAAAGGCACACCAAATTTTGAAATAAAGATGGCGTTAAATCCCAGGACAATTCTTTCTCTCAACGTCAATGGACTAAATGCACCAGTTAAGAGACACAGAGTGGCTAAATGGATCAAAAAACTCAATCCAACCTTCTGCTGCCTACAAGAAACGCACCTGAATAGTCAGAACAAACATAGACTCAAAATAAAAGGCTGGAGAAAAGTTATCCAAGCAAACAACACCCATAAAAAAGCTGGAGTGGCCATACTAATATCAGATAATGCAAACTTTATACTCAGGAAGGTTGTAAGGGACAAAGACGGACATTTTATATTAATAAAGGGGTACGTAGATCAGGAAGAATTCACTCTCCTAAACATATATGCACCGAATGAGGGGCCAGCAAAATATTTAATACAACTGTTGACAAATCTGAAAAATAATATCAACAACAACGCAATAATTGTGGGGGACCTTAACACGGCTTTGTCAACACTGGACAGGTCAACCAGACTGAAACCCAACAAGAATATACTAGACCTGAGGAGAGAAATGGAAGAAAGAGGCCTAGTGGATATATATAGGACACTCCATCCCCAGAAACCTGGATACACATTCTTCTCCAATGTACATGGGACATTCTCCAGGATAGACTACATGCTGGCACATAAAACATACCTCCATAAGATCAAGAGGATAGAAATTTTGCAGACTACCTTCGCTGACCACAAGGCTCTGAAATTATTTGTGAACTCCAAAGGGACTCAGAAGAAACACTTTAACACCTGGAAGTTAAACAGCCTCATGCTCAATAACCAGTGGGTCCGAGATGAAATCAAGGAGGAAATCAAAAGGTTCCTGGAAACAAATGACAATAAAGACACAAACTCTCAGAACTTATGGGACACAGCAAAAACAGTACTGAGAGGAAAATTTATAGCTTTGCAAGCACACATCAGGAAGGAAGAAGGAGCTTACCTGAGTAGCTTAATGACACAGCTAATAGAACTAGAAAATGCTCAACAAAAGGACCCAAGAATAGGAAGACAGAAGGAAATAACAAAGCTGAGAGCAGAAATCAACGAAGTGGAAACTCAAAAAACAATCCGAAAGATCAACGAAAGCAGAAGTTGGTTCTTTGAAAAAATAAACAAGATTGATAGACCACTGGCAAACCTAACAAAGAAAGAGAGAGAGAGAAACTTGATAACTCGTATCAGGAATGAAAAAGGAGAGATCACTACTGATATGACAGAGATTCAAAGGGTAATCAGAAACTACTTTGAAAAACTCTACGCCACTAAAAATGAGAACCTGGAAGAAATGGATAAATTCTTGGACTCTTATAATCTTCCACGGTTGAAGGAAGAGGATGTAGCATATCTAAACACCCCCATCACCATTGATGAAATTAAAACAGTAATCAAATGTCTGCCGAAAAACAAAAGCCCAGGTCCAGATGGATTCACTAATGAATTCTATCAAACTTTCCAAGAGGAACTACTGCCAATCTTGGCAAGACTCTTTCATGAAATTGAACAAACAGAAACACTTCCAAATAGCTTTTATGAAGCCAACATCACCTTGATACCTAAACCAGACAGAGACGCTACCAAAAAAGAAAATTACAGACCAATATCACTGATGAATGCAGATGCAAAGATCCTCAACAAAATCCTGGCAAATAGGATTCAATGCCTCGTTAAGAAGATCATCCACTACGATCAAGTAGGTTTCATCCCAGGAATGCAAGGCTGGTTTAACATCCGTAAATCTATCAACATAATACACAACATCAATAACAAGAAAAATAAAAACCACATGATCATATCAATAGATGCAGAGAAAGCATTTGATAAGGTCCAACACCCATTCTTGATCAAAACTCTCAGCAAGATGGGAATGGAGGGAACCTTTCTCAATATAGTGAAGGCCATCTACCACAAGCCAGTGGCAAATATTATCCTCAATGGAGAAAAACTGAAAGCCTTCCCTCTAAATTCTGGCACAAGACAAGGCTGTCCTCTCTCACCACTCCTATTCAACATAGCACTGGAAGTACTTGCTATAGCGATTAGGCAAGAAAAGGATATCAAGGGAATCCAGATAGGAAAGGAAGAAGTCAAGCTCTCACTGTTTGCAGATGACATGATACTCTACTTAGAAAACCCTAAAGACTCTATCAAAAAGCTTCTAGAAACAATAGACTCATATAGCAAGGTGGCAGGCTACAAAATTAACACACAAAAATCAATGGCCTTTCTATACACCAACAGTAATAAAGAAGAAATGGACATTAAGAAAACAACCCCATTCACAATAGTACCACACAAACTCAAATATCTTGGAATCAACTTGACTAAATATGTGAAGGACCTATACAAAGAAAACTATAAAACTCTGCTCCAAGAAATAAGAGAGGACACACGGAAATGGAAACACATACCCTGCTCATGGATTGGCAGGATTAACATCATCAAAATGTCAATACTCCCCAAGGCATTATACAGATTTAATGCCATCCCTCTAAAGATACCCATGACATTCTTCAAAGAAGTGGATCAGACACTTTTGAAATTCATTTGGAACAATAAACACCCTCGAATAGCTAAAGCAATCATTGGGAAAAAGAATATGGGAGGAATTACTTTTCCCAACTTTAAACTGTACTACAAAGCAACAGTTATCAAAACAGCATGGTATTGGAATAAGGATAGGTCCTCAGATCAGTGGAATAGGCTTGAATACTCAGAAAATGTTCCCCAGACGTACAACCATCTAATTTTTGATAAAGGAGCAGGAAATCCTAAATGGAGCAGGGAAAGCCTCTTCAACAAGTGGTGTTGGCACAATTGGATAGCCACTTGCAAAAAATTAAACTTAGACCCCCAGCTAACATCATGTACAAAGGTAAAATCCAAATGGATTAAAGACCTCGATATCAGCCCCAAAACCATAAGATATATAGAACAGCACATAGGCAAAACACTACAGGACATTACAGGCATCTTCAAGGAGGAAACTGCACTCTCCAAGCAAGTGAAAGCAGAGATTAACAGATGGGAATATATTAAGCTGAGAAGCTTCTGCACCTCAAAGGAAATAGTGCCCAGGATACAAGAGCCACCCACTGAGTGGGAGAAACTATTCACCCAATACCCATCAGATAAGGGGCTAATCTCCAAAATATACAAGGCACTGACAGAACTTTACAAGAAAAAAACATCTAACCCCATCAAAAAATGGGGAGAAGAAATGAACAGACACTTTGACAAAGAAGAAATACAAATGGCCAAAAGACACATGAAAAAATGTTCCACATCACTAATCATCAGGGAGATGCAAATCAAAACAACGATGAGATACCACCTCACACCCCAGAGAATGGCACACATCACAAAGAATGAGAATAAACAGTGTTGGCGGGGATGTGGAGAGAAAGGAACTCTTATCCACTGCTGGTGGGAATGCTGTCTAGTTCAACCTTTATGGAAAGCGATATGGAGATTCCTCCAAAAACTGGAAATCGAGCTCCCATACGATCCAGCTATACCACTCCTAGGAATATACCCTAGGAACACAAAAATACAATACAAAAACCCCTTCCTTACACCTATATTCATTGCAGCTCTATTTACCATAGCAAGACTCTGGAAACAACCAAGATGCCCTTCAACAGATGAATGGCTAAAGAAACTGTGGTACATATACACAATGGAATATTATGCAGCTGTCAGGAGAGATGAAGTCATGAAATTTTCCTATACATGGATGTACATGGAATCTATTATGCTGAGTGAAATAAGTCAGAGAGAGAGAGAAAAACGCAGAATGGTCTCACTCATCTATGAGTTTTAAGAAAAATGAAAGACACCCTTGTAATAATAATTTTCAGACACAAAAGAGAAAAGAGCTGGAAGTTCCAGCTCACCTCAGGAAGCTCACCACAAAGAGTGATGAGTTTAGTTAGAGAAATAACTACATTTTGAACTGTCCTAATATTGAGAATGTATGAGGGAAATGTAGAGCCTGTTTAGGGTACAGGCTGGGGTTGGGTGGGGAGGAGGGTGATTTGGGACTTGGGTGATGGGAATGTTGCACTGGTGATGGGTGGTGTTCCTTTTATGACTGAAACCCAAACACAATCATGTATGTAATCAAGGTGTTTAAATAAAAAAAAATTAAAAAAAAAAAAAAAAAAAAAAAAAGATACCCATGACATTCTTCAAAGAAGTGGATCAGACACTTTTGAAATTCATTTGGAACAATAAACACCCTCGAATAGCTAAAGCAATCATTGGGAAAAAGAATATGGGAGGAATTACTTTTCCCAACTTTAAACTGTACTCCAAAGCAACAGTTATCAAAACAGCATGGTATTGGAATAAGGATAGGTCCTCAGATCAGTGGAATAGGCTTGAATACTCAGAAAATGTTCCCCAGAGATACAACCATCTAATTTTTGATAAAGGAGCAGGAAATCCTAAATGGAGCAGGGAAAGCCTCTTCAACAAGTGGTGTTGGCACAATTGGATAGCCACTTGCAAAAAATTAAACTTAGACCCCCAGCTAACATCATGTACAAAGGTAAAATCCAAATGGATTAAAGACCTCGATATCAGCCCCAAAACCATAAGATATATAGAACAGCACATAGGCAAAACACTACAGGACATTACAGGCATCTTCAAGGAGGAAACTGCACTCTCCAAGCAAGTGAAAGCAGAGATTAACAGATGGGAATATATTAAGCTGAGAAGCTTCTGCACCTCAAAGGAAATAGTGCCCAGGATACAAGAGCCACCCACTGAGTGGGAGAAACTATTCACCCAATACCCATCAGATAAGGGGCTAATCTCCAAAATATACAAGGCACTGACAGAACTTTACAAGAAAAAAACATCTAACCCCATCAAAAAATGGGGAGAAGAAATGAACAGACACTTTGACAAAGAAGAAATACAAATGGCCAAAAGACACATGAAAAAATGTTCCACATCACTAATCATCAGGGAGATGCAAATCAAAACAACAATGAGATACCACCTCACACCCCAGAGAATGGCACACATCACAAAGAATGAGAATAAACAGTGTTGGCGGGGATGTGGAGAGAAAGGAACTCTTATCCACTGCTGGTGGGAATGCTGTCTAGTTCAACCTTTATGGAAAGCGATATGGAGATTCCTCCAAAAACTGGAAATCGAGCTCCCATATGATCCAGCTATACCACTCCTAGGAATATACCCTAGGAACACAAAAATACAATACAAAAACCCCTTCCTTACACCTATATTCATTGCAGCACTATTTACCATAGCAAGACTCTGGAAACAACCAAGATGCCCTTCAACAGACGAATGGCTAAAGAAACTGTGGTACATATACACAATGGAATATTATGCAGCTGTCAGGAGAGATGAAGTCATGAAATTTTCCTATACATGGATGTACATGGAATCTATTATGCTGAGTGAAATAAGTCAGAGAGAGAGAGAAAAACGCAGAATGGTCTCACTCATCTATGGGTTTTAAGAAAAATGAAAGACACCCTTGTAATAATAATTTTCAGACACAAAAGAGAAAAGAGCTGGAAGTTCCAGCTCACCTCAGGAAGCTCACCACAAAGAGTGATGAGTTTAGTTAGAGAAATAACTACATTTTGAACTGTCCTAATATTGAGAATGTATGAGGGAAATGTTGAGCCTGTTTAGGGTACAGGTGGGGGTTGGGTGGGGAGGAGGGAGATTTGGGACTTGGGTGATGGGAATGTTGCACTGGTGATGGGTGGTGTTCCTTTTATGACTGAAACCCAAACACAATCATGTATGTAATCAAGGTGTTTAAATAAAAAAAAATTAAAAAAAAAAAAAAAAAAGCTGATCTCCCCAGGCAGTAAACCCCTTTGGAACAGTGTGAGTTATCTTGAGGGTCTTTCTTACTAACTTCTTAAGTTTTCTTCACAGATCAGACCTGCTCGAGTAAACCCACAAATTACTACCGACCCTAGTTTCCACACCCCTGAGGGTCGGGGGTCCCCCACCGAGGGTTGCATACATATATATAGGGGCATATACACTATAGACATGGATCATTTACAATATAGGTTTGGTAGGCAAAGAGGAGTCCACTGTATACAAACTTACACCCACATACAGACACACATTAGACTTCTATTCATAAGTTGTTGTGGGGAGCCGAGCTGATAGAACCTAGAACAAAAGGGTGTCTCAGAAGTCCCTGACCTTGTCACCCACATGACAAGAGGCACTCGTGCCCTGAGGACAAAGGAAATTTAGAACAGCCCAAACACCCAGCCAGAGGAAAGTTACCCATATAGAACAACTTGCCTTTGTGTTAGCAAAAGATTAATGTGTTTACAGCTGATGTTTTATTTATGCTTGCTGAGTAAAATTTATAGATCCTGTTTGGTAACGTTTTATACGACTCGTGCTTTCAGTACAAACAAGATGATGATTAGCATTTTACATGTGCTCAAGCCTACCTCTTTACCCATCCCTATTTCCTGCCCCCAGCTTATGCTGTTAAGCGCTTGCAAGCTGTAATTGGTGGAAAATTGAGTGACGTACTTGTAACACCCCCATGATGTATTTTGCCTTTAAATGCCAGTCTCCCCGAGCAATAAATCCTTTTGAACAGTGTGAGATGTCTTAAGCTCTCTCCTTACTAACCTCTCAAGTTTACTTCACAGATCGGCTCTGCTCGAGGAACCCACAAATTACTAGCAACCTTCATTCCCACACCCCCGCGGGTCGGGGGTCCCCTATCGGGGGTCGCAAGTTGTTGGAACTGACTCTCATAGAGTCATAGAATGGGTCTGTGCAGTTAAGAAATAATTGAATTAAAAGAAAATAAATAGCTAAAACATAGATTAGGAGAGAAAGAAAGGGAAAAAGATAAGAGGGAAGAAAAAAGAGAAAAAGTAAGTTAAAATTGTGCTGGTACCTGAGAGTTGAAAGGTTTTCAAATTTCTGGGCACTTCATCAATGACAGGGGTGATCTTTGCTAAATGAAGGTTTTAGGTTTAGATAGTGGCTTGAACACTTTACCATAAGCATATTTTTCACGTCTAGAGTACTAAGCAAAGTGGTAGGGAGGACTATACTACTCTATGCTATGTAGTATCATTTGCTGCATCTTATGCAACGAGTTCTTTGAACTTTATAGTTTTGGGTCTGATTTCAAGGTCTTTAATCGAATTTGAATTGCCTTTGGTATAAGGTGTGAGGTATGGATCTATCTTTAATTTCTTACACATGTATATCCAGTTGTTCCAACACCATTTGTTGAAGAGATTGTCTTTGTTTCATGCCAAATTCTTGGGTTCTTTGTCAAATATTATTTGACCATATATGTGGGGGGTATGTCACTGGATTTCTATTCTGACCCATTGGTCTGAGACTGTCGTTATTCCAGTACCATGCTGTTTTAATCACTATGCATTTATAGGAAAGTTTCAGGTTAGATAAAGAGATTCCACTCAGTTTCTTGTTTGTAAGTATAAATTTGGCTAACCTGAATCTTTTTTTTGTTCCATATGAACTTTATAATTTATTTTTCTAAGTTCTTAAAAATGATGTCTGAATTTGGATAGGCATTGCTTTGAATACAGTAGATTCCATCTTCAAGGAGGAAACAATACTGTCCAAACAAATGGAATCAAAGATAAACATATGGGACTATATTAAACTGAAAAATTTCTGCACCTCAAAGAAAACAGTGGCTATAGTAAAAAGTTCACCCACAAAATGGGAGAAACTATTCACACAACATCCATCAGATAAGGTGTTAACATCTGAGATATACAAGTTTCTGACAACTTAACAAAAAATTCTAACCCCATCAATAAATTGGGAGAAGAAATGAACAGACAATTCCTCAACAAAGAAATACAGGTGGCTAAAAGGCACAAGAAAAATGCTTCACACCACTAGTCATCAGGGATATGCAAATCAAAACAACAATGAGGTACAATCTCATGACACAGAGACTGATACACATTACAAAGAACAAGAACAATCAGTGCTGGAGGGGATGTGGGGAGATGCCCTCTAGTCCAGCCCATATAGAAAACAATATGGAGTTTCCTCAAAAATTGAAAATTGATGGGGCCAGAGTGGTGGCACAAGCATTATGCATCTGCCTTGCCTGCTCTACATAGGATGGACTGCAGTTCGATCTCTCGGTGTCCCATAGGTCCCCAAGCCAGGAGCAATTTCTGAGCGCATAGCCAGGAGTGACCCCTGAGTGTCACCAGGTGTGGCCCAAACACCAACCAACCAACCAAAAAAAAAACCTGGAAATTAAGCTCCCATATGATTCAACTATACCACTTCTATACCACTTCTAGCAAGGTATATAACCTAGGAACACAAAAACACAAAACAAAAATGCCTTCTACACACTTATATTCATTTTAACTCTATTTACAATAGCCAGAATCTAAAAAAAAAAACAACAACCAGATACCCCAAAACAGATGAGTGGTTAAAGAAACTATGGTACATATACATATACAGAACAATATAATGGAAACTTTTATGGTGAGTGAAATGTGTCAGAGGGAGAGAAATAGACACAGAATAGTCTCAGTCATCTGTGGGAGCTAAGGAAAATAAAATACAGTATTGTTATAATACCCAGACATAATGAAAATGAAAGCTGGAAGCACTGGCCCACAATATAAAGTTTACCACAAAGGGTGGTGAGTTCAGTTAGATAAATAAGTACACTAACAACTATCATGACTATGGTAGTAAATGAAAAATATAGAATGCCTGTCTCAAATACAGGCAGGGCGTGGGGGAGAAGAGAGATCGGGGACATTGATTGTGATAAAGGTTGCACTAGTGAAGGGGATGTTATATTTTTTATAACTGAAACCCAATTACAAACATGTTTTTAACCATGGTGATTAAATAAATATATTAATAAAAAGAAAAGTAAATGATTCATGATCTCTTACTCTTTTCTAGGTTTAGCACATCAGTTATCAATATTATTTCCCCTACAGGCATTACATGTGGATGGGAAAGATTATAGATGAAATGTGTAAGGAAGAATTATAATGCATATAAGCAAGGGTGAAATGAAGTCTCATAGATTTAGTTTGAAAAGGTTTGTTTATGATAAGGATGAAGTTTAAAGAGCTCTTTGGAAAACTTGGAATAGGATATGAAAATTACCCACGGAATGGGATAAAATATTTACACAATAGCCATCTGATAAGGAGTTAATATCTAAGAATCATAAAGCACTGGTGTAATTTAGCAAGAAAAATACATCTAATATCATCCCAAAATGAAAAAAGTGAACATACCTTTTCTCAAAGAAGAAATACAGAAGGTCAAAAGACACATGAAAAAATGTTCCAAATTATTAATCATCAAGAAGATGCATATCGGGGCTGGAGAGATAGCATAGAGGTAAGGCGTTTGCCTTTCATGCAGAAGGTCATTGGTTTGAATCCCTGCATCTCATCTGGCTCCCCGAGTCTGCCAGGAGCAATTTTTGAGCTTGGAGCCAGGAGTAACCCCTGGGCGTTGCCGGGTGTGATACCAAAAAACCCCCCAAAACAAACAAAACAAAACAAAACAAAGAAGATGCATATCAAAACAACAATGGAATATCACCTCGCACCACAGAAAATGGCACACATCACATAGAATAAGAACAACCAGTGCTGGTGTGGGTGCCTGGAGAAAGAGACTCTCATTAAATGATGGTGGGAATATAGACTGGCCCTGGCTTTTGGGAAAACCATATGGATATTCCTTAGAAAAGTAAAGCTTCCATATTATCCAGTAATATGATTCCTAGGAATAGAACCTAGGGGCCCAAAACACAGTGGAGAAAAGCTCTCTGCATTACTATGTTCTGCAACACTATTCACAATAGTCAGAATCTGGAAACAACCCAAGTGACCACGAAAAGATGAGTGGATAAAGAAATTGTTCTTTCTATACAATGGATACTGCAAGTTATTGGGAAAATGAAGTCATTAATTTGCTTATATATGTATGGATATGGCAAGTATTATGATGAGCCAAGTGAATCAGAGGAAGAATAGACATAGAATAATGATGTGATATAATAATAGTATAATAATATCCAGGGACAATAGAGATGAGGGTCGGAGGGACTAATCCATGGTAGAAAACTTGCCACAAGTAATGGGGGAGTGTATAATTTATAGCAATATCTCCTCTATTTATAAGTAGAGACACTGTCTACTCTTTATTTAATTTAAGCACCATGATTACAAATATGATTGTAGTTGAGTTTCAGTCATAAAGAAACATCCCCCCTTCATGAGTGCAACATTCCCACACTATGTACTCTTAATTTATGAGATGGATTACATTTTTGTAATAAACCAGGTGTTCAAAATTTTCAGATTGCTGTAGAATACATACACACAGAGGGTAAATTCTATTTGACAGATGCATTGTTTAAAACTGTACTTTAGGTATGTAGGAAGTCATTTTTTCAGTTCTGTTTGCAAATTCAGAGCATTAGCAGGGATTTTTCTTTCCAAAAAGATGATTAAAGCACTGCTTTTTATAAAATTTTGACATTGTTTATAATCTTAATATTTTTAAATGAGCAAGACCAATTAATCTGTTAGCCACCAACTAAATTCTGGTCTAGTTGCATCTGTTCTCACTTTATTGATACTGTGCAGAATTTTCAATTGAAACCTATTTTGGTGTTATTCATTGTCTAGCATTCCTATTGACTAAGGCTTTACAAAGAAAAAACTTAAAAATTGTGAGTATTTTAAAAGGCAAATCAATGCTTTTTGATAAATTTGACCAGACTCTGTTCA
The DNA here is from genome assembly GCF_024139225.1 of Suncus etruscus. NCBI lineage: Eukaryota > Metazoa > Chordata > Mammalia > Eulipotyphla > Soricidae > Suncus > Suncus etruscus. The sequence continues at coordinate 60,955,876 of NC_064868.1, read as the reverse complement.
TGAGGGTTTATGATGTGACTGAAATAAAAAAATTGTAAAGGATTTATTTATTTTTTTGGTGAGGACCACATCCAGTGCTACTCATCAGCCACTCCTGGCTTTGTAATTATAGGCCACACTGGGCTCTATGCTCAGTGGCTATTTCTGGCAGTGCTTTGTAGTTGAGAAAATTAGGAAAAGCTGGTTTATAATCCGTTTCTCTAATCAGCGTTATCCCCAAAGTCCACACAGTATTTCTGGTATAAAATAGAAATTGATTTTGCTACCATTTAAACTCATTGCACAAATAAAAAACTGAGTCTTCAAAATCACTCCATTTGGAATGAAAAATAGCCATGGAATGTCACATCTTTATGGTTTTATATACTCCAGCTCATTCCTGTTCTCTGCATGAACAAGATCTCTATTATTTTAGTGATATAAAGACCTCTTTGCTCGATTTTCTTTAACAATCATTTTCTGTATATCATACAGAGTCTCAAATGTAGTTATTTCTCTAACTGCACTCATCACTCTTCGTGGTGAGCTTCTTGTAGTGAGCTGTAGTGAACTGGAACTTTCAGCCCTCCTCTCTTTTGTCTCTGAGAATTATTGCAAGAATGTCATTTATTTTTTTAAAACTCATAGATGAGTGAGATAATTCTATGTCTATCTCTCTCCCTTTGACTTCTTTCACTCAGCATAATAGATTCCATGTCCATCCATATATAGAAAAATATCATGACTTCATCTCTCCTAACAGTTGCATAATATTCCATAGTGTATATGTACCATAGTTTCTTTAGCCATTCATCTGTTGAAGGGCAACTTGGTTGTTTCCACAGTCTGCCTATTGTAAATAGCTCTACAATGAATGTAGGTGTGAGGAAGGGATTTTTGTATTGTATGTTTGTGTTCCTAGGGTATATCCCTAGGAGTGGCATAGCTGGACCATATGGGAGCTCAATTTCCAGTTTTTTTGAGGAATCTCCATATAGCTTTCCATAAAGGTTGGATTAGACAGCATTCCCACCAGCAGTGAATTAGAATTCCTTTCTCTCCACATCCCTGCCAGCACTGCTTGTTCTCATTCTTTGTGATAAGTGCCAATCTCTGTGGCATGAGATGGTACCTCATAGTTGTTTTTATTTGCATCTCCCTGATGATTAGTTATATGGATCATTTTTTCATGTACCTTTTGACCATTTACAACATATTGAAGTTGTTCATGGGGCCGGAGTGGTGGCGCAGTGGTAGGGCGTTTGCCTTGCATGTGGCTGACCTAGGACAGACCTAGGTTTGATCCCCCAGCGTCCCATTTGGTTCCCCAAGGTAGGAGTGATTTCTGAGCACATAGACAGGAGTAACCCCTGAGAGTCACCGGGTGTTGCCCCCCAAAACAAACAAAAATGTTGTTCATGATTGAGTTTCAAAAATACAATGTAAAATGCCCTTTATCAATGTACATTTCCTTTCACCAATGCCCTCAGTTTCCTTCTTGCCTTCCTTCCAGCACTCTCTCTTACCCTCCCCTATCTGTCTGCAGGGTAGTCATTTTTCTTTTCTCTATCTTACTTTTTTATTTTTGACACTGTGGTTCGCAATAGTGTTACAGAATTCTTATCGTGCATTTCACTTTATCTTTTAGCACCCAGTCGAGAGTGATCATCTTCAACTGTAATTGTCATAGTGTTCCCATCTCTACCCTATTTGCACTACTCCACTATTCACAGCAAGTGGCAAGCTTCTGATCATGGACTGTTCCTCCTGGTCCTCATCTTTATTGTCCAATAATATTGGATATTATTATCATACTATCTTTTCTACATCCCAGCAATGAGTGCAATTACTCTATGTGTATTCCTCTCCCTCTGATTTCACTCAGCATAAATACAGGTTTACTTGCTTCATCTATAATATACAAATAAAATCTGAGAGTAGAGCAATGAATCTATTTCTAAAAAGCCCCTAGTTGAGTCTTACATACTCACCTCAGCACCAGCATAGGGATTTGAATTTAAGAAAAACAGGAAATTTCTCACTGTAGTATTATGTCTAGACCATATAATGGTGGTCCATACATGACAAGACAGAAGTGGTTATATATATACAACAGTGAATGAGATGTGCCAATATTTTTGCATATCATTTTATAAATAATTTATATTCACTATTTTATTTAATCCTATGAGTTGGTAAAATTATACTTATGTAATCAATTGTGAATGTGCAAAATTACACTCATGTTACAAGGAATAAAAATAAATCTCAAGGAAAATAATATCACTTTCTAGGACCTCTCAAAGATAGAATCAAGATTAAAATTCAAACTATATGATGCCAATCTCTCTCTTAAATTTGGGACCACACCTTGTGCTGCTCAGGATTTACTCTTGTTAACTCTGAAGCCACTCACAGAGGTGCCAGAGATTAAACCAGGGCCTCCATATACAAAGAATATGCTGTCTCTCTAATCCACTGTCTCTCATTTTATCACTTCTTATAAATTTCTTCATAAAAATCTTAGAAAGTGGGCCAGAGATATAGAACAGCGGCAAAGTATTTGCCTTACATGCAGCCTATCCAAACAGATGGTGGTTCAAATCCCAGCATTTCTTATGATCTCCTGAGTCTGCCAGGAGCAATTTCTGAGTGCAGAGCCAGGAGTATCCTTTGAGTGCTGCCAGGTGTGAAACAAAAACAAAAAAAAATCTTGGAAAGCTATTGGTTTCAAAAGGTGTAAAATGATAATTAAATATTCAGTGGTGTTACTATAATACTATGATAAAATCATATAAGTGCTAATAAAAGATAGTAATTATATAGTCAGGTGACTATATGAAACACACTGCTGTACAAAGACTCCAATATCATACTAAAGGTGAACCAGCTTCAGAAATTTCTGAACCTCCATTTTATAACTGATAATCACCGAAATTCATGTCCAAGGGATTGTTCCTAGCACCAGAAGCTAGTCATTTTAGATAATTTTTTCTTTTATGTCCTAGCAGAAACGAAATGATGATTCTATCAGTACTGGTTGGTCACCAGATTGCTGGGAAAAATGCTCTCTAGGTTGTAGAACCCACATACAAAAGACAAGAGGCTGGGTGGCAGATACTGGATTTGGGACCCAGAAACCACAATGACAACACTCAGGTTAAAAACAAAATCCAAGACAAAGAGACAGTGGCTGAAAGTCCTAGACAAAGAAAACTATAACATATTGCTTCAAGAAATAAAAGAGGATACGAAAATATGGACACATACCCCCTTTAAATGAATTGGAGAGTTAACATCATAAAAATGGTAATACACCACAAACTATTTTACAGATTTAATGCAATACATCTAAAGATACCCATGACATTCTTAAAAGAAGTGGGTCAAACACTCCTGAAATACATTTGGAACTATAGACACCAAGAATAGCTAAAGCAACACTTAGGGGGAAAATGGGAGAAATCACTTTCCCCAACTTTAAATTGTACTACAAAGCATGCTGTTTTCAGCTGCCCGAGACTGGATTTCATCAGCGTTCCTGCCGGTGATACTGCCTACTTCAGAGGTGGGTCGAGATGTACACACACTGATTCCTGCTGATTTCTGCTGGAAGTCAGAAGGGCGCAGAAGCCATCTTGGGCCACGTGATTTCCAGCTGCCAGAGAATGGATTTCATCAGCATTCCTGCTGATGATCCTGCCTGTTTCAGAGCTGCCTGAGACTGAATTTCATCTGCGTTCCTGCCAGTGATCCTGCATGCTTCAGAGGTGGGTTGGGACATACACACACTGATTCCTGCTGGTTTCTGCCAGGAGTCAGAAGAGTACAGAAGCCATCTTGGGTCATGCTGTTTTCAGCTGCCTGAGACTGGATTTCATCAGGGTTCCTGCCGGTGATCCTGCCTGCTTCAGAGGTGAATGTCAATTTTCTGGGTGACCGTGGAGACCACAGTGAAGGTTTTGGAGGCTTTAAGCTCTTTCACCTTTGTCAGTAAAAGAATGGAAAGTCCCAACCATCTGAGGGGATTACCTATTTCAGACTAGGATTAAAGTTCTAAAGGATTTCTGGAAACTCAGATGCCAGCACCCCATCTGCCTGTCTTCTGTGCTGTGCTGCATTTTCGGCTTGATTTCATCCTGTGTGTGGCTCAACTGCAGACGGCTTGCCTTCCCTGGAGCCTTCCCTGGAGGTGCGTTTACATGCCCAGAAAAGGGAAGCCGCTGAACTCTGCTGGAACTCAGATGCCAGCAACCCTATTTGCCTGTCTTCTGTGCTGTGCTGCATTTTTGACCTGATTTTATCCTGTGTGTGGCTCATCTGCAGATGGCTCGGCTACCCTAGAGGTGAGTTTACACGCCCAGAAAGGGGAAGCTGCTGAACTCTGCTGGAACTCAGATGCCAGCACCCCTATCTGTCTGTCCTCTGTGCTGTGCTGAATTTTTGACCTGATTTCATCCTGTGTGTGGCTCATCTGCAGACGGCTCGCCTTCCCTGGAGCCTTCCCTGGAGGTGAGTTTACACTTGCAGAAAGGGAGGAGCCAGAGGAGCATGGCCTCTCCACTCTGCTTCGCAACCATGCACATCATTTAGCCAATGAATACAACCACAACACGGAGAAAAACCCACAATACAACTGTGGCAATGGGGAAACGACGCAGGCCAGCGCCAGACATAGAGAATGACAACGGCAACTCTGATGACTTGAACATGACCAATCAAGTAGTCAGTCTCTCAGATAAGGAGTTTAGAGTCACAATATGGAAGATGTTCAAAGAACTCAACAAAAGTATAGAAGAGAACACTAATAAGAATCAAGAGAATATGAAGATAGAAATCAGAAAACTCCAAATGAAATTTCAGGTCAAATATCAGGTCTGAAAAACTCAGTAGATGAATTAAAGAGAAACATGGTTGAGCTTTCCCACAGGTTAACAGCAGCTGAGGATAGAATTAATACACTGGAACATGAGATGAATAACAATTCCATACAGCAAAAGAAATTGGAATAAAACCATAAAGCAAATGATCAAACAATGAAAAAATTACTCAAAGAATGGGAACAGATGAAAATAGAAGTCTATGATAAGCTCAACAGAAACAACTTAAGAATCACTGGAGTCCCAGAGACCCAGGAAGAAAATCTCCAGGATGAATCAACGGTCAAGAACATCATTAAAGAGAAACTACCAGAGCTAAAGAATACATGCGATCAAATCCTGCATGCCTGAAGAGTACCAGATAAAAGAGACCCCAGAAAAATCACCCCAAGACACATCCTAGTCACAATGACAAATCCCATAGATAGAAACAGAATTCTGAAAGCAGCAAGATCGAAAAGAGAAATTACATTCAAGTGAACATCCTTGAGATTTACTGCAGACTGTCACTGGAGACACTCAAGGCCAGAAGGCAGTCGTAGAACATAGTGACAAAACTCAATGAAATAAATGCTTCGCCTAGAATACTGTACCCAGCAAAACTCACTTTCAGGTTTGAAGGAACAATACATGGTTTCACAGACAAACAACAGCTCAGAAACTACAGACTCAAACCCATTCTTAAAAGAAAAACTGAACGGTACTTTAAGACAAGACTGACCAACAGAGACACCAATCTTTGATATAAAAATGGCACTAATTCCCAGGCCAATTCTTTCTCTCAATGTCAATGAACTAAACGCACCAGTCAAGAGACACAGAGTGGAAAAACAGGCTATGAGCAGTACTTTGCAGAAGCCAGGTCCCCTGTTTGTGACGTCAGGCTGGGAAAATCTACGAAACTACGCCTGCCCAGTGGGGCCCTACTGTGAAAAATTGTGAGTGCTGCCTGTGTGTGTCTGTCTACTGTCCTGTCGTGTGAACCTCTTGGGAGTGGGCCGAAAAGAGGCTCCAGAAGAGTATGGCTGTTCTGCTTCGCTATGCGGCCTTGAGCGCTTTCTAAGGAAAGAACACCATGGCAACAAGAAGAAAAATTCACACTAAGAACTGTGCTGGATCACTGAAGTCCAGCATTTCTCTCCAGACTGTGTTCTCTGCTGTGTACTCGGACCTAAGATTTGATCCTGTGTGAGGCTTCATCCACGGAGGATCCAAGCCTCTACCAGGGAAGACCTACCACTGCTTTGGCATTGACTTACTCCAAAGAGTGCTCCTAACACCCAGACGACTCAGCAACTGTCTTCATGCAGGGCAGATCGCTCCACATTTAATGGTATGCTGAAACTAGAGGATGCTCCACATCACCTTGACATCGATGAAAGAAATGCACAGAATCCAGAGTCTTTAAATATAAGAATCTGATACCAACAATAGCTAAAGTGTGAAAAAGTTTCACCGGGACCTTGAGAATGACTCAAGTTGAATGAACTGGTATGCCTGGAACCCAGAGTCGGTCTTATGCCAATAAACTTCTGTGGTGAGGCCTTTTTGTAATCAGGTCAAGGATTTTTTTTCCATTTTTCTGGACCTATGCAAACAACGGTGATTGCCACCATCACATCCTTACTATATTTTTTTTTACTCTTACCTTTAAGGAAAAAATACAACTTACTGAACTTAAAAACAAATAACTGTAGTAGAATGCCTGTTTCGAATGCAGGCAGGGGATAGGAAGGGGAGAGGGGGTAATGTTTCACTGGTGAAGGGGGGGTGTTCTGGTTATGACTGTAACCCAACTATGATCATGTTACTTAAATAAAAATATATTTAAAAATATTTTATTCTTGTTAAGTTCTGTCAGTACCTTGTATATTTTAGATATTAATCCCTTATCTGATGGGTATTGGGTGAACAGCTTCTCCCATTCTGTGGGTGGCTTTTCTATCCTAGGCATTATTTTCTTTGAGGTGCAGAAGCTTCTCAGCTTAATATAGTCCCATTTGTGTATCTCTTCAACTTGTTTGGAGAGTGCAGTTTTCTACTTGAAGATGCCTTTAGTTTCAATGTCCTGGAGTGTTTTACTGATGTGTTGTTCTATATATCTTATCGTTTCAGGTCTGATATCAGGGTCTTTAATGCATTTTTATTTGATCATGATGCATGGTGTTAGCTGGTGTTCTTGCCCCTTTATTAAAGATTAATTGATTGTATATCTGGGAAGCATTCTCTGAATACTTGTGTCTAATATGATCTGAGGGTTCTGTCTTTATTCCAATATCATGCTGCTTTAATGACTATTGCTTCGTAATACAATTTAAAGTTGGGGAAAGTGATGTCTCCCATATTCATTTTCCTAAGTGTTTCTCTTGCTATTCATGGGTATATAATATTCTAAATGAATTTCAGGAGTGTTTGATCCACTTCTTTGAAGAATGTTGTTGGTATCCTTAGAGAAATTGCATTAAATATGTGTTATTTATATCTAATATATTATGTGTAATATGCATTTATGTATATGATATGTGCACATATTACTACAATTAATGTATATATTATGAAGTGTACTATTATATATAATTAGGAATTTTATATTGTTTTATTCTTAAATTTACATCAGGTAATCCAATTCTGAAAAACAGAGAATTAATATAATGTGAAGTGTCACGAATACAAATATAGACTGTAATCTTTTAAAAAGGAGATATGAAAAGTTGCATATATTTCTTTTTTCCATAAAGGTTGCACTAGATGGCATTCTCACCATCAATGTATGAAATGTATGAGAGTCTCTTTCTCCCCACATCCACATGATCATTGTTTTATTTTTTGTGATGTGTGCCATTATCTGTGCTGTGAGATTTTATTGTTGTTTTCATTTGCATCTTCCTGACGATTAGTGATGTGGAGCATTTTATGTGCTTTTGGCCATCTGTATTTCTTCTTTGAGAAAATGTTCATTTCTTCCCTCCATTTTTTTGGGATTAGATTATTCTTTTTTTGTTCTGTCAGTAATACATATATATATTAGATTAGATTAGATTTTATGATATGAATATCTGGTGAATAGTTTCCCCCATTCTGTAGGTAGTATTTCTATCCTAGTTACTGTTTACTTTAAAGTACAGAAGCTTCTCAGTTTAATGTCATCCCATAAATTTATCTCTGCTTCCACTTGCGCTGAACAGTGATGTTTCATCCTTAAATATTCGTTTAGTCTCAACGTCATGGAGCGTTTTGCCTATGTTTTCTCTATGTGCCTTACAGCTACATTCTCAGGGTTAACAAAATCCTGAGACCTAGGAAGGCACCAAGTTTATAAAGGTTCTAAATGCCTAAGGTAGCACTTAAAAAAAAGCTGTCTGCTATTACAGGAAAATTTTCAAAGCAGTCTGTACTCACAGAAAGAACATCTGAAAAAGTAGCACCTGAAAGAAAAGATGCTTGAAAAAAATAACCTGTACTCACAGGTATTAGGGCCCTGAAAACCCTTGGTTGCCTGTCCATGAGGCATTCAGGAAAAAAGAGGATATAGCATAAATATTAGTTGAGACATAACTTCAGCTGACATTACAAAGATTACTCAGATTTAACATTTACATGGATTCAAATATTCTTTGTCTAATAATTATTACATATGTTTCTTAGAGCTTCTCTTAAAATTACTCAAATATATAAACACACCTTATGAGCAACATTTGCATAGATTCAAGTATTTTTATTTAGTCTTCCAGAAAATTACTCACTCTCAAATCTAACTTTGCTTTTAGCCTATGTGCAGTCATTGTAAGGATTAACATTTCAGGCTCAATTCAGTATGCATAAAAGCAAAACAATTCTGAACTGACCTAGGTACTAAGAAACTACTGATAGCAAGAAGTGGACTTCAAAAGTGAACTATCCTGCATTAGAAAGTTGCCCTGATCAATTTCCCCAGGCCCTTTTTTGTAAATTAGCCTTATGATTTATCAAAAAATAAGTATAAATATTCCACGTTTTGTTTTGAATAACGGAACAGAGCTTAAGCCCAACTTGACTTCTTGGCCTTCTTGCACACCTTTCAAGGAACCTTAGAAGATTCCTTTGTGTCAAGACCAATCCGTCTGTGACACCTTGCAACACTTGTGACTAAAGAATTTAGTTCTGAAGATCCAACCAACACCTGCCATCTACAAAACCTTATGGCTTCAGGTCTGATGTAAATATCTTTAGTCCATTATGATGTGACCTTTGTGCCTGGTGTTAAAGATAGGTCTGAGTTCATGTTTTTGCATGTAATTGACCAGTTTTACCAACATAATTTGTTGAAGAGGTTTTCATTGTTCAATCTTTTATTTGTTGCCCCTTTATCAAAGATTAATTGGCTGTATATCTGAGGATCAGTTTTAGAATACTCAAGTCTATTCCACTGATCTGAGGGTCTGTATTTGTTCCAATACTACGCAGTTTTAATTACTATTGCTTTATAGTACAATTTAATGTTGGGGAAAATGATGCCTCCCATTTTCTTTCTTCCAGAGATTGCTTTAAATATTCGTGGGCATTTACTGTTACAAAAAATTTTAGGAGTGTTTGCTCCAATTCTTTGAAGAATGGTCTCTTTTCTGAATCCCTGAAGCTCTCCCCAGAGAGTAGGAAGGGCACCCCAAAAAAACCTGTGTCCTGGAGCTGCTCAGGCCAAGAAGCCAAGAAAGACCCACTGAGTAAGGACTGTCTGTGGGGGTCGCCAGACAGAGAGCTGATTCCTCTGTCTGTGGAGGTTCTGCCCTGCTGTGCCCTTGATGACTGTGATAACTTGAAGGGACCTGTTGGCTTTGCTTGTGTCTCTTTTGTGAATCCCTGAAGGTCTCCTCAGAGGGCTAGGAAGGGCACCCCCAAAAACCTGTCACCTAGAGTCCGCAGAAGAGCACAGCCTCTCCACTTCGCTTCGCGGCCATATACTCTTTCTAACCAAGGAACCCACCAAAACACGAAGAAAAAATCACACCACAAGCATGACAATGGGGAAATCTCGCAGGCAAACACCATGCACAGAGAATGAAGATGATAGCTCTGATGACCCAAAAAATTCCAACCATCTGATTAACCTCTTAGATAAGGATTTAGAATAAAAATATGGAGGATGTTTGTAGAACTCAAAGAAAGCATAAATCTATCTGAACAGACCACAAAGACAGAAATCAGAAAACTCCAAATTGAAATAACAGATCTAAAAAACACGGTAGGTCAACTGAAAAACTCAGTGGATGGCCTTTCCAGCAGGGTAACAATTTACAAGGTACTGACAGAACTATACAAGAAAAAAAAAATCGCTAACCCTATCAAAAATGGGGAGAAGAAATGAACAGACACTTTGAAAAAGAAGAAAGGCAAATGGCCAAAATGCACATGAAAAGATGCTCAACATCACTAATTGTCAGGGAGATGCAAATCAAAACTACTATGAGTTACCAACTCACGCCACTGAGATTGGCACACATCACAAAAAAGGAAAAGAAGCAGTGCTGGCGGGGATGTGGAGAGAAAGGAACTCTTTTTCACTGCTGGTGGGAATACCGTCTAGTACAACCTTTATGGAAAGCAATATGGAGATTCCCTCACAAACTGGAAATTGAGCTTCCATATGATCCAGCTATATCACTCCTAGGAATATACCCAAGGAACACAAAATACAATACAAAAATCCCTTCCTTACACCTATATTCATTGCAGCACTATTTACAATAGCCAGACTCTGGAAACAACCAAGATGGCCTTCAAAAGATGAGTGGCTAAAGAAACTGTGGTACATATACACAATGGAATACTATGCATAGGTCAGAAGAGATGAAGTCATGAAATTTTCCTATACATGGATGTACATGGAATCTATTATGCTGAGTGAAATAATTCAGAGGGAGAAAGACGCAGAATGGTTTCACTCATCTATGGGTTTTAAGAAAAATGAAAGACATTTTTAACAGTATCTCAAAGACAAGAGAGATGAGGGCTGGTAGGTGCAGCTCATGACATGAAGGTCATCACATAGAGTGATGAGTGCAGTTGGAGAGATGACTATACTGAAAACTATCATAACAATGTAAATGAATGAGGGAAGTAGAAAGCCTGTCTTGAGTACAGGTGTGGGGTGTAAGGAGGAGGGAGATCTGGGAAATTGGTGGTGGGAATGTTGCACTGGTGAAGGGGGGTGTTCTTTACATGACTGCAATCATACAACTATAATCATATTTGTAATCACAGTGTTTAAATAAAGATAAATATAAAAAAAGAAATGAAAAGGGTGAGAACATGACAGATATTGCAGAGATACAAAGGGTAATCAGAGACTACTTTGAGAAACTCTGTGCTACTAAACATGAGAACCTGGAAAAAATGGATAAATTCTTGGACACTTATAACATTCCACGATTAAGTAAGGAGGATGTAGCATATCTAAACACCCCCATCACTATTGAGAAAATTGAAACTGTAATCAAGTGTCCGCCTAAAAAGAAAAGCCCAGGCCCAGATTGATTCACTAATAAATTCTTTCAAACCTTTCAAGAGGTACTACTACCAATCCTAGCCAGACAAGAGGACATGTGGAAATGGAAACACATATCCTGCTCATGAATTGGCAGGATCAACATTATTAAAATGGCAATACTTCCAAAAGCATTGTATAGATTTAACGCAATTCCTCTAAAGATACCCATAACATTCTTTAAAGAAGTGGATCAAACACTTCTGAAATTCATTTGAAACAATAAACACCCTCGAATAGCTAAAGCATTTCTTGGGAAAAGGAATATGGGAGGCATCACTTTCCCCAATTTTAAGCTGTATTACAAAGCAATAGTTATCAAAACAGCATGGTACTGGAATAAAGACAGACCCTCAGCTTAATGGAATAGGCTTGAGTACTCAGAGAATGTTTTCCAGACATACAACCACCTAGTTTTTGATAAAGGAGCAAGAAATCCTAAATGGAGCAAGAAAAGCCTGTTCAACAGGTGGTATTGGCACAACTGGTTAGCCACTTTGATAAAAGCGAACTCAGACCCCCAGCTAACACCATGTACAAAGGTAAAATCCAAAAGGATTGAAGACCTTAATATCAGATCTGAAACTATAAGGTATATAGAACAACGTGTAAGTAAAACACTCCATGACATTGAGACTAAAGGCATCTTTAAGAAGAAAACAGCACTCTTGAAACAATTGCAAGCAGAGATATACAGGTGGGACTATATTAAGCTGAGAAGTTTATGAACCTCAAAGGAGATAAAGTCCAGAATACAAAAGCCACCCACTGAGTGGGAGAAATGATTCATCCAGTACTCATCAGATAAAGGACTAATATCCAAAATATACAAGGTACCAACAGAACTTTACAATAAAAAACATCTAACCCCATCAAACAATGGGGAGAAGAAATGAACAGACATCTTGTCAAAGAAGAAATGCAAATGACCATAAGGCACATGAAAAGATGCTCCACATCACTAATCATCAGGGAGATGCAAATCAAACCAACTATGAGGTACCATCTCACACCACAGAGATTGGCACACATGACAAAGAATGAGAACATGCAGTGCTTGCAGGGATGTGGAGAGAAAGGAACTCTTATTAACTGCTGGTGTGAATGCCGTCTAGTACAATCTTTATGGAAAGCGATATGGAGATTCCTCCAAAAACTGGAAATTTTGCTCCCATATGATCCAGCTATACCATTCGTAGAGATATACCTGAGGAACACAAAAATACAATCCAAAAATCCCTTCCTTACACCTATATTCATTTCAATGCTATTTACAATAGCCAGACTCTGGAAACAACCAAGATGGCCTACAACAGATGAGTGGGTAAAGAAACTGTGGTACATATACACAGTGGAATACTATGCATCCGTCAGGAGAGATGAAGTCATGAAAATTTCCTATACATGGATGTACATGAAATGTATTATGCTGATTGAAATAAGTCAGAGGGAGAGATATAGATGCAGAATCATCTCACTTATCTATGAGTTTTAAGAAAAAATGAAAGACATTTTTGCAACAATTCTCAGAAAAAAAAGAGATGAGGACTGAAAGGTGCAGCTCATGACATGAAGCTCACCACAAAGAGTGATGAGTGTAGTTAGAGTAATAACTACATTGAGAACTATCCCAACAATGTGAATGAATGAGGGAAGTAGAAAGCCTGTCTCGAGTATAAGTGTGGATGGGGTGAGGAGGAGGGAGATTTAGGACATTGGTGGTGAGAATGTTGGACTGGTGAAGGGGGTTGTCTTTACATGATTGAAATCATATAACTACAATCATATTTTTAATAACAATGTTTAAATAAAGATAATTACAAAAACAAAAAAGTAGTGTAATTAGTAGTTTTGCGTATATCAACACTTTATCTGATATATTGTGTCAAAATATTTTCTCCTATTCAGTAGGTTATTGTTTTATTATAGCTTGAGTGTTATGCACTGTGCAAAAGCTTTTTAATTTGAAGTTCCCCCTGTTTATTTTTGTTTAATTGTCATCGTTATGTCTGTAATTTTGTTGAATATTCTTCTGCTCTTAATTTCCTGGAAAGTTCTTTCAATGTTTTGTTCAATGAATTTTATGGATTCTGTTCTAATCTTGAGATCTTAATCCACTTTGAGTTTTCTTTTAGGAATGGTGTAAGGTATGGTTATAATTTTATTTTAAAACATGTGGCTATATAGTTTTCAAAACACTGAACTTTGAAGAGATTTTCATTGGTATATTTCTTGTTTGGTTAAATATGGGGAGTTAATTAGTTTTGGGGCCACACTCAATGACGCTCAGAAATTACTCCTTTCTATGCAGTGAGAAAATACTCCTGGTGGTTCTTGGAAAATCATATAGGATGCATCGGATTGAACCTGTGTTGGCCAAATGCAAAGGAAGTGACCTATCTACAAATCATCTCTCTGGCTTTGTGAGGGGGGTGTGTTTAAGTCAGCACTATCAGTTATTTTTCAATGGTCTATAAGTCTACATTTATGCCATTACCATGCAATTTGTATTATATAGCCTTATTCAAAGTTGTGAATACAATGCCTCATCTTTATTTTTCTCCATTAGGAATGCTTTGTCTGTTCAGAAGGTTTTATGGTCTATATTTATATACATATTGTTTTTGAGATATCCAGCTGTGATTAGGACTTATTCCTGGCTCTGAACACAGAAATCACTACTGGAAGGCTTGGGGGACCAAATGGCAAGCAAACTTGTGTCAGCCACATGCAAGGCAAGCACACTACTCACACTGCTTTCACTGCAGCCCCAAACAATATAATTTTATGGCTGAAAGGCATAAGAGAAGCATAAACAAATCCTTAGTTTTCAATTTAAATGTATGTTTTGATGTAGCAGCAAGTTTATTTCATAAAACCAAATGATAACAAACTAATATTTCAACACTCTCAGCAGTGCTAAAGGGGTTATGTATTGATATGGATTAAATCCAGTGCTTTTCCACACATAGCATGCACTCCAGCCCTGTAAGATAACTCTTTGCCCCCTCAGCTAAATGCTTTTGCAATAGCATTCAGTAACTAAGATATCTAGAAAAAGCACAGTTTGCTATAGCCTAAAAGTATCACAAGTAAATGTTACAAAATATTTATTATAGTAAGCCTCTGCAAGCAATATTCAGCTGCTATTAAAGAGACAAAGTAGATATTAAGTCACACATGTATTATTGTGTTGACTATTATCTCACTATATACTTTCAACTGCAAGGAAAACAAGAAGGAAGAGATGAAGGAAGAAAAGAAGGAGGAAGGAAATTAAAAATTATTTAAAACATTGTGATTTACAAAGATATTCATAGTTGGGTTTTAGGCATACAGCGTTCCACACCAATCCCACCACCAGTTTATGCCTAGGTGCACCAATATTCTGAGTCTGTTCTATGCCAACACTCCCCTCCCCAGCCTGCCAACAGAAAGGCTCATTTTAATTTGTTTGCTAAAATTTGAGTCTTATGATTTCATTGTTGTTGACTCAGTGTCTTGACTAATTAGTTCTGCACTTTCTTCATATACCAATACACTTGAGTCTCCTAGAACCCTGTCTCCAATTATTTTTCACATTTGTCTTTCTTTTCCTCCACTCAATTTCTTTCCTTATATTTACTATATGCCAGGGCCTACTATGTTCTCTACAACCTCCATTTGAATCTTTGCATTTATTCATGCAGTTATTCTATTTTTTAATTCTATATTATTGAAATTATTGAAATTTTTACAAAGTTCTTCATAGTTGGGTTTTAGACATACAATGAAGCAGGGCTAATCCTGCCAACAGTGTTCACCTACCTCCACCAATGTTCTCAAAATGCATTCCGTGTCCCACCCCAGCCACCCAGCCTGCCAGTATAACAGGCCCATTTTTAGTTTAGATTGTTAAAGTTTGGGTCTTTTTATTCCACTGTTGTTGCCATGGGCTTGGATATTTAGTTCTGTCCTTTTGTAATACCACTAATGTAGTCAAGACTGCAAGCCCCTAGCCCCCATCCTTTCATATTTGTGTTTCTCTTCTTCCACTGTTTCTTTCAGCCACTTTGCTATACTGTACTTTGGGGCCAAAAAAAAAAAAAAAAAAACAACCATTGCATTTCTTCATGGTGTTATTCTATTTTTAATCATTTGTTTTTTGGGGTGGGGCTCACAACCAGCTATGCTTAGAGCTTACTAATGGCTCTGTGCTCAGAAATAGCTCCTGGCAGGCTCAGAGAAGCATATGGGATGCCAGGAATTCAACCTGGATTTATCCCAGGTCAGCAGCATGCAAAGCAAACACCCTACCACTGTTCTATGCTGCAATCAACATAGGAGTGCAATGAGCATTTTTGTATTGTGTTTTTGTGTTCCCAGGGTAAATTCCTAGGAGTAGTAGAGTTGCATCACATGGAAGCTCTATTTCTTTTTTTGTGGAATATGCATATTGTTTTCAAGAAAGATTGAAATATATGGCATTCCCACCAGCAGTGATTTAGAGTTCTTTTCTCATTTCATTCATACCAGCACTAGTTGTCCTAGATTTTGTGATGTGTGCGCATTTCTGTGGTGCAGGATGATATCTCATTGTTGTATTTATTTTCATATCACTGACGATTAGCAATGTGAAGCATTTTTGGGCCACGCCCGGTAATGCTCAGGGGTTACTCCTGGCTATGCGCTCAGAAGTTGCTCCTGGCTTGGGGGACCATATGGACGCCAGGAAATCAAACCTTGGTCCGTCCTAGGCTAGCACATGGTGCTAGCGCCACCATGCCAGCCCCAATGTGAAGCATTTTTATGTGCCTCTTGGACATCTTTATTTCTTCTTTGAAGAAATATCTGTTCATTTCTTCTCCCCATTTTTGATGGGGTTATATGCTATTTTATTCTGTTAAGTTCTGTCAATACCATGTATATCTTAAATATTGTCTCTTATTTGATGGTTATTTGGTGAATAGTTTCTCCCATTCATGGGTGACCTTTGTACCCTAGTCACTATTTCCATTGAGGAGCAGAAGCTTCTCAGTTTCATGTAGTCTCATTTGTTTATCTCTGCTTCTACTTGTTTGAACAGTGGCACTTCTTCCTTGAAGATGCTTTTAGTTTCGAAGTCATGGAATGTTTTGCTTAAGTTTTCTTCTATATACCTTATAGTTTCAGGTCTGATATTAAGGTCAGACTTTTTGTTTTGACTTTTGTTCATGGTGTTAGATAGAGGTGTGAATTAGATATTTTACATAGGCTAGCCAGTCATCCTAACACCATTTGTTAAAGAGGCCTTTCTTGCTCCATTTTTTATTCTCCCTTTATCAAATGTTGAATAATTTATGTCTAGGAGTCTTTTGCTGGATATTAAAGTTTATCCCTTAATCTGTAGGTCTGTCTTTATTCCAGTACCATGCTTTTTTAATGATTTTTTATGCAGTTTTTCTAAATGTCACATATAAATGATGTCATATTATTTTCTTCTTTTTTTTCTGGCATATATCATTTAACATACCAGTTCCATCCATGTTGCAAAAAATTGCATAATTGCATCATTCCATTGTATATATGTACCACATCTTCATGATCTACTTATCTTTTGTTGGATATTTTTTGAGTTAACACAGGGAGATACACATGTAATTTTGTCTAATTGTTATAATACAGACAAAAAGGATAAATTATGACAGCTACACAGGCTTATGTAGAGCAATTTCAGAGTGGAAAAGTACTCTTGTCAGCTTAATGGCTCTCCCCTAGGTCTAGAAAAGGATTACAAAAACAGAGAGGGTAAAAAAATGAGGGATTATTTGCTTATTGGCAGGAATAAA
The DNA here is from genome assembly GCF_024139225.1 of Suncus etruscus. Classification (NCBI taxonomy): domain Eukaryota; kingdom Metazoa; phylum Chordata; class Mammalia; order Eulipotyphla; family Soricidae; genus Suncus; species Suncus etruscus. Next base: position 60,938,690 of record NC_064868.1, on the reverse strand, counting down.
AAATATGTTACTATTTCCATTGATTATGAGAAGCTAAAAGAAGTCACTCAAAAAAAGAATGAGAATTCTTTCACTTTCACTATAAACTAATAGAGCATTGAGGAAATATAAAAGCATAGATACCCAATATGAAGCATGGAAAAGCATCTTATTTTATTAACAAATATTCCCCAGATAAAGGGATAAAGCTTAAAATTCAGCTATGCTGAAAACATTAAATATAAGCTACAACCACTGACCTTTAAAATGTGCCTGTCAATGTGGCAGGTGGGGGATACAAGCAGGAGGGAGCCTGGAAATAGTGGTGGAGGGAAATTGACACTGGTGTTGTGGTTAGTTTTGAAATATTGTATGCCTAAAACTTAACTATCAATAACTTTGTAAATAATTGTTTTTCAATGAAATGAAAAAAATTAAGTAAGCTTGGGATCCCAAATCCCTTTGAGCGAATTTGTTGATATTGTTTCAAGTGGACTTAACCATCAATAATAAACCAGAAAAGTCAATAAAATCCAAAGGCTCATATGAAAGTAGTGGCTGCCAGCAGTGCTCTGACAACCCAAAGGAATTAGAGAGCCAGGTCCTCAACAAGAAAGTACTTTCAGACCAAGCAGCTAAAGAGAAATAATTCAGCTTCAGAAAAACATAAAATCAGTGCAGAGAATATAGGAATCCATGACTACCAAGTGGACCTTGCCCTAATTTTCATGAAAGGCCATTTGTGTAAGAGGATTGAAGTGGCCAGATCATTGCCAGCTTCAAGCTCCAATCTGCTCTTCACAGCACCTAAGCACCAGGTTCTCTTTGACATGACATGTAGTAATATTAAATTTTAATAGATACAGGAGTCAACTACTCTGTCAGCTAATCCATAGGATTTCTCTAACTCACATTAACTAGTAAGGGCAGGTGGAAATAGAAATTTTACTCTATCACGTTGCAGTTTTGAATATTTTACTCTCTTTTCTTGTTATCTCAGAAATATGCACAAAACATCTGCTAAGGAGGAATATAATGCAAATATTAGGGAACACTATATATCCTTCCCCATCATAAGAAAAAGTCCTTATAGGAATCTTGACCTTCAACCCAAAACCAGGAGTGGCAGATCTCCTTTTTGAAATTAGAGACACTTTAATAATATTAGTAAAAGCTATCTTTTATGGGAAGGGAATAAATAGTAATAGAAGGAACTCAGAGCTTTGCTTTATGTGTTGTTAATGAGCCTAGTCAAATCCTAGACCTCCTTTCCTGGCATTACCTGTTCAACACTTAAAAATATATCAATAGGGAGGACTGAAATCCTGACTTCAGAGAAATGATTTAATGTTCAGGTACACATATTTATTAGTCTATATAGACACTTATACTGGGTGAGTAAACATTCTTCATAACTATAATGAAGAAGCCAGAGACATATAGAAAGTATTATTTAAGAAAATTATACCTAGATTTGGCTTCATCAGGTGTTACATTGGTATTTTCACTTCTAAGGTCACCTAAGATTTAGCATCTGCTTAAAAATAAATTTTTCTGCTACATAAAATCTAGAACCCCTAATTTTCAGGAAGTTTAAAATTAGCCAAGTATTTTATTAACTTAAAACAGGTGCATCAGGAAAGTCAAGATTATGCAAATTATATTATATGAATAAAATTCAATCATGAACAACTTTTTGTTCATGTGAAACTGTGAAAACCATGGTGCTTGAATAAATATATTATTAAAAACTGAAAAACTATATAAACAATCCTTTAAACCATGGTGTTTAAGTAATTTTTCAAAATAAAAAAAGAATATGGAAATGCCAATTTACTCACCCAAATAGAGAATTAACCCCAACCAAAATTCAGCCAGGTAGCTTGGAATTACTAAAATCTGGAAAACTGGATCCCCTTCAGACCATTTATTTCCTAAATGGAAGAGATATTTTCAAGTTATCTTGGCACTCCCACTGCTATAAAACTTAATAGAATTTCTGCTTGTGCTCATTACTTCAGGATATAACTAGCCCCATCTACACCATCAAATGATCAGACTCCTATAGTAAGTGACTCAAACTATAGCTATAAATCTATTCAAGATTGAAATTTCTCTTTTAGAAACCCAACACTAAAAATTAAGTCATATGTCTGTTAACTTTGAATAATTCTTTACATGTGTCAAGTAAAAGCAGAACCTAACATTTTTTTTTATTAACTTGCAAAAGAAAGAAACAAAAGATTGTGCTATGAACATTATTTTTATTGGTTCTTGGTTTTAAACATTCTGCCATCTTTTGATTTTCTCCTGAAGGGCCTAATATTTTTTTTTCCTTTTTGATTCCCTCTATGAGCCATTGGTTGTTGAGCAGTGAGCTGTTTAATTTCCAGGTATTTAGTTTATTCTCTCTGTCTGTAATTTACTTCTATATTACATCATGATATGAGAAGATAGATGATATAATTTCAATGCTTGTGATTTAAAAAATATGTGTAATGGCCCACATCGTCTATCTTGGAGAAGGTCCCATGTACATTGAAAAAGAATGTGTATTCAAATTTAAGGGATAAAAAGCCCCCTAAATATCTAGTAAGACACTTTTCCACTACTTTTTCAGAGCCAGTATATCCTTGTTAAGTTTTTGCCTCTTTGACCTATCAAGGGATAAGATAGAGGTGTTGAGGTCTTCAACTATTATTGTATTGCTATTGGTTTATTTCTTCAAATCTATTAACAATTGTTTTAAATACTTTTGTGGACCCTCACTTGGTGCATACTTGTTTAGAAGTGTGGTTTCTTCATGGTATAATTCACTGTTGATTATTAAGAAGTACTAATTTCTGTCTCATAACCTTTTTTAAGCCTAAATTCTGTGTCATCTGCTATGTCTACTTCATCCTTCTTAAGGGAATTGTTTGCTTGAATCCAACCTTTTACTTTGAGTTTGTTTTCTGCTCTGCCTATTTAGATATGTTTAATACAGACAACAAAAGGTTATACTCATTTTTTGGCCTGTTTTGTCACTCTGTCTCTTAACTGGTGCATTTAGTCCACTGAAATTGAGTTTTTAATTTTGCCTGACAAGTTTTTCAGTCCTATTATTTCAATTTAAAGTTTTCTTTTTCTACTTTCATATTTTCTTGAGTCATAGTTGTGATTCGTTTGGCTTGTTCCATGATTTCTTTGAGTTCTTTAAACATTTTCCACATTTACTCTCTAAAATACTTATTGTAGAGGATATATAGGTGGCCAGTACTTTTTGAATAGTCAGAACCACTATTTTCATTTTCTAAGCATGGTGGGGTTCTGAGTAGCTTCCTCATTTTAACCTTTGCAGTATGGTGTTTTTACATGTTTTTTGAAGTTCATTGGCTAGAAGAAATGCATATCCACAGAGCACAGCAACACCTGGCAGTGCAGGTCTCTGTATGGAGGCTCCCCTTTGCCGGGACATGACTGCACTCTTGGTTCAACTGACCCTGGTCTCTGTGCACTGGCCACATTTGTGGTTCATCTGGTGGCTCTGGTCTCCATCTTGCTTCATCCCAGCCTATGGGCAGTGTCATGCTCAGAGCATCACCTGGAGGCTCAGGTCTCTGTTTTGCAGTGTCCCCTTGTGATTTGATTCACCTGGTGCCAGTCTCCAGGTGAGGGCAGCTCTTGCAGTTCACTTGTTGGTGCTGGTATACAACTTGCTGTGTCCTGTCCAGTGCCTAATATTTGTTTAAAAAACATACTCTAATCTATCTGATTTCTCTTTCAGACAGATAATTCTATAACCCCTGAAATTTGCTTGAACTTTATTAATACAAAGTTGACAAGATTTTTTACACCCTTACATAGACAGGATCTGCATGCACACTTCTGTCAGCATGAAGTTACAGAAGACAGACCATCAAATATGTACAATTAAATATTTCAGAGAGTCAACTTTAAGGCTCTGAAAGTTATAGGAAGAGCGAAACATAGCAGGGAGATCTGGTGATGTGCTTTCTGAAAAAAATAAACTTAAGAAGAAATTGTCAAGACCTGAAGTAACCCAAGGACATAAAGACTACATTCCTTTGAGATGAAAATACTAAACTCTATATATACTAAATATATATAAATATATATATATTTATATATATATAAAATGAGGAAGAAATACAAGGCCCCACACAGAGAAGAATGGACTCCCTCAGAAGAAGGAAAGGGGAAACTCTAGAAGCTGTAGGAACCCTCAATAAAGGAGAAGCTACAGCAGAATCAAAACATTATGATTATGTTTATGAAAGAACCACCAGCAGTTCAAGGATCTCCCTGTGAAAATGCCCAGATTTACTTCCCTGTATGCAGAGAACTCCAGGATAAGACTTTTTGGAGAAACTCTATGTTACCCCTCAAAAGTCATTTGAAGCCTGCTTGCTTTACCAAGTCACTGGTTCTCTCTTGAATACACATTTCTCACTTCTGCTTTTGCACTCTGGAAAATCTCTTATAGTTTCTTAAACATGTATTCTTTTTTTTTCTCCCTTACATATTTCTAAGTAAATTTTTCCAATGAAAATGATCTAACTTCACAAAAATATAACAAGTACTTAACAATCAATAATTAAAGAGCTATGTTTTACTTAGGAGCTGTAAAAATTTCTGTTCATATTTTTAATATATTTATATTGTTACATTTAGATTTTTCTATAAAACATTTTATCTCAATTTTCAAAACGTTAACTATGAGATCATATTTTTGTAAATAATTATTTTTAGTTTCTGGGTCAGACCCGGCTGTGCTCAGGGGTTACGTCTGGCTCTATACTCAGAAATCGCACCTGACAACCTCAGGGAACCATATGGGATGCCAGAAATCAAACCCAGGTCTGTCTTAGGTCAGCCACATGCAAGGTCCTACCACTGTGCTTCACTCTGGTACCCATCTTAAATAAATTTTAATTGTATCTCACATTTGGTAGTTTCTCAAAACAAAGGCTAAAGTAGGTTGTGGATATATTGGAAACTAGAAGTGAAGATAAAAAATTGAATATTCTGAATCCTAGAGCTACAAATGTAATCATATTTGAATAACCTCATATTGAGGAGGCATTTAATTTATAAAGCATCATTATATATTTTTGATAGATTTATTTGGTTAACAAATGTATGACATGATAAGAATGGACATTGTGCCATCCAGAACATAACAATGGATCTGCAGAACTGAGCTAACCAAGGCAAGAGATTTAGGAATTGGGGAAAGGTATACAGACATTGGTGAAAGAAAGTGGACAATGATGTGGGGTATGCTTTTGAAATGTTATAATACATATATATATACATATATATACTATAATAAACAGCACTGTAAATCATGGTGCTTCAAATAATTTGGGGGGCATATCAGTGGTACCTGAGTTACTACTATCTCTGAATTCAGAAATCACTATTGGTGAGGATCAGGTATGCTGTGGAATAATATTCAGGTTGGTCTCATACAAGGCAACCATCCTACCTGCTGTATTCTTGCTCAGCCACCAAATAAATTTTTGATTAAAAAAAATGAAAAGCTAACATACAGATTTTATCACTGACTATTTAAGTCCTTGAAAAATGCCTGAATTTGGGGTGGGAGAGATAGCATGGAGGTAGGGTGTTTGCCTTGCATGCTGAAGGATGGTGGTTTTAATCCAGGCATCCCATATGGCCCCCGAGCATGCCAGGAGTGATTTCTGAGTTTAGAGCCAGGAGTAACCCCTGAGCGCTGCCGGGTGTGTCCCAAAACCAAACAAAAAACAAGAACTAAAAATGCTTGAATTTAAATAGATATTGCATTGAACCTGAATAATATATAAGTAGGATGGTTGTTTTAACAAAATTAATTCATCCAATACATGAAAATAGAATATTTTTCTATTTCCTAAGTTCTATTGCTTTCTTCAGTGATTTAAAAATTACATGGAATGTATCTGTTGTCATGTTTACTCCTAAATAGTTGAAGTTTTGTGACATTTTGATCATTATGTATCTCTCCCTTTCTAATCACTCAGTCTAATATCCGTTCCTTTTGTATACAGGCATATTGTATGATTTTGTTCTCTATTAAGATTGCATCTTATTCAATTGTTTGTATATACCACACTTCTTTTTAAATTTACCTAAAGGAAATGCATCACATAGTTGATCATAGTATATTTGTTTCCAGATAACTGAAAACAAAATTATTGAAAGAATAGAAATAAAAATAAAAAATAAAAAGGAAGAGAAGACAATTTTAAAAAGAAAGAAAAACAGTAAAGGTACAGTAGAAAGCACATTTGTGAAAATTATTGTAGCTCCAATTAAACCATTAATATAATGGCAGAAATTTTAGTAAGTTCTTGCTGGTAGCTCTCCATTTTGTTAAATTGGTGTGTTCCTAGAGGAATGGCAGAATTAAAAATGAAGTTTTCACATACAAGGTTGTCTATAACATCACCTGGAGGCAATCCTCTACCAGGGAAGACCCTACAGCTGCTCTGACATCAATCTACTCAAAAGAGACTTCCCTTAACACTGAGAAGACTTAACAAGAACAATGACCTGCTTACTGGACAGGGCTTGCTGTATTGCCCCTTAATTGTGAGGTGAAACTAGAGGATACTCTACACCAGCCTGACTTCAATGTAGGATGTGCAGATTCCAGGATCTTTAATACAGAAACCTGATGCCAACAATAGGACTGCATGAAAAATAAAACTGTATTGGCACTACAGACAATGACTTGGATTGAATAAACTAGTTTGCCTGGAGCCTAGAGTTGGTCTTATGCCAGAAAACTTCAGGGGTAGTGGTCTCCTTGTATTTAGACCAAGGCTATTCCTTCCTATGACCCCCATATTTTGGTGGGCCTATGCAAACAATATTTACCACTCTAACACCGTTTTTACTGTGCCCTTTTGACTAATCCTTAAAAAAAACCTCTTAAACTTTTGATATTAACTTAAACTAATATGTATGTGCATGAATATATAAAAATACTATGCCTTCAAACTTAAGGAGACACATAAATCTCATGGCTTTAGGTTGCTTTGTGTATTGCTAAGAAATGTTATAATGTACTACAATCTGGGGACTTGTGGACAAAGTAATTGTACATGGGTTCTGCCTTATTTTCTTAATGTTTTATTTTACTGTAAGTTCAATATTTAGGCGTCAGCAAGGTGATTTCTTCTGAGAACTCTGTTTATGGGCGATTGTTCTTTCACTGTAACTTTACCTTGTCCTCTTTGCATCATTTTTCTCATAATTAAAAATAAAAAATTTAAAAAAATGAAGTTTTCAGAGAAGCAAAGCACTATTACTAATACTACAATTTTTAGGGTCGTGTATCCAACATCCAGACCTTCTGATAGGGGAAGATACGGGGCAAGGATGCCTGCACTTGCTCCAAAAGTCCTTAGTGATATCAGCCCAGAAAACTGGAATAACTGAAGTTTGGGCAGATTAGTGTCCCCGAAGATAATTCTAGAGCATCAGTAATCAGGTAGAGCCATCACTAAAACTGCAATTATGGGTAATGGAGGCAGTAGGTGTGGCTTTTGCAGGGAGGGGGCTTGTTTTGCCCTCTCTACTCAAAATAACAAGTCTTGTGCTCTGTGGGCTGGTGTACTCATGATCTTTCACAGCTCTGTTTACATCTAGTTTGAGAAAAAGTCAGTCTATGGAGTTGGCCTGGTCAGAACAAGGTAACTGCATTTGTGGGTGTGGTTACAAATTCCAGGCTTTCTGGAAGATGGAAGATATGGTGAGAGGGTGCATACATTCACTCTAAAAAGCTCTAGTGATATCAGGCATAAAAACCAGGCATGTCCAATGTTTGTACGTATTGGTATCCACAAAAATAGACGGTCAGTGATGAGTTAGTGCTACAAGAAATGGTGATTGTGGATGATGGAGGCAGAAGGCATGATTTTGCAAGGCAGATGCCTGGTGTGCCCTCTCCTTCAAGGTGGTCAGTTTTCTAATACATGGGTAGGTGTGCCCGATACTACACTTTATACTTCATTCACTTGTCTTTGGAAATTTGGGTTGTCTTTATATCTTGTTGATGTACTAAGTCCAATGATTAACAGGCATGCATGTACCTTTCAAATTAAATTTTTTTGCTTTGAGTATAGATACCAAGAAGTGCCAGCTTGGTTTCCTGTCCCCTGCTTGCCTCCATGATGGAGCCCTGAAAGATCCCAACAAAAAAAAAAACTCTGTCCACTTCATCAAGGTAGGCGATCTCCTCCCATGAAGGGGGGAACCTGATTCCTGCTGTGTGTGTTGGCACAAAGAAAACATTTTTAAAACGAATGCTGTTTGCTTTGCACCAGCTTGGTTTCCTGTTCCCTTTATGCCTCCATGATGCAGCCGTGAAAGTCACAGCAAAAAAGTCTCCACCCACATCATCACTCATGAAGGGGGAGCCAGAGGAGCGAGCCACTTTGTAGCTGCACTATAACATAGAAAATAATGACACTACAAGTGTGACAATGGGGAAACAACACAGGACAACACAATGCATAGATAATGAAGATGGCAGCTTGGATGACTGGAAAAGTGGCATCCAGCTGACTCTCAGATAAGGAGTTTAGAGAAGAAATATGGAGGATGCTCATAAAAATTAAAGAAAGCATAGATTGAGCTGAATGCAACACAAATAAAAATCAAGAAGATAGAAATCAGAACATTCAATCTGAAATAAGGTAAAAAAAAACCTCAGTAGATGAAATGAAAACCTCAATGGAAAACCTGTCCAACAGAGTAACAGCAGCTGATGAACTGGAAGATGAGATGCACAACAACTCCATACAACAGAAGAGATTGGAAAAGAGCCTTAAAGCAAATGCTTGGACAATAGAAAAATACTCAAGGAATGTGAACAGAGGAAAATAGAAAGAGTTTGATAAATTTAATAAAAACAACATAAGAATCAAGAGAGTCCCAGAGACCCAGAAAGAAAAACCCCAGGAAGAATCAACAGGCAAGGACATCATTTCAGAGATACTCCCAGAGCTAAAGACTACATGCAATTAAATCCTGCATGCCTGAAGATTACCAGCTAAAAGAGACCTGAAGAATAGCACAACAAGGCACATTTTAGTCACAATGATGAATCCCACAGTTAGAATACTGAAAGCATTAAGATAAAAAAAATTACATTCAAAAGACCATCCTTGGGGCCAGAGGGGTGGTACGTGGTAAGGCGTTTGCCTTGCACGCATCTGACCTAGCATGGACCACGGTTCTGTCCCCTGTTGTACCATATGTTCCCCCAAGCCAGGAGCGATTTCTGAGTGCATAGCCAGGAGTAACCCATGAGTGTCACCAAGTGTGGCCCAAAATTGAAGAAAAAAAAATAAAAACAAGAACAACAAAAAATCACCAAAAGAGCATCCTTAATATTTACAGCAGACCTTTCACAAGAAACCCTTGAGGTCAGAAGGCAGTGGTGGGATATAATGAGAAAACTCAATGAAATACATGCTTCACCTAAAATATTGCACTCACTTTAAGGTTTTTTTTTTTTTTTTGTGGTTTTTGGGTCACACCCGGCAGTGCTCAGGGGCCACTCCTGGCTCCATGCTCAGAAATTGCTCCCGGCAGGCACGGGGGACCATATGGGATGCCGGGATTCGAACCAATGACCTTCTGCATGAAAGGCAAACGCCTTACCTCCATGCTATCTCTCCGGCCCCTCACTTTAAGGTTTGAAGGAAATATATATATATAGGTTCACAAATAAACAACAGCTCAGAAACTTTACAGATTAAAAAGCAGCCTTAAAAGAAAAAACGGAATGGTCTATTTTAGGACAAAAGAGACCAACAGACACAACAAACCTACACAGAGATGACACTAAATCCCATGAGAATTATCTTTCTTATCTTCAATGGACAAAATTCAACACGAGAGACACAGAGTGGGAAATTGATCAAAAAGCTGAATCCAACAGTTTGTGCTGTACAAGAAACACATCTGAGATAAAACCTATACTCAAAATCAAAGGTTGGAGAAAAATCATCCAAGCAAACAAACCTCTTAAAAAGCTGGAGTGGCCATATTAATATCAGATTACATAAATTTTAAACTTAGAAAAAGTATATGGGACAAATATGGACATTTCTTAATAATCAAGGGATATGTAGAACAGGAAGAAATCTCAATATATATGCACCCAATGAGGGATCAGCAAATATTTAATACAATTTTAACAAATCTGAAAGAAGACATCAATAGCAACATAATAATAGTGGAAGACTTCAACACTGCCTTGTCACCCCATGATAGGTCAACAAAGATGAAACCCAACAAAGATGAAAAGAGAAATGGAAGAGGCCTAGTAGATATGTATAGAGAACTCCATCCCAAGAAAACTGGATACACATTCTTTTACAATGCACATGAGACATTCTCCAGGAAGTACCACATGCTAGTACATAAACATATCTCCATAAAATCAATAGGATAAAAATAATAAAGACAAATATTTCAGATCACAATGCACTGAAATTAGAAATTAACTACAAAAGAGACACAGAAGGAAAACTTTTACACCTGGAAATTAAAAGCTCAATACTGAAAAACTGGTGGGTCAGGAATGAAATCAAAGAGAAGATCAAAAAACTCCTGGAAACAAATAGCAATAAAAACACAAATTACTAGAATTTGTGGACACAGCAAAAGCAATACTAAGAGGAACATTTATAGCTTTGCAAGCATACATCAGGAAGAAAGAAGGGACATACATAAATAGCTAATGACAGCCTATAGGATTAGAAATTTATCAACAAAAGGCAACAAAAATAGTAAGGTAGAAGGAAATAACAAAGCTTAGTGCAGAAATCAATGAAGTGAAAATACAAAAAAAAAACAATCTGAATGATCAATGAAAACAAAAGTTGGTTCTTTGAAAAAAATAAACAAAATTGATAAACCATTAGCAAAACTTACAAAGAAAAGGAGAAAGAGGAGCTTCATAAACCAGATAAGAAATGAAAAGGGGGTGATACTACATATACTGCATAGATTCAAAGGGTAATCAGAGACTACTTTGAGAAACTCTACGCCAGAAAACATCAGAACCTGAAAGAAATGGATAAATTCTTGGACACTTACAATCTTCCATGCTTAAATCAGGATGATTTAATATATATAAAGGGACCCATCACTACTGAGGAAATTAAAATGGTCAACAAAATATCTACTCCAAAACAAAAGACCAGGCCCAGATAAATTCATTAACAAATTCTTTCAAACATATCAAGAAGAACGCCTACAATCCTTTTCAGACTCTTTCAAAAAATTGAAGAAACAGAAAAACTCCTAAATAGTTGTAATAAAGATAACATCACCTTCATACCAAAACCAGACAGAAATGCTGCAAAAATACTACAGAACAATTTCCCTCATGAACACTGTTGCAAAGATCCTAAACAAAATCCTTGCAAATAGGAACCAACACCCCATCAGGAAGGTCATACACCATGACCAAGTAGGTTTTATTCCAGAAACATCATTAAAATGGCAATACTTCCCAAAGCATTGTACAGATTTAATTAAATCCCTTTAAGGATGCCCCTGACATTTGTCAAGGAAGTGGATAAAACACTCCTAAATCTTATTTGGAATAATAAACACTCACGAATAGCTAGAGAAAACCCTGGGCAAAGGAATATGGGAGGCATCACTTTCCCCAATTTAAAATGTATTACAAAGCAATAGTCATTAAAACAACAGGTATTAGAATAAAAATAGACCCTCATATCAGTGGAATAGACTTAAGTATGGATCATGAAGATGTGGTATTTATACACAATGGAATCCTACATAGTAGTTAGAAATGATACAATCATGGATCTTGCAGCAACATGGATGGATCTTGAAAATATTATGTTAAACGAAGTAAGCCAGAAGGATAAATATATAATGATAGCACGTCATTGATGTATTTAGAATATATACCACATTTACATATAGTAATCCATGAACAAATCCAAGGGTCGAAAGGGCATAAACTCCAAACACCGTAGGTGCCATCATACAATGAGGAATAGTGTTCAAACAAAGTGGAAGGGGGGCAACACAAAGACACAAACACCCATTATAACCTAAAGAAACCAGAAATGATAGAAACAGCAGTTCAGAGTGAACAGGTATGCAAACAACCTCTAACTACAAAGTTCTATATTATAGATAATATATTTACCTGTATTTATCCACAGAACCAGGTGCAGAATAAGATTGGAAGCCTGGACTCCCACTACAGTGATTACTAACAAGATGCTTTAATGCCTTCATTTTTACCAAGTATAAAATAGCCCTTCATCTTATTTGTCCACAGTGGGCCTTGGAAACAAAGGGTGGGCACCCTAATTTTATATCTCGGTGTTCAATTACAATGGATAGCATATACAGTGCTCATTATAGAATGCCTCGATAAAATGCTCTAATTTACTCACTTCCTTTTGTTTATGTCTTCTATTAGGACACAAAGCATATCATCGTTCAGAGCACCAGAACGGTAAATGGTGCACCACAGACATGTTACAGGTCCCACTCATCGAACACGTTTTTGCAAATCACTACTACTTATTTATCTTTTTTTAAATTTTTCTCTCTTTTTCTCTTTTTGCCTCTATTTCTTTCTCTTTCCTTTATTCTTCCTCATCAATTCAATCTATTTTAAATAAAGCTCTCACTGTCAGTTGCTCCTTAGGAAAGGTGCCTCTATACTTAAGATGCAGCGGACGATCTTACATAGGGTAGCCACATTTTATAGTCCTCACTACCCATTGCTTAGTAATCTAGATGCAAAAACTGTGCCTATCCTAAAAAGCTCCAGCCACTATATAACACTGAAACCTTTATTTAGCAAAGACCACCCTCGTCAGTGAAGTCTTGAAAGTGGAAAACCCTCCAACACCGATGCACTCGCCCAATCTTTTTCAACTTATTTTTTTTTACCATATTTACTTATTTTTCTTTTCTATCCTCTCTTATATTTTGTTTTTCTCTTTCTTTCTCTTCTAATCCTTATCTTAGCCAATTATTTATCTTTTCTTAACCCAATTATTTCTTAAGATCTCAGACCCAGCCTACGAGTGTCAGGCCAGCAACAACAACCTAAGAATAGAACACTAAAGTCTGTCTTTATGTGAGTATGAGTTTGTAGTCATTGGACTCCTCTCTGATTGCCAAACCTAAAATGTAAACAGGCCATACCTAAAGTGTATATAGCCTCTCCTACATATTATCCCTTCTCTCCTTCAGAAATCCTTCTATCTTCTCACCCCCCCAATCCTGATCCACTATCCTTCCTTATTTAACCCTCTTTATTCTCAGTTCTTAACTCATTAGGTACCGAGACCAAACTTTTGCCTCAATAAACCACCACTCAGCTGCCAAACCAAAAGGACACACTCTCAGTTCCACATCTCATACACTGGCATGAAACTACAACCAACACTCCTGCTGACTTATGCTTTATGGCCCTTCTTCTCACCCTCCTAAAGGTGGAATGTTGCATGCTACGGATTCAGACCTAGAGGAATCCCAGGCCAAGGACACTACCTGATCCCTTATGGCTGCAAATCATTCCTCAAACTCAATAAGACACGATGTGTGATGAAAAAGTGCCCTGGATTTCACCCCCACACACAAGAAGAAGACTTAATGGGGAAGCCTATATTTCCTTTATATGTTTAATATCTCTATAATCATATACCCTAGTTTTTTTCCCCTAATATTCACATTACTGGAATCATCAAATCTCATAATTTGAGGGGGAAAATGGATGATATCAAGACCAGACAGTCTAATGAATATTTAGTGGAAATAAAAACTGATCAGACTCAAACCCCAAACCCAAAGTCAATGACAACAGAATTGATACCCAATCTCCAACAAGCTGTACAAGTCGGAAACAGTGACACTAGCATTATGGAGGGTAAAGGAGGGAATATGAGATGCATGCTGGGAACAGGGGTGGAGGCAGGACAACACTGGTGGTGGGAAAGCCTCTTATTCATTGTCACTATCTGCCTCAAATATTACTGTGAGAGATTTGTAATTCACTTTGACAACAATAAAATCAAAAAAATAAATACAGTAATTATGGAAGGCAGCAAGGGCCATACTAAGTAGAAGACTGCCAGACTACATGTGTTTCACCCTCAAAAATATGCAGAAAATTTCCCCAGACATACAATGTACTGATCTTTGATAAAGAGGCAAGAAATGCAAAAAGGAACAAGGTAATCCTCTTCAACAAGTCGTGTTGGGACAACTGGTCAGCCACATGCAAAAAAGAGAACTCAGACCTCTATCTAACACCATGCACAAAGGCCAAATCCAAATGGATAAAAGATCTTGATATCAGACCCGGAACCATGAGGTATATAATACAACACAAAGGTAAAACACTTTATGACATTGAGGCTAAAGGCACAGTGAAGTAGAAAACATCACTCTCCAAACAAGTGGAAGTGAAGATAAAAAGATGGGACTATATTAAGCTAAGAGCTTCTGCACCTCAAGGGAAACAATGTCTAGGATATAAAAGTCACTCAAAGAGTAGGAGAAACTATTCACCAATATCCATAAGATAAGGGACTATTATCAAAGATATACATGGTATTGACAGAACTTAACAAGAAAAAAATCTAACTCCATCAAAAATGGGGAGGAAATGAACAGACACTTTCTCAAAGAAGAAATATAGATTTTCAAGTGGCACATGAAAATATGTTCGATATTACTAATCATCTGGGAGATGCAAATCAAAACAACAATGAAGTACTATCTCACACCACAGAGATTGGCACACATTACAAAGAACAAGAACAATCAGTGCTGGCAGGGATGTGGAGAGAAAGGAACTCTCACTGCTGGTGAGAATGCCATATAGTCCAGCCTTTATGGAAAACAATATAGAGATACCTCAAAAAATAGATATTGAGCTCTCTTATTATCCACCTATACCACTTCTAGGAATATACCCTAGAAACAAAAAATACTATTCAAAAATCCCTTCCTCACACCTATATTTATTGCAGTGCTATTTACAATAGCCAGAATCTGGAAACAACAAAGATGCCTTTCAACAAATGAATAGCTAAAGAATCTGTGGGACATAGACGCAATGGAATTTTATACAGCCATCAGGAGAGATGAAATAATAAATGTTTTCTATACCTGGATGCACATGGAAACTATTATGCTGAATGAAATAAGTCAGAGGGAGAGAGATAGATGCAGAACAACCTCATTTATCTATAGATTTAAAAAAAATAAAGGACATATTGTAATAATGCCTGAGACCATAGAGATAAATGCTGAAATGACTGGCTCATGCCTAGAAGATCGCCATAAAGAATGGTGAGTGCAGTTAGAGAAATAACTACACTGACAACTATCATGACAATATTAATAAGTGAGAGAAGTAGAATGCCTGCCTTGAATATAGGCATGGGTTGGGAGAGGAGGAAGATGGGGGCATTGTTGGTGGGAATGTTGCACTGGTGAATAGGGATGTTCTTTGTATGATTGAAATCCAACTACAAGCATGTTTGTAATCATGGTGCTAACATAAAGATATTAAAAATACAATACTTTATAAAAATTAGCTTTGAGGGGTTGGAGAAATAGCAGAGTGGTAGGGAATTTGCCTTGCAAGCAGCCAATCCATGATGGATGGTGGTTCGAATCCCTGTCCTCTGTGCCTGCCAGGAGCAATTTCTGAGTAAATTTCTGAGGGACAGGAGTAACACCTGAGCGCAGCTTGTTGTGACCCCAAACACTCCAAAAAATAAGATTTGAGCAAAAATTAATGAATTGCAACTACCAAAACCAATCCAAAAGACTAATGAAAGGAAAATTTGATTCTTTGGAAAAATAAACAAGTCTTATGAAGAGAGAGACAATATTAATAAACTAAATCAGAAATTTAAAGGGGTTGTTCTATTTCATAACTGAAACTCAAATACAAACATGCTTGTAATCATGGTGCTTAAAATAAAGATATTATTTAAAAACAGAAAATTAAAGGTAAAGTACTACAGTAATTCAAAGAATAATCAGATATTACTTTGAGAATATTTATGCAAAAAAAGAGAAACTGGAAAAATGATACATTCTTGAACTCCTAAGATACATTCTTCAACTCTCAAGGTTGAACCAGGATGATCTGAAATACCTAAACCCACATATCACATTCTTCAACTCTCAAGGTTGAACCAGGATGATCTGAAATACCTAAACCCACGAAATCAAAATGGTACACATAAGGATTCCCCAAAACAAGATCTCAGGCCCAGAAATATTCTCTAATGAATTCTTTCAAACCTTTATATAGAACCTACTGTCAAAACTTTCAGTTTCTTCCAGGAAGTAGAATAAATACTCATAAATAGCTTCGATGAATATGCTATCACACAATTAACAAAATTAGATACAAACATCACAAAAAAGAGAAATACATGTTGATACTCTTGATTAACAAAGATGAAAAGATCTTTAAAATACTAGCAAATAGGGGTCAGAGAGATAGCCACAGGTAGGGCGTTTGCCTTACATGCAGCTGACCCAGAATACAACTCGGTTTGATCCCCATCTTCCCATATGATCTATTCATTATAGTATTGGAAGTACCTAGCATAGGAATTAAGCACAAAAATATATCAAGATCATTTAGATAGGAAAGAAAGAAGCTAGGCTCTCACTTTTTTTGATGGAATGTTACTGTTTTTTAAAAAAATCCTAACAATTCTACCAAAAAGCTTCTAGAAAAATGTATTTGTATAGTAAAGTTCCAAACTAAAAAATTAATATGCAAAATGTCCTGGCTTGTATATATAAAAATAATGAAAGAGAAGAAAGACATATTTAAAAGCACAATCCTGTTTTCAATTTTGCCACAGAAAATTAAGCACCTTTAAAAACTTAACTAAAGAGGCAAAAGAATTATACAAAGAAAACTAAAAACACTATTTGAAGAAATAAAAATGGGAAGAATGGGGCAGATATTTTGAGGCTTCCCCCATCTTGCTTCAACCTGGGAACTTTGATCTTCCCTGGCATTCATCCCCTGAGGGCTTGCCTCAACTGAGGTGAGTCTTTCTGGGCCGGAGTTGCAGATAAAGCTTACTTTGCTGGGCCCCTTAAGCTTGGCAGACATTTTGAGGCTTCCCCTGGCTTGCTTCAATTTGGGAAATTTGATCTTCCCTGGCATTCATCCCCTGAGGGCTTGCCTTGGCGAGGTGAGTCTTTCCAGGCTGGAGTTGTGGAAAAAGCTGGGTCTGCTGGGCCCCTTAAGCCCACCTCTTAAGGGATTGAAGCAGAGGAGCATGGCCATTTTGCTTCATGGCCGTGCATCCCCCTAGCCAATGAATACCACCACAACATGTAGAAAAACTCACAACACAAACGTGACAATGGGGAAACTACGCAGACCAACATCAGGCATAAAGAATGAAGATGGCAACTTTGATGACCCAACAATGGCCAATCACCTAGTTAGTCTTTCAGATATGGAGCTTAGAGAAGAAATATGGAGGATGCTCACAGAACTCAAAGAAAGTATAGAAGAGAACACTAATAAGAATCAAGAGAATATGAAGATAGAACAAAGAAAACTCCAAATTGAAATATCAGGTCAAATAACAGGTCTGAAAACTCAGTAGACGAATTGAAGAGCAAAATGAATGAGCTTTCTCACAGGTTAACAGCAGCTCAGGATAGAATTAGTGCACTGGAATATGAGATGCATAACAACTCCATACAGCAGAAGAGACTGGAAAAAGCCTTAAAGCAAACGATCAGACAATGGAAAAATTATTCAAAGAATATGAACAAATAAAAATAGAAGTCTTGGGGCCCGGAGAGATAGCACAGTGGTGTTTGCCTTGCAAGCAGCCGATCCAGGACCAAAGGTGGTTGGTTTAAATCCCGGTGTCCCATATGGTTCCCTGTGCCTGCCAGGAGCTATTTCTGAGCAGACATCCAGGAGTAACCCCTGAGCACCGCCAGGTGTGGCCCAAAAACCAAAAAAAAAAAAAATAGAAGTCTTTGATAAGCTCAACAGAAACAACTTAAGAATCATTGGAGTCTCACAGACCCAAGAAGAAAATCTCCAGGAAGAATCAACAGTCAAGAACATCATCACAGAGAAACTACCAGAGCTAAAGAATATATGCAGACAATCTTGGTAGAGATTCCTGGAACTTATGTGAATCCATTATTTATAGTGAAGGCATCATGAATTCTTCACAGCACCTAAAATGCTTCAAGTAACTAATAAAAATGAGTCAGACCTGTATTAAAATTTTGGTAAACTTACAATAGGAGTGAAGCTCTCTCTTTGCAGATGACATGATACTGTATTAAGAAAATACTAAAGACTTCACAAAAAAGCTTCTTGAAACAAGACTTGCATAGTAAAGTGGTACGTTACAAAGTTGATATACAAAAATCAATGGCTTTCCTATATACAAATAATAAAAGAAGAAAACAATATTTTATAAAACAATACAATTCACAATTATGCCTCAGAAAATCAAGTGCTTTAGAATCAATTTACCTAAGTAGATGAAAGAGCTATATAAATATGATAAATAATAAATACAATAAATAAATAAATAATAAAACAAATAATAAGATAAATAAATAAGAGCCATAACTTCTGCTTAAGAAATAAAAGAGGACATGAGAAATTGGAAATAAATTTTCTGCTCATGTATTTTAAGGATTAATATAATTAAAATGTCAATAGTTCCCAAAGCAATGTACACATTTAATGTAATTCCTATAAAAATTCCCATCACATTTTCTAAGAAATGGATCAGACACTCCTGAAAATTCATATGAAGAAAATTTCCACAAAAAGCTAAAGAAATCCTTGGCAAATATGTGGGAGCAAGTGCTTTCCTCAAGTTTAAATTGTACTCTAAAGCAGTAATCATTACACATCATTGTATTGAAAGTACACTCAGATCAACTGAATAAACTTGAATATCCAGAGATGGATCCAGAGGTATAAAAACAATTATTTTTTGATAAATTAAAAATAAATACAAAGAGGAGTAAGGCAAACTTGTTCAACAAAATTTGCTGGAAACATGCATAAAATGAACACAGAACTCTCTTTAAAACATAAACAAAGGTGAAATAAAAATGGATTAAAAATCTTGATATCAGTCCCAAAACCATAAGGTATAGAAGAAAATATAGGCAAAACACTCCATGATATTGAAGCTAACGGCACCTTCAAGGAGGAGACACCACTGTTGAAGCAAGTAGAAGCAAAGATAAACAAAAAGACTATATAAACAGAAGCTTCTGAACTTTAAAGGAAATAGTGAGGAGGATACAAATAAATATGAAAAATAAATAATAAATAAAACAAACAATAAATAATAAGATAAATTAATAAGTAAATAAGAGCTATAAATTCTGCTTACACAGAATGGGAGAAACTGCCCAAAACTCATTAGTTAATGGATTGCTATCTAAGATATACAGGGCACTGATGGAACTTTACAAGTA
The DNA here is from genome assembly GCF_024139225.1 of Suncus etruscus. Taxonomy (NCBI): domain Eukaryota; kingdom Metazoa; phylum Chordata; class Mammalia; order Eulipotyphla; family Soricidae; genus Suncus; species Suncus etruscus. The sequence continues at coordinate 60,919,166 of NC_064868.1, read as the reverse complement.
AAAAACATCAAACCCCATCAAAAATGGGAAGAAAATTGAACAGATATTTCCTCAAGAAAGAAATACAGATGGCCAATACACACATGAAAAAATGCTCCACATCACTAATCATCAGAGAGTTGCAAATCAAAACAATAATGAGATACTACACCACAGAGATGGGCACATATCACAAAAACCAAGAACAATCTCTTCTGGTGTGGATGTGGGGAGTAAGGGACGCTTATTCATTGCTGGTGGGAATATAGACTGGTCCAGCCTTCTTGAAAATCAATATAGTCATTCCTTAGAAAGCTAGAATATGAGCATCTATATGATACAGCAATACCACTCCTAGGGATATACCCCAGAAACGCAAACACAATAAAATAAAGCCCTCCGTACTACTATGTTTATAGCAGCAGTATTTAAAATAGCCAGAACCTGGAAACAACCCAGGTGCCTGAAATACAGTTGACTTCTAAAGAAACTGATATATCTATACAATGGAATACAATGATGCCATTGGGATAAATGAATTTGTAAAATTTGCTTATACATGGATGGACATGGAGCTTATACTGAGTGATATGAGTCAGAGGGAAAAATGTAGGCATGAAATAATCTCACTAATTTTTGGATATAACAAAAACAAGATATAATATGCTAATAATATTCTTATGCAATAGAGATAAGGGTAAGGAGGTTCAGCCCAGGGTGGGAAACTTGACACCAAAAGCAGTGAGAGCAGGTAGAGTAGAGAAGGGTCTACTAGGAAGATTAGAGTTGGAACTCTAATGTCTGAACAAGAACTCTAGTTGGAAATCTAATCTCTGGACAAGAACTTAGTGCTTAAATGGCAGGAAGTGTCATGCAAGGCATCCCTCCTTAACAATAATGCAAATCACAGAGAGAGAGAGAGAGTGAGAGAGAGAGAAAGAGAGAGAGGGAGGAAGGGAGAAAGGCAAATTTCCTGTCCTAGAGACAGGTGGGGAGGAATGGGATACATCAGTGTTGGAAGGGGTGCAGTGGTGAAGGGTGTTTTACATTCTATGTATGAAATCCAATAATCCACAATTGTGCAATCTTGTGCAATCAATAAATAAAGCAATTAATAAAAAAATGAAACGAAAGTATTAGAGAGTACAGCTAGTAGTGCGTTTATAGTGTTTATCTGCATGCGGCTGACCTGAGTTCTATCCCTGGCATTCATATGTTCCCCTAAGCCTGCCAGGAGTAATTTCTGAGTGCAGAGCTAGGAGTAACCCTTGAGTGCTTTCTGGTGTGGCCCAACAGAAAAATAAGCCAAAAACATATATACAAGTCTACTATGTATTTTTATGCTCTTTATCTTTAAACTTATCTCTATTTTTTGGTCTTTCAAAAACTATTCTGTTGTTGAAATAGCTGTCATATTGCTAAATGTTTCTCATGAATGACCTTTTTCTTTATACTTGTGATACAAACGTGAGTAACCCCTGAGTCCCGACGGTGTGGCCCCAAAACCAATCAATCAAATAAAGTAAACAAATACTTCAAGAAAGGATAGAACTAAATGCCAAACCACGGAGTGAACAAAACTGAAATTATAAGACTCAAATTTAATAATCAAAATTAAAATGGTGCCTGTTAAGATCGCAAGCTGGGAGTGGGGAAAAATATGGTATGTACTCTGGAAACATTGGTGGAGGAAGGTATAAACTGGTTGTGAGATTAATACTGAAACACTCTATGTCTAAAACTCAACTACAAATATCCTTGTAAATCACAATGCTTTAAATGTTTTTTTAAAGACAACAAAATTTTGTGAAGATTTTTTTTGTTTGTTTTTGAGTCACACCCCCACCAACACTCAGGGATTACTCCTGGTTCTGTGCTCAGAAGTTACTCCTGGCAGGCATGAGGGACCACGTGGGATGTGGGAATTAGAACCACAGTAGGTCCTGGATTGGCTGCGTGCAAGGCAAACGCCCTACTGCTGTGCTATCTCTCTGGCCCCAATTTGTGAAAATTGTCATATCTTGCAATGAGGTCATTATGTCATTGCTGACATAATAACATTATGTCATTGATATAATGACCCCATTGACTAAGCTCTTTGTTGCTATTTGAGTATTCTGTTGTTGGTTTTGTTTGTTGAAACTTAGGTGACTACATTGCTAATTTTAAATCAAATTTGGTACATTCCTATTGGGCTGTCGGTATGAAAAATATGAGTTATTGCATATTCCCTTATACAGCAGCACTGTCAAGGACTTCAAGGATATGTGGAGATGGGCTGATAAGCTACTATTGCAGTGGCTGTGGATCATGGCCATGACTGCTTGGGCTTCTGGAAGCATAGAAGGCTGAAAAGAGGTGGCTCGCCTTAATTCAAAAAGTTCCCAGAGATATCAGCCCCAAACAAGCATATTTGGAGTTTGTGGTAATTAGTTGTATCTGCAGAGATTAATAGAAAAGTGGGAAGTTTGGCCATTGATTTGACTGGTATTGGGGTGCATGTGTAGTAGTTGAAATAGTTTTGTTGCCACAATAATTTTGAGGGCTTATAGTTGGCTCTATTCCCAGAGATCACTCGTAGTAAGGCTCAGGCAACTGTATGCAGTGCCAGAGATAGAACCAAGGCCAGTAAAACACAAGGCAAGCACCATGCCCACAGTATTCATGATCCACCACATAGTAATTTTTAAGGGGCATAACTCATCTGACTTTTATTTGCTTTTCTGGTTCTACTTTCTCTGTTCAGATCGTTTATAGACTACTTAAATAAGACCTATCTATTTTTTTTTTTTTTGGTTTTTGGGCCACACCCGGTGGTGCTCAGGGGTTACTCCTGGCTGTCTGCTCAGAAATAGCTCCTGGCAGGCTCAGGGGACCATATGGGACACCGGGATTCGAACCAACCACCTTTGGTCCTGGATCGGCTGCTTGCAAGGCAAACACCGCTGTGCTATCTCTCCGGGCCCAGACCTATCTATTTTTATAAAATAGTCAGATGGTTTACGTATTGAGACACAGTGATATACAGGGTAAATTTATATATCTAGCTACCTCCTTCAAGTTACAAAATCAATTGTTATGAAAGGCACATCAATATCAACATAGGTAAAATAATTCGTTACACAGTGTTCTTGCTAACCTGCTCTTTCCCTATATTTATCCAACTCAGAAGCTATGACTACAATAGACTAATTAAAAAGCTATAGTCCAAAACTATATACTATTCTTTGCTCTCCTCTGTCACTAAATAAATTATTTAGTAAATCCAAATATCCTGTCAGCTATTCCTACAAAATTAACTAGATCTGACCACTTCTCATGAACCATACTTAGCCTACATCAAAATCATCTGCTGCATAGATTGTTATACTTTTCTAACAGTTTTCTATGGTTTCTATAATTTTTCCCAGAGCTATTTTCTATTAGAAGTCTAAAGGAGGGCCCAGAGTGATAGCACAGTGGAGTTTGTCTTGCAAGCAGCCGATCCAGGACCAAAGGTGGTTGGTTCGAATCCCGGTGTCCCATATGGTCCCCCGTGCCTACCAGGAGCTATTTCTGAGCAGACAGCCAGGAGTAACCCCTGAGCACCACCGGGTGTGGCCCAAGAACAAAACAAAAAAAAAAGAAGTCTAAAGGATTCTGTTTAAACATAAGTCACATCCATTCCTTTGTTCAAAACCACCCAATTATTCATTACCTCACACAGTCTAAAAGCCACAGTCCACACCTTGGTCCAGAAGGCATTTCATGGGGCCAGAACCTCACTTTTTTACTTCTATTTCCTGCTATTTATATACTATAGAGTAATATTTTAGAGAGAAAATGGACTAGGACTCTCAGGTCTAAGTTTCCACTCAGCCTTCTTAAGACTTATAGGAAACTAGATACATGTGAATTATGTGTCTTTTAAGTAAAACTGTAGTCTTTAATATATAGAAACAGTTTTGGTTTTTTTTTTTTTTGTGCCACACTGGCTGTGCTCAAGAGTTACTCCTGGCTCTGTGCTCATAAATTGCTCCTGACAGGCTTGGGGGACCATATTGGATGCCGGGGATTGAACTCAGGTTGGCTCAGAGTGGGCTGCATGCAAGACAAAGTGTCTTACCACTGTGCTATCGCTCTGGCCTCAATATAAGGAAATATTTTCTATGTGTGAATTTGATCATCAATTGTATGTAGTGTTGACTTTAGAAAATGGCCACACATCTTCAGTTCTCTAATCAATGGTTCAATAATATCCCTGCCTCCTCCATTGAATATAGTCTAGCCCCTTATGGGGTCACAAGGTTGAATCTGGTATCATTTTAGAATAAATTTCTTTGATTTATTACCAGTAAATGCTTTATTTTTAAACCTAGATATTATATATATATATATATATATTTGTTTGTTTGTTTGTTTTTGTTTTTGGGTCACACCCAGCAGCGTTCAGGAGTTACTCCTGGCTCCACACTTAGAAATCGCCCCTGTCAGGCTCGGGGGACCATATGAGATGCAGGGATTTAAACCAATGACCTTCTGCATGAAAGGCAAATGCCTTACTTTCATGCTATCTCTCCGGCCCCTTTATTTATATTTTGAATTTTGGAGTCAGGATTTTAGGGTTTATTTCTGGCAGTGTTCAGGGGACTCTTTGGTGTTACAAGAATAAGTTGAATACAACAGAAGTGCCTTAACCTCTTACACCTTTCCAGGGTTGTATATACCTACATTTTTGGGGTGATATAAATTTATTCTTGTGAAAAAGAATCACAGACTAAAAATGAAAAAAAACTTTAAGAAGCCCGTTTATTTTATTTTTGATTATTTTTATTACAATACCTAGGTAATGAGCTCTTTTTATAGATTTTATTCGTTTTTATTTCTTGCTACTGCTGACAAAATATTGACCCCATCTTTAAATAGTTTATACCTCTGGAACTAACTAGTTGGTTAGTTGGTCTTTACACTGACACATATCAGTTTAAAATATATTTTTTGGGGGGGCCACACCCGCTTGATGCTCAGGGTTTACTCCTGGCTCAGCGCTCAGAAATTGCCCCTGGCTTGGAGGGACCATATGGGACGCCAGGGGATCAAACCGCGGTCCTTCCTTGGCTAGCGCTTGCAAGGCAGGCACCTTACCTCTAGCGCCACCTCTCCGGCCCCTAAAATATAATTTTTATCCTTGAAATTATTTGTTTTATTTTTGTTTTTTTGGGTCACACCCGGCAGCGCTCAGGGGTCACTCCTGGCTCTATGCTCAGAAATCGCTCCTGGCAGGCTCAGGGGACCATATGGGATGCTTGGATTCGAACCACCAACCTTCTGCATGAAAGGCAAATGCCTTACTTCCATGCTATCTCTCCAGCCCCACAATCATGTGTTTTTTTTTAACTGCCAGACATTGGGTCTTCCAGAAATGTAGCTAGAACGATGCTTTTTTTGAATTCATGTGGCATCATGGCATCTCAGAGCTGTGAATTCTATATACTTGTGTGCAAAAAGGTAGCATTATGTCAATTATAGTGATTTTGTATTCTGTTATTTCAAAGAACCTATCAGAACCTAGCTCAACATTTCACTATGTCACATATAATATGCTGCTGAATAATTCAAATTTGTTCACTCTCAATAGAGATTGTTTTCCTGGCATCATAAACTAGTTGAAGGAGCAATTAACATAACTTGTATCACAAATACCAATAATTTACTCATGAATTTATACAAGAAAAATTAATCCCTGATTTCAATGCACTTAGAGTAAGTTATAGAAACTTAGACCCCTATGTTAGTATTATACTATCATTGACACATTAACCTTGGAATTAAAACAGTTTGTAATAGTTAACACTTTTAGTTCCAAAAAAAGGACTGCATGGTGATAAAATCAATGTAAGCATGATATTGGTAAGTCTTTGGACATGTTTAATGGTAAATAACATTGAGAATGTAGTTCTTAGAAGTATATAGTCATTAACTGATGTAAAAAATATCACCCAAGACTTACCATCAGTTCCTTCATTGCTTTTGCTTCTTTTATTGCGTCGAACATGACTAATCTTTTCTTCAGAGAATGCCTCTTCTTCTGGGAAGAAGAAATTCAGAAAGGCCATCTATAAAATGTACAAAGTAGATGTGTCAAAGGTTAACTCAGTAAACAACAGTCAACTTATAAAAATGATATTTTCAGGTTTTTCATCTACAGAAATCTGAATATACATTCTTCTATAATACACATGGAATAGTCTCCAAGATAAACCACATGCTGGGCCATAAAATATACCTTCATAAAATCAAAAGGATAGAATTTGTATCAACTCACTTCACTGACCATGATGCATGGAAAATAAAAGTGAATTTCAAATAGGCAGAATAAACTTCAAAACCTGGAAATTAAATAGCTCACTACTGAAATCAATGAGGATGAAATCAAATGAGGAAATCAATAGATTCCTGAAAACCAAGGAGAATAAAGAAATGGATTATCATAACTGTGGTACACAGCAAAAACAGTATTAAGAGGAAAATATATAACTTTGCAAGCATTCATCAAGAAGAAAGACATGGCCTAGATGAATAACTTAAAAACATAGTTTAAGAAATTGGAAAATAATAAGCAAAATGAGCCAAAGGTAGGCAGACAGAAGAAAATGATAAAATTTAGAGCAAAAATAAATGAATTGGACACACAGAAAACAATCCTAAACTTCACTGAAAGAAAAGTTTTTTCTTTGAAAAAAAAAAAGCAATATTGATAAAGCATTAGAAAGACTCATAAAGAAAGGGAGAGAGAAAATAAAGAGGACAAAAAATGAAAAGGTGTATGTTACTACAGAAAATACAGAAATACAAAGGCTAATCAGAGATAACTTTGAGAATCTTTATGCCACAAATTTAGAGAACCTGGAATAAATAAATAAATTCTTGAGCTCTAATAACCTGCCAAGGTTGAACCAAAATGATCTAGAATACCTGAAAAGACCCATCTCTATGGAAAAATGTAAATGATAATTAAAAGGCTCCCCAAAACAAAAGCTCATGCCCAATGGGTTCAATAGTGAATTATTTCAAACCTTTAAAGAGCAACTACTATCCATTCTTTTCTGGTTCTGTCAGTAAATTAAGAAACAAAAACACTCCCAAATATTTTTTATGAATATATCATCACTCTGATACCAAAATCAGATGGCAAATCCCACCAAGTAATTATATGCATATATCTTTGATGAACACAGATAGAAGGATACTCAACAAAATACTAGAATATAGAATAAAAAAAACTCATCAAGAAGTTTATACACCATTACGAAGTAGGATTCATTAAAGAGATGCGAGGATGGTTTAACATATGCAAAACAATCGATATAATGCACCGCATTTATAAAAGAAAAACACTCATATAATCATATTAAAATATTTGGAAAAAGCATTTGACAATGTCCATCACCCATTCATGATTAAAACTCGCAATTAAATAATAATTTAAAGACCTTTCTCAATAAAGTGTAAAGCATTTACCAGAAGTCTATAAGCAAGCAATATACTCAATGGTAAAATAAAATAAAAGCTATTCCTTTAATGAATAGCATAAAAAGGCTTCCCCCTCTTAACACTTCTATTCAACATAATACTGGATATATTTACCATAGCAATTAGGGAAGAAAAAGATGGGCATTGAGATAGGAAAGGAAGAATTCAAGTACTCTCTATTTGCAGATGACATAAATACTGTATCTAGAAAATCCTAAAGTCTTTTTTAAAAAGGTTCTAAAAATATAGACTTGAATAGTAAAATGGTGAGCTACAAAATTTATATGCAAAATCCATAGCATTCTTTTTCTTTGTCTTATTTCTTTGTTGGTGTTTTTGTTTTGTTTTGTTTTGTTTTTGGAGGCACACTCAGCAGCACTCAGGGTTTACTCTCGGCTTTGCACTCAGAAATTTCTCCTGGCAGTCTTGGGGGACCATATGGGATGCCCAGGATCAAACATGGGTCAGTGCTGGGCCAGCTGCATGAAAGGAAAACGCCCTACAACTGTGATATCACTTTAGCCCCTTATCCATAGTTTTTATACACAAATAATAAAGTAGTAGAAAGGTATATTAAAATAACAATCCCATTCAAAATTGTTCCTCAGAAAATGAAGTATCTCTGAGTAAATTTACCTAAAGAGGTAAAAGACTATACAAAACCCCCCTACAAAACACTGCTTCAAGAAATACCAGCTTTTCATTTTATATCCCCATTTTTTGATGGGACTAGATTAATTTTTCTTGCTGAGTTCTATGGCACTGGTAGAAACCAGCAAGAAAATAAATCATCTAGCCCATTGAAAATGGGGAGAAAAAAATGAACAGACATTTTTCCAAAGAAGAAATATATATAGCCAAAAGGCACATAAAAAAGTGCTCCAAATCACTAATTATCAATGAGATGCAAACCAAAACAACAATGTGATATCATCTCATGCACAGAAACTGGCACACATCAAAAAGAATAAGAACTGCTGTTATTGTTGTGGATGTGGGGGAAAGGGACTCACATTCACTGCTGGCAGGCATGCTGATTACTTCAAACTTTTTTGAAAATAATATTGATAGTCCTCATAAAACTAGAAATATGACCCAGTGATATCATTCCTAGAGAACATTCCTTAGGGACACAAAATACAATAAAAAGGTCCTCTGCACTCTTACGTTTGTCACAGCAGTATTTACAATCACCAGAATCTGGAAACAACCCAAGTGCCCAAGTATAGGTAAGAGGCTAAAAAAACTGGTACATCTCTACATATTGAAGTACTATGCAGCTCATAGGAAAAATGAAGTCATAAAATTTGCTAATCCATAGATGAATATGGAGACTTTTATTATTAGTGAGATGAGCCAGAAGAAGAAGAGGGATAGACAAAGAATAATTGTATTCTTATGGGAATATAAAAGATATATTAAGATATAAATATATATTATAAAAGATATAAAAGATAGTGTGATAATAATACACCAAACAATAGAGAGGGATTCAGGATGTCCACGGTAGGAAGATTGCCACAAAGAGCAGAGCAGTTAGGGTAAAGAAAGGACAACTATGACAATGATAGTTGGAACTGATCACTCTGAGCAATAACTGGGCGTTGTATGGAGATAAAGTGATATTTATGGTACCTTTTTATTAACAACAAAGCAAACCACAGTGAAATGTAAAAACCACAGTAAAAGGAAAAAAAGGAAGAGTGAGAGAGGGAGATCAAAAGAGTAAAAGGAGTAAAATTCCTGTACCAGAGGCAGTCAAGGGGAAACTAGGGAAATTAATGGTGAGAACTGTTTATAAATGAAGGGTGGTGTACATTGTAAGACTAAAATTTAGTCATTAACAACTTTGTAATCAAGGTGTTGAAATGAAAGGGATAATCCTATATTTTTGTAGACAGTTTACTTTCCCCTTAAAAATCAATGTTTCTTACTATTAATTTTATCTCCCCCCTCATTGTACAAATCTCTTTGTTTTCAATGCCATTTAAAGAAATCATGAAGTCATACAATTTTGATTTTTATGTTCCATGTATCTACTGAATAAAAATGTTTTGTACTGGATAATTATATATTGATTTTCCATATGGTTACTTGTGCTTACTTTTTGGCTTCTCCTATAATGCTATATTTTTTGCATTTGGATGATATTATCATATTATTCATATCAACACCTTTCTTAAATTCTGCCATAATAGCAGACAAAATTATATTCTCCTGTCTTGAACTCCTAGAAAACTCCCACAGCATTTTTGTCCTATGAGATACATTTTGTCACTGGATACTATACTATTCTATGATGATTTTTTATAATAGAATATATTCATGAGCATGGTTTCACTAGGGATAATCACATATTAAATAAATGCATGTCGAACTGAACCATAAACTTGTAAAATGGATGGTTCTTTGTTGTTTGAAATTGTGCTTGAGGTTAGCAGTGGTTTTATTTTTTTTAATTTTTATTTTTAATTATGAGAACAAGGATGCAAAGAAAGGACAAGGTAAAGTTACAGTGAAGGACAATCACCCATAACATAATTCTCAGAAGTCCTCTTGCTGATATCTTAACTTTGAAATTTCAGCCAAAGAACATTAAGATAAATAAAGCAGAATCCATGTACAATTACTTTGTCCCTCAAGTCCCCAGATTGTAACACATTATAATATTTCTTAACAGCACACAAGGCAATCCAAAGCCATAAAACTTATGTAACTCCTTAAACATTACAGGCATAGTATTTTCTTACATTTCCATATACATGCATATTAGCTTAAGTTAACCTCAAATTTTAAGTGAGTTCTTTTTAAGGAGTAGAGTCAAAGGAGCACAGTAAAAATGGTGTTAGAGTGACAATTGTTGTTTGCATAGGCCCACCAAAATATGAGGGACATGGAAAGAAATAACCTTGGCCTAAATACAAAGAGACCCGACCCCTGAATTTTCCTGGCACAAGACCAACTCTAGGCTCCAGGCAAGCTAGATCGTCCAATCCAAGACATTGTCTGTAGTGCCAACACACTTTTATTTTTCACACAGTCTCTGTTGTTGGTATCATGTTTCTGTATTAAAGATCCTGGAATCTGCATATCCTACATTGAAGTCAGGATGTGGAGCATCCTCTCCTTTCACCTCACAATCAAAGGGCAATGCAGGGAGCCCTGTCCTGTAAGCAGGTCGTTGTTGTTGTTAAGTCTTCTCAGTGTTAAGGGAAGTCTCTTTTGAGCAGGCCGATGTCTGAGCAGTGTAGGGTCTTCCGTGGTAGAGGATTGCTTCCAGGTGATGTTATAGACCAGCCTGGATGTTTCGTGGATGGCTTCCCTGGTTCAGGGGAGAATGGAAAATGCCCTTTCTTCTGAGGTCTGTGCCAGGTCGTTATGTCAATGTTCAGGGTGTAAGGTCCCTTTGCACTACAAGATTTGTGTGTTCCAATCTCTATTAGATAGGATCTTATTTGTATGTATAGTATTTTCCCATTTTAATGTGCCTATGCAAATAAGAAGCAATGCCACGTGGTGTTATTGTTGCATATGGGGGCCATAAGAACAATTCCATTTATTCCCATGATATGGTTCAAACATAGCATTAAACTGGGGGACTGTTTCACCAAAATTCCTCGTTAAACAGCTCAAAAAAAGAAGATATAAAGTGGTTAGAATCGTCACTGTATAAGACAACATTTAGTAAGAATTATAGCTGTCAGAGAAAAAACACAAAATATTCTAAAGAAATACGTGTCCATTATATGTATCTTGAAACAGTTTGGGGTTGTCATACACAATGCACAAGCAGTGGTTTTATTAGCAGGACTTAGACAAATTTAATTCCAACTCTTCCTCTTAATAATTGTGTAACCTTGAGCAAGTAGCTTAAGTTTTAACTTCCTTGTAAGTAAGTATGAATGATTTAATATAATAACTTTTTCTTAACAGTAGTCATAAAACTAAAACAATAGTATGTAACAAGAGTTCAATATGGAACAGCTACAATAATTAAAGCTAATTGTCTACAAAGACTGGTTGGATAGTTTGGGTGTTTAAAGAACAAAATTAATCTGCATTTCATCTTCAAATTCGTAAAAGAAATAATTTGTGGAACCAAAGGACTTGCTTAAAGAATTGAAGCACATTATTTTCATGTGCAAATATCAGGTTTAATGTTTGACACCAAATGTTCACCCTGCACCACTGCTTTACAACTAATATCCACAGAAAATTCCTGAATTTGCAATGAATATAAACAATTATTCTCAGTAGTATAAAGCCAAATTGCTACTAAAATATTAAATCATTATAAACAGAAGAGTTTACTTCTTAATTTAGAAGCTTATACCTTACTTGAGCTATTTTGCATAGGAATCAGTCAATAATATGATTGAACTCAAGGCTTACTGAACATGTGGATGTCTATTTGCCAATGTGTTAAATTGCCCTGGTCCACTATGGTTTAAATGTTCTGCCTTTGGAAAAATTGCATGAGCATGGTTTCCTGAGTATATCCCAGATTGATACTGAGACAGAAGTAAGCCCTGAGTAGAGATTATGGTGGCCAAATAAAAATTTTAAATTAATTAAAAAAATAACTCAGGGACCAAAGAGATAATATAGCAAGCAATGACCACGTCTTGCATGCATTCAACTCAGTTCCATCACAAACTGCCAAAACATAAGGTTCCTGAGGATAAAACCAGGAGTAGGCACTGAACACCTCTAGTTATGAACAAAATCACAATTAATTAAGAAAAAAAAACAAAAAACAAAGTGTCTTTAAAAATGAGCTTTCTGGAGCCGGAGAAATGGCATGGAGGTAGGGCATTTGCCTTGCATGCAGAAGGGCTGTGGTTCAAATCCTGGCATCCCTTATGGTCCCCCGAGCCTGCCAGGAGTGATTTATGAGCATACAGCCAGGAGAAACCCCTGAGCACTGCCTGGTGAGACCCAAAAACAAAACAAAACAAAAGAGCTTCCAGCAAAAACTATCTCCTAGAGGCTCCACAGCATATGCTCTCTGCCTGTGAAAAGGAGATCAGGATATGTGTGGGATCATACTGTGCTGTGGGATCAGGAGGATCAAGGAGAAGGACTTAAAAATCTCTCCCTGCTTCCTCCTTCTTGCTGTTTGTCCCCTAAAATTCTACTGAAGAGGCTAAGAAAGACCCATCAAAAACTATTTCCCAGAGGCTCCACAGCAGCCAGGGGCTCCAGAATAGCATGAGCACTATGCTTCACTTTGGAGCTGTACAATTTTTCTAACTAATGAACCCCATCATAACATGTAGAAAAAAATCACATAGCAAAGTGGCAATCTACAAAATTAACATGCAAAAATCAATGGTCTGCTTATAGACCAATACTGTTAAAGAAGAAATGGACATTAAAAAAACAATCTGATTCACGTTAGTGCCACAGAAACTCAAATACCTTGGAGTCAACTTATCTAAAGAGATGATGGACCTATACAAAGAAAACTACAAAACTTTGCTTCAAGAAGTAAAAGATACAAGGAAATGGAGACACATACCCTGCTCATGGATTGGCAGAATTAACATTTTTAAAATGGCAAAACTCTCCAAAGCATTGTATAGATTTAATGCAATCCCTCTAAAATACCCATGATATTCTTCAAAGAAGTGGATCAAACACTCCTGAAATTCATTTGGAACAATAAACACCCACAAATAGCTAAAGCAGTCCTTGGGAAAAATAATATTGGAGGATTTTAGGAATTTCCTGAATTTTAAATTTAAATTTAAAATTTAAATTTATTACAAAAGCAATAATTATCGAAATAGCATGGTATAGGAATAAAAACAGATCCTCTGATCAGTGGAAAAGAAATAGTGCCTATGATACAAGAGCTAGCCACTGAATGGGAGAAACTATTCTCCCAATACCTATCAGAAAAGGGGCTAATATATGGCACATACAAGGCACTGACAGAACTGTACAAGAAAAAAACCATCTAATCTCATCAAAAATGGGGAGAAGAAATGAACAGACACTTTGTCAAAGAAGAAATACTAATGGCAAAAAGACATAAAAATGCTCCATATCACTAATCATCAAGGAGATGATGTATCCTGGGCACTATTTCCTTTGAAGTGTAGAAGCTTCTCAGCTTAATATATTTCCATCTGTTTATCTCTGCTTCAACTTGTTTGGAGAGTGCTATTTTCTTCTTAAAGATACCTTTAGTCTCAATGTCATGGAGTGCTTTATCTACGTGTTGTTCTTATGGTTTCAGGTCTGATAGCAAGGTCTTTAATCCATTTGAATTTTATCTTCATAAATAGTGTTAGCTGGGGTCTGAGTTTGCTTTTTTTGCAAGTGTGCCAACACCACTTGCTGAAGAGGCTTTCCTTTGTCCTTTTAGGATTTCTTGCTTCTTTATCAAAAATTAGATGAATATTTGTCTGGGGGCCATTATCTGAGTACTCAAGTCTATTCCACCTATCTGAGGTTCTGTCTTTATTCCAATACCATGCTGTTTCGATAAATATTGCTTTGTAATACAGTTTAAAGTTGGGGAAAGTAGTGTGTTCCATATTTCTTTTCCAAGGAGTGCTTTAGCTATTCGTGGGTGTTTATTGTTCCAAATGAATTTCAGAAGTGTTTGATCCACTTCTTTAAAGAATGTCACGGGTATCTTTAGAGGGATCACATTAAATCTGTATAATGCTTTGGGGAGTATTGCCATTTTAATGATGTTTATCCTGCCAGTCCATGAGCACGGTATGTGTTTCTATTTCCACGTGTCCTGTCTTATTTCTTGAAGCAGGGTTTTATAGGTTTATTTTTTATAAGTCCTTCACTCTTTAGTCAAGTTGACTCCAAGATATTTGAGTTTGTGTGGCACTAATGTGAATGGGGTTGTTTTCTTAATGTCCATTTCTTCCCTATCATTATTGGTGTACAAAAAGGCCATTGATTTCTGTGTGTTTATTTTGGTAGCCTGCCATCTTGCTATATAAATCTATTGTTTCTAGAAGCTTTTTGTAGAGTCTTTAGGGTTTTCTAAGTATTGTAACATATCATCTGCTAACAGAAAGAGCTTGACCTCTTCCTTTCCTATCTGGATTCCCTTGATATCTTTTTCTTGCCTAATTGCTATAGCAAGTACTTCCAGTACCATGTTGGATAGGAGTGGTAAGAGAGGACAGCCTTGTATTGTACCAGAATTCAGAGGAAAGGCTTTTAATTATTCTCCATTGAGGATAATATTTGCCATTACAGCAGAAATCAATGAAGTGGAAACCCTCCCACAAAAAAAAATCTGAAAGATCAACGAAAGCATAAATAGGTTCTTTGAAAAAAAATAAATAAGAATGATAGGCCATTGGCAAAACTCACAAAGAAAGAGAAAAACTTGATATTAGAAATGAAAAGGGAGGATCAATACAGATACTGCAGAGATTGAAAGGGTAATCAGAGACTACTTTGAGAAACTGTATGCCACTAAACATGAGAACCTGGAAGAAATGGATACATTCAACCTTCCACAGTTGAATAAGGAGTATATAGCATATCTAAACACCCCTATCACCATTGAGAAAATTAAAACGGTAATCAAATGTCTACCCAAAAACAAAAGCCCAGGCTCACATGAATTCACTAATTAATTCTATTAAACCTTTCAGGAGGAATTACTACAAATCCTGGCCAGGCTCTTTCATTCAGTCTTTCTATTCAGTTCTGCTACTGTTGGAGAGGCTTTCCATTGAGGTTTTCAGTTCAAATCTGATATTTCAGTTTGGAGTTTTCTGATTTCTGTATTTGTGTTCTGTTCAGCTAGAGCTATATTTTATTTGATTTTCATGAGGAACTTCCATATTTCTATTCTAAATTCTTTATCTGAAATTTTAATCAGATGGTTGGTATTTTTGGGTCATCATAACTATCTTCTTCATTCTCTGTGCGTATATTTTCAGGGACCATTTTTATAGTATGTTAAATTTTTCCTTTTGTAGTTCATGTCGATTTTCAGTGCTTTGTGGTCAGAAAAGGTAGTTTGTACAATTTCTTTCCTCTTGATTTTATGGAAATATGTTTTATGGGTCAGCATGTGGTCTATTCTTGAGAATGACCCATGTGCATTGGGGATGAATGTATATCTAGTTTTCTGGGGATAAAGTGTGTTATATATCTATATGTACTATATATATATATAGATCTAGATCTATATGTACTATATATATATATAGATCTAGATCTATATATCTAAATTTCTATGTATATGTATATATGTATATATATACATATATATAAGTCACTTTCTTCCATTTCTTGTCAGAAATAATATATTCTTGTTGGGTTTCAACTTGGTTGACCTATCAAGGGGTGTCATGGCAGTGTTGAGATCTCCCACTCTTATTGTGTTGCTATTGATATCTTTTTTCAGGTTTGTCAACAGTTGTATTAAATATTTTGCCGGTGCATCATTAGGTGCATATATATTTAGGACTGCGATTTCTTCTTGTACATATCCTTTGATTAGTACAAAATGATCATCTTTGTCCCTTATTACTTTTCTGAGTTTAAAGTTTGTTTCATCTGTTGCTAATATGGCCATTCCATATTTTTAATGGTTTTGTGTGCTTGGATGATTTTCCTTCAGCCTTTGATTTTCAGTCAATTTTGTTTTGATTTTTCAGATGTTTTTCTTGTAGGCAGCAAAACATAGGGTTCAGTGTTTTGATCCATTTTGACACTGTGTCTCTTAACAATGACATTGAGATATAATTGTCATGATTTAGTTTCATTTTTTTGTAGTAGTTTGGTTTGTCTGTTGGTCTTTCCTTCCTTAAATTAGACCTTTCACCTTTTCTTTAAGGGCTGATTTTGAGCCTGTAAAGTTTCTGAACTGTTGTTTTTCTGTGAAGCCATGTATACTTCCTTCAAATCTAAAAGTGCGTATGGCTGGGTGTATTATTCTAAGCGAAGCATTCATTTTGTTGAGTTTTGTCATTGTATTCCACCACTGCCTTCTGGACTGTAAGGTTTCTTGTGACAGTTCTGTTGTAAATCGTATGAATGCTCCCTTGAATGTAATTTTCCTTTTTGATCTTGCTGCTTTCAGTAATGTATCCCCATCTATGCAATTCTTAATTGTCTAGGATGTGCTTTGGGATGCTTTTCATTGGGTCTCTTTTAGCTGGTACTTTTTGGGCATGCAAGATTTGGTTGCATGTAGTCTTTAGCTCTGGGAGTTTCTCTGTAATGATGTCCTTGACTTTTGATTCTTACTGGGGATTTTTTCCCTGGGTTTTTTGGGACTCCAATTATTCTTATGTTGTTTCTGTTTAACTTATTGCACACTTCTATTTTCATCTGTTCACAATATTTGAGTACTTTTTCCATAGTCTGATCATTTGCTTTAAGGTTCTTTTCCAATCTTTTCTGCTGAATGGAGTTTTTGTGCATTTCATCTTCCAGCTCACTAATTCTGTCCTAAGCTACTGTTACTCTATTGGAGAGGCTTTTAATGGAGTTTTTAATTTCCTTTACCGAGATTTTCAGTCCTGTTATTTCAGTTTGGAGTTTTCTGATTTCTCTCTTTGTGATCTGTTCAGCTTGATCTATTTTTTTTGTTTTTGTTTTTTGTTTTTGTTTGTTTGTTTTTGAGTTCTATGGACTTCCTCCATATTTGTATTCAAAACTTCTTATCTGAGAGGTTAATCAGATGGTTGATATTTTTTGGGTCATCAGAGCTGCCATCTTTATTCTCTATGCATGCTGTTATCCTGCATTGTTTCCTCATTTCTGCTCTTGAAGTGTGTGATTCTTTCTACATATTGTGATGGGGTTCATGTTCTATAAGAAGTGTGCAGCACAGACAGCTTTTTTTCTTTCTTTCTTTTTTTTTTGCTGAGGACTTCTTTGGTTGTTGCTGCCTGGAAAACAGGAAGCAGTCACAGGTGCTGCTTTTTTCAGAGTCAGGAATTAGCCCCAGTTTTTGTGGGCAGAGCTAAGCCTACCTGTGTTTAGGCACATGAGAGCTGTTTTTCCTGGGGCCTTTGATTGTCAATCACTGGAAAACAGAAAGAAGTCATAGGTGCAGCTTTTTTTTTCAGAGTGCCTTTTAGCTCAAACACAGGCAGGAATTAGACCCCATCCACGTGGGTAGAGAAAAGCCTACCTATGTCTAGATGCTTGAGTGCTGTTTTTGCTGGGGCCTTTGGTTGTCATCTACTTTCACTGGGAAACCAACAATTAAATTTCTACTTTATGGCATTCAAACGATTAATTCTATCTCTTCTGCAGTGGTCAATGGCTTCATGAATAAAGCAGCAGCGTTCATGCAATTAAGCACAATTAATTGTGGTAGTTAACTGAGAAAAGATGAGAAAAGTAAAAAGTGATTTTATAGGTGTCTGTAATGTTACAGGTGACAACACTAGAGTGTATTAAGAATATACTAAATTATTTCAGATAGTATCTTACTTTAAAATTCACTGGTGTTTCTATAAGGTAGTACTGTAGAAATATTCTGGTACAGAGCAGCATACCATTCTACAAAAGAGTTACTGATGCATTTTACTTAAAATGTGTTTGCAAAAGTTTTCCACCTTAACATATGTAACACACAGAGAAAAAAAGAACAAATACATTTAAACCATTGGGTTTTTTTTGGCATGCTGGGTCATGTTTATGGCAGTGCCTGCTGGTCCTGGGAATGGAACTCAGGATTCCTTAATGCAAAGCAAATCTTGCAGCCCTTTTATTTATCTTCCTGGACCATGATTATACAACCATATTTTATACAAAATATAAAATAGGCAGGTTGGTACACAATTCAGCAATATTTAAATGGAGATATAGAAGAGGTAAGAAGAAGAGGTGGGAAGAGCATGTAGAAGAAAAAAAAGAGAAGCCAAGTATTTGATACAGAGGCAGAGAGGGGGGAACCCAAGGGATGAGAGGGGGAGGATGGAGTGGAAACGGGGGACATTGGTGGTAGAAAATATGCACTGGTAAAGGGTGTTGGACATTGTGTGACTGAAACTCAATCACAAGCATCTTTGTAACTTGTATCTCATAGTGACAACTGAACAACTTATTTAAGAAGTTGAGAAGTTAACAAATGAATATTTGAGGATGATAGCTCTTTAGCTACTTGTGATATGGTTGAAAGCCACGTGAATTACTGCATGTCCCCTTGAAAATTATGTGCAGCAGTTGTTGACAAAGAAAACTACCAATGCTGTCAGTATCATAGAATCTCAGAGTTGAGAGAGATTTTTCGGTCTCATCTAAATTTTGTTTCAATGAAAATTCTTTCAACAGTCAGAAATATGGTAGTTTAATTTATTCTTGATTTAGAAAGAAGCTTACTATTTTACTGGCAAAACTCTATAATTTCAATAGGTAAAATATTTGATATTTTGTCAAAAACTAAATAAAAATCTTTGTATACTTTCAGCACTTTTCTTCATCCTTCCTTAATTCTTATATTTTCCAATAAACATCATTTTTTCAATTACTTAAAGTCCATTACCATGTACAACTAAAGTTTCTTATTTTCCATGCTATTCTGACTTTATTATTGTTTCTATAATTCAACATTTTTTTTGTTTTGGGCCACACCCGGTGACGCTCAGGGGTTACTCCTTGCAATGCGCTCTGAAATTGCTCCTGGCTTGGGGGACTATCTAGGATGTGAGGGGATCGAACTGCAGTCTGTCCTTGGTCAGCCACCTGCAAGGCAAATGCCTTATCACTGTGCCACCACTCCACCCCCTTCTTAATGCTTCTGAAAACAGATTTACCCAAAGTTGAGTTACATCAGACATGAAGACATCCAATAAATAAATAAATTTAGCTAGAGAATTAATAATCTTAGGAGTGGGGCAAAGAGATAATTTAAGAAACTCAATTTATAAATTACCCAAAAGCAGCCACCCACAAAGAATGCTTTTCTGATGGGAATTCTGTATTTCCTCTTTAGTCTATCATCTCTTTCAGAGTAAGAAAGTCTACAGACTTTGCAATAACTTCCTCTTCCCTTCACACATCCCATCTTGAGATATAAAAAACCATTCATGCATGATTAGTATTAGATAGGTATCTATCCTTCATTCCATATTGATTGTCCCTGAAGTATAAATACTGTACGTGGAAGACAAATAGGGCTTTCAGTCCAGGAGTCTGGGAGACCCCTGACCACATGCATTTCTTTCTTGTGTCTGTCTTGTTTTCTTAATCCTCAGAACTCCCCTGCATCAGGCCCATTCACCAGGGACTAGACTCTTACAAAATTATTATTTCAGTCATTGTATGATCTACAAATTTAAAGAATATCTTTAATATATTTGTGTAAGATACTGATTAAATATTTGGGCAGGATAGATAGTGGAGGAGTTAAATTATTTACTTGTCTGTCAAGCCTTGTTTGAAGACCCAGCAACACAAATTGTTTCAATTTTACCATTAGTAGTCACTTCTGAGCACAGAGCCAGAAATAATAACCCCTGATTATTGCTGGATGGGTCATCCCCTCAAAATTATTAAAATGGCTGGAGCCCTGCCAAAAGTTGGTAAATGAGTTTTTCAAGAAATTTCTACAGAGTTCAACAAATTCAATATAGATTCCTATAACTATTATCAAACTTTTCTTATCAGCCTTTTCCATATGTATATCACAATATGTAAGATTAACTATATCACTGGATCCCTATTTTACTATGTCTTTCCTTTAAGGTCTAATTTAGTAAACAGTAAAGAAATGACATGTAAATATTCTTTTCTTAGTGGTTTATTCTTAAAAACCAACTTGGAGATATTAATGACCATTATGTTTACCAATAACCATAAACTATTGGATTGAGAACATTTTAAAATTATACTGTGACAGCTAATACTGATCTTCCTTCAGAGTAATGTGAAAATAAACATATAAATGTAGATTAAAATCCTTTAAAGAAGCAATTGAAACATAAACAGCTGTTAAACTGCCAGATCAAATATCTCTAAATATCAAACATAAATTTTTAATGTTATAGCTTTAGAGAAAATAGAATTCTATGTTTACCTTAAAATGCTCTATTTAAAATTGACAGCATCTTTTTGTTTCATTACCATTTTCCCCATAGTGCAGTATGTTACTTTGTCTCTAATAGGAATTAATCAGGGAACAAAAGTAATAAGGAATATAAAAAATAAAACTCTTGCATCACTTATTAAGAACTAGTGTATTACTACATGATCTGAGGGAAGATAACCTTTAATCAAGTAGGTATCTTCCAAAGTTTTATATAAGAATTGTTGCAAATTGTTTGGTTAGACCAGTGGTGGGCAACCTTTTTTTTTCAACTGAGCCAAATCTCGCCAAAACCACAATTGAAATTTATTTTGAGAGCCACATTTTTAAAACCGAAAATACATAGGATGGTACACTGTTTTTAGTTTCAATAAGTTTTTATTAAGAATATTCTGCATGCAAGTATCCAAATAGGTCAGTAGAATACAAATAACACAACTAATAAAACAAAAACTTTAGAATGATTATTTATCGATAACATTAAATTCCATACAATTTGCCTTACAATGTAGAGAAAATTACATCCTGATAATGACTGACAAAGTTACAAACACTAATGTGAGCATTGGTCTTGCATTTCCTTGGATAGTTTAAGTCAGGTTTGTATATTGTTGTTTTTAATTTTAGGCAAAATTCCAGTTTCTCATCGATGAGATGATTTCTCAATTTATTCTTGATAAGATTCATGCTTGAAAATGATTGTTCGCATAAATATGTAGACCCGAACAAGAAAAGATCAGTAAAAACTAGCTTTTTTTAGTTGATTATATGAATCAGGAATACTATTTCAGGTGTTAAAAATCAACATATCTTCCTTCTCCAGGTCTTTCAAAGCAGACCACTTGTGCTGTGAACTAGGTTTATATTTGTGTTTCTCCAATCTTTCTAAATTAGCACAAAGATGTTCAAATTTCGATCTCCACAGTTCTTTGTTTTTTAAATCCAGCAATTGCATTTCAAAGTTGGCAATGTTGATATTAAAGGGAGAAAAATTTAATTCTGTTACAGTGGCATCCAGAGTTTTTTTTTTTTTTTTTAACAAAGGCCAATGTCGCTTTGCTGTTCCTGAAATCCTGAAACCTCTTGAGAAAAGCTTCCCTCATATTAAAAGTACTGTTTCAAAATAGGTAATGTCAATATCAGAATTATTTTCTTGACGATGTTTCAACAGGCTTGGAAAGTGAATCAAAGTTTCTCTGTTAAAATCTTGAGCAAAAACAGATAATTTGTTTTCAAATGAAATAACTTCTTCTAAGATAGAAAAATTGTGTTTCCTTTCCACTGTGGTTCATGATTAAGCTGATTTAGATGTGAGGTAACATCCACCATGAAATACAGATTTTGAATCCACTGATTGTTAATTCTGGATAGTGAACACCCTTCTCGAGAAAAAATGCTTTGATTTCTGATAATAAGGAAGCAAAACGTTTCAAAACGTTTCTTCTTGATAACCAACAGGGGAGGGGATGGGATGGGGTCCAGGCTGGACAGTGACTCACCAGGTGCACTGATAGAGGCTAGGAGCAGAGTCCTGACTCCTGGAGCAGCCCAGCACACAGCAGAGCCACATTAAAAAGTGTAAAGAGCTGCATGTGGCTTGTGAGCAGCAGTTTGAGAACCACTGGGTTAGACACAAGTCTAAGGTAGAAAGATGTAAAAAAAAAAGGGTTAAATAAAAGTTGTCAACCACTCGACCTAGGCCCCAGTTGATCGGACATCGAACATCCAACCCCAATTCTTGGATCCAACCCCAATTTCTTGAAACCGACACAGTTTCCTGCACTAGCACCAGAAATCAAAGTTCACTGGGGAAGCCTTAATGCCACCCTGGAACCAACATGCTCCAGGGTAAGTTCATATCACACACTGAAGACCAGGAAACAATTTGCTTTCCGGGCAGGTTTCCCTTTGCCGCCATTTAATGGTGAGATAAAATCAGAAAACGCTCATTGACACCTCAGCTTAGACAAAGGTTCTGTGCCAAAATTAAGATCAATAATTATGGAAGCCTAACTTTAATAACCGGGTTTGAGTAGAATTTTTCCTGAGACTATAAAGAAAGACCTTAGGGTTAGACAATTACTATGTTCAGAGCCTGTACCTATTCACTTTAATAAAATAATTTTTATTGAGACCTATGTGAATTACAAGTCTTTCACAGTTATATTTAAGGTACATAGTGACAGTGAATTAGGGCAATTCCCACCACCAGTGTTGACCTCCCTTTGCCCCTGTTCCCAGCATGCATCCCATATGCTTCATAGGTAGAGACAACCTGTTTTTTAAGGCCAAGGGTATTTTCTTTCTAATTTCCCTAAGGTTTGCTATGCCTTTGAAAACAAAACAAAACAAACAAACAAAAAACCTGCCACACCCCTTTTCTTTTAATTTAATTTATTTATTATATATAGGAGCTCCTGTCTTTTTCATAAAACCTTGAAACATAAATTACTTTGATTTATGTGCATCTTTCTACAAATTGAGGGGAAAAAAGAGGATATGGCCCAAGGGCTAAGTGGTTTTAGATGCATTGGTGGAGAAAAAAGTCAGAACTAAATACCCAAGCTAAAGTCAATGACAATAAAATCAAGAGACCCAAACTATAACAATTTAAAATTAAAATTGGCCTTTTATAGTGGGTGCTGAGGATGTAGTTATGAGATGCATGCCAGGAACTTTGTTGGAGGGAGGTCAACATTGGTGGTGGAATGGCCCTAATTCACTGTTGCTGTATGCCTGAAATCCAACTATGAAGAAATTGTAATTCACAATGTTCTCAATAAAAATTTCTAAAAATGGTGTCAACCAGAAGATGAGAAGAGAATGTCTATAGCCAGATATTTTAATCACATACATTCATTTTCTATTATAACATAATTGTGAATTCAATTAAGTTCTAGTACTGTATATCACATGTTTGTTAAAAGATACAAGTTTATCATTTTAATGCCTAAATAAAATGTGTATGAATTCAACTATCATATATTATATTATTTCAACATTAAGTATATCCTAGTTTTTTATTGAAGCAGATAAATCGGTAAGAAACAATTTATGCTCTCTAAAATTTAGCCTAGCAGGGCAGAAGTGATAATATGAAGCACTGCATTATGAAAGAATGTGTGAATACAAGTTAAAATATGGTGGAGTCTTATGAAAATTTTATCACTTTCTTTTCACTGGTATTCTGTGCATAAGCTTAATCCTCACTTCTGCTTTTTTCTTTCCAGTTTTTGGACCACACCTATCAGTGTAGCTAACTTTTGGAAGTGCTCCAGAATGATATGAGCATCATAAATGCTGCTAGAGATGTAACTAGGTCAGTCACCTGTAGGGCATGTGCTTTAGTCTTTAGATTGTCACTCTGGTTTCTCATTTTTTTCATTCTTTGTTGGGATTAATTCTACCTTAAGTAATCATGTATTTTCAAGAGAGGGGGCATATCACTATTTTATGTCATTCTTTAGTCAATTTCTTTTATTTAGCTAAAGATATCCACTTTTTCAATTTCTCAATTATAGCACATAGCCCTAAATGACCATATCCATTGCTGAGAGTAATAAGAGTACCTTTAGTGAGATACCTGCATAAAGTAAAAGAAATGTTGGACTGTAGTAATAGCACTGCATGTAGGACCTTTTCCTGGCACATGAACAATACAGGTTTTATTCCTGACATCTCATACAGTCCCCTGAGCCTGCTAGGAGTGATTTCTGAGCACAACCAAGAGTAACCCCTGAGCATTGCCAAGTGTGACCCAACAATAGAAAAATGGAAAGTCATTCTCTCTGAAGTAAAATTAGAAATAAAACCCGTGTCTTCAACTTCTAATGACTTTTGAAAGTACACAAAAATTGTATGTATAAATAATCTTCCAAAGCCCCTACCTATCTCTTCAAGATCTAAGTGCTATTTTCATTCAAGGTGTTATTATAAATTCAATTTTATATTTGCTTTAATTAATAGTACAGAGAGCATTCTTTCACATAATTTATAAACTGCATATACATTATTTCAGTTTATTACAGGTTAAAACTATTTTGAGCTTAATGTAGGATCTTTATCACCATAAGATATGTTTTTTTAAGAAAACTAACCAGGACAGTAGCAATAGTACAGTGGGTAGTGTGCTTGTTTGATTGCATGCAGTCAACCCAGGTTCAAAGTCTAGCATCCCATATCCCAAATCCACTGAACCATGCTAGGAGTGATTCTAGAATGCAGAGTCAGAAATAATTTCTGAGAACCAGTAGTAGTGACCCCAAAACAAACAAAAAAAGTTAATGAATTGGAGCGATAGGGCTGTGGGTAGAGCATTTGCTTTGCACACAGTAGACCTCAATTCAATCACTCACACATTGTGTAGTGCCCCAAGTACCTTCAGGAGTGATCCCTGACTACAGATCTGGAAGTAAGCCCTGATTATATAGCCTGATGTCTCTACCCCCCCCAAAAAAAAACAAAAAGAAAATGAGCTGTTTACCAACAATCAACCTAAAAATAACCTTTGGAATAAAGTCATGACATAAAATAAATGTTTGAATATGAATTTGTACAGAGTGCAGACTTTAATGATTAATGAATGAGGATAATCAAGGTTACTTTGAGATATTAAGTAAAATGTCTTTCAATTGATTCTACTTTAGTACTATTATATTCAATCTAGAAAACCTTATCCATAATTATAATGATATTACACATTTTTCTCATTGTAGATCCATTTCATTATAGCCTGAAAATGATTACATCACAGCATAAGCAAAGAGAAAAAGAATAATTGGGAAATTATAATTTTGTATTCTTAAAAATAATTTCTCTAGCCTCCAGAATTTTACTTGGAAGGCTATTTAGATCCAGATCAAATAAATTTCTAAAGAAGAACTACCATGACAACCAAAACTCTTGCTTGTGTGATTGTTGAGGTCTGATGAAAGAAATACATATATCATATGCAACACATAATTGACATACAAACACATTGTGGGTCTAAATTTGTAGCCAAGATGGTGAAATTAAAACAAACAGGAATTATCTACAATAGGCACCCAGATAAGGTATTTTTATGGATCAATTAATTTGATAGTCTTAAAAGTATTGAGAGAGCAATAAAGACCTCAGAATACTGAAGTAACTTAGAAAAATCACACAGTGTCATTGATGCAGCTTTTATTTTATTATTGTTTTGTTTTGTTTTAGGGTTTTTTGGGGGGAGGGTTTCTTTTTTTGCCAAACCAATGATGCTCAGGGGTTACTCTTGGCTATGCATTCAGAAATTGCTCCTGGCTTGGGGGACCATATAGGACGCTGGGGGATCAAACCATGGTCCACCTAGGCTAGAGCAGGCAAGGCAGACGCCTTACCCCTTGCACCACCGCACCTGCTCCACAGTTTTTTATTTTAATTTATGCAGTCTACATTCAACAAATAAGATGCTAATCACAATGCTAAACAAAATGCTGTTGCTGATTATATTAAGGGTTGTAGTGTTAAATAAATAAGATGGATCTGGATGGAGAAGGATCTTTCTCTGCCATCCAGGCCACGTGGCTCCACAACCCCCATTCAGCCGGCGAGTTTGGGGTTCAGGAAAGCGATGGGCATAGAACTCACTCACAGGCAGGCATCAGGAAGCATCAACTTTATTCATGCCTTATCCACCACATGTGTGTGGCCTACATCATAACCTTTCAAGCACTAGTTATTCTTAGCCCTGCATCTTAACTCCTTTCAGCCATCTTTCCTTTCACCTTCATGCTGGCCAAGACCAGAAGCGCGAGAGCCAGCCAAAAGCCAAAAAGGGCAAAGACCCTAATCCCCTGGGTCAAAGGCTTTATATAACCTTCCAAGACCACTCCCCGGAATGGGAGGGGTCTTGCAGGTAAGGTTACACCTAATATCCAGTTCCCAAGACCCCTCCCAGAAAAGGGCCGGTCTCAGGTAGGTACACCTAAATCCAGGGTGGAGTTACATCTCCCCCTTCTCTGAAATATAAAGACCCTTTTGTAATTCTGACTCCACCTTTAGCCAAAGGTGGGTTAATATTTTCATACAACATAATAAAGTGAATATTAACATACCAGCCCTTTTCAAAAACATAACATTTCTGCAAAATATACTTTACACCTGTAACTTAAAATTCTCTTAATGCTTTTCTACCAAGCACTATTTCGGAACTTTCATGTTCCTATACTTTTAAACTATATTGGGGGAACTTTCTGTTCCTATTAACCTTCCCTACACACAAGTACTAAAGCATAAATGCATAACATACATTTTAAAAACAGGCTAAGTACATTAAAATACACATAGTAAAACATTTTGCAATTGAAAATATTAACTGGAAAACAAAACACATTTAAATTATAAAGAAAATGACTAAATCAAGACAAAATTGCAGGCGGTTAGAAATCAGATCTTTAAATGAGCTAAACTGTTATTACTCCCTTTTTTTAAACCACTAACTAACTAAAACTTATCCCATTACCAACTATGAGTAAAATATATGACTACCTGTTTAGTTTGTACACCTAAAACCATAAGTTCAGATGCTGGTTTGTTCCATGCTGATCTCACCACGTGGTTTACTTTCATAGTTCCAGGCCCCGCAGATGTTTGCTCACCCTGTTGTTGACCGTGAGGTCGCCGGCCCACTGATGCTGTTTCACCTTTCTGATTTGGAGGGCGGATCCCAGGCTCGCCGCTTTGGGCCGGATTAGGCACTTTTTGCCGCTTTTCCCCTCCAGGCGGCAGTTTGCAAGCTGCCGCAACACAACTTGTTTGCAGCTTTTTATTTCACAGGGCATGTTTGGATGTTGAGTTTAAACTAAAAGTCCAGTCCGAAATTTCCAAAGTTGAAATCCAAATTCAAGTCGAAGGTTGTTTTCAGAAAATCAGTCCACTTTAAATACAGTGTTTTTTCTCCTCCGTTTCCAATCTAGGCTTTTAATCAGTCTTTGAGGAGGCCAAGGTTTTTGTTTCTTGTAACAAAGTTTCCGTCCTGGGATGGAGGTGATACAAGCTCCCATCACCTTTGTTTCAATGGCCTTTGAGCCCCCAGATGGGGTGTCGGCCATCTTTGAAAATTGTGGCACGTGGCCCAGGGTTTTGGGCTTAGTGCATCTGAAAAAAGCCAAAATGAAACTGAAAAGCAGAAATCTCACCATCATCACTGTTTTCTTGGGTCCAGGATTCAAATCACAGTTCGAGCGCCATTTGTAGTGTTAAATAAATAAAGATGGATCTGGATGGAGAAGGTCTTTCTCTGCCATCCCAGGCCACGTGGCTCCGCAACCCCCATTCAGCCGGCGAGTCTGGGGTTCAGGAAAGCGACGGGCATAGAACTCACTCACAGGCAGGCATCAGGAAGCATCAACTTTATTCATGCCTTATCCACCACATGTGTGTGGCCTACATCATAACCTTTCAAGCACTAGTTATTCTTAGCCCTGCATCTTAACTCCTTTCAGCCATCTTTCCTTTCACCTTCATGCTGGCCAAGACCAGAAGCGCGAGAGCCAGCCAAAAGCCAAAAAGGGCAAAGACCCTAATCCCCTGGGTCAAAGGCTTTATATAACCTTCCAAGACCACTCCCCGGAATGGGAGGGGTCTTGCAGGTAAGGTTATACCTAATATCCAGTTCCCAAGACCCCTCCCAGAAAAGGGCGGGTCTCAGGTAGGTACACCTAAATCCAGGGTGGAGTTACAAAGGGTGATAGTAAAAATAATGGCAAAAATGATGACACAACATTGACAACCCAAGGTACTATTAAGCATATTTTTCATATACCAACCCATTCACTCCTCTCTATAAACTTATAAAGCAATACTATAGTTTGTTGTTTGTTTGTTTGTTTTTTCAAAAAGTTTGGCAGGGAGTCAGTCTTATGCCAGAAAACTTCAGGGATAAGTTCTCCTTGTATTTAGGCCATGGCTTTTTATTTCCGTTTTCCCCATATTTTGCTGGGCCTTTGCAAACAACAACCATTGCCACTCTCACACTGTTATTACTGTATTTTTAAAATTATTATCCTTTTCTTTCTATAAAAAAGAAGAGCTTACTAAATTTTCCACTGGTGCTTTAATGAATTCATTGTGATTCAATAATTTTCTTTTTCTTTTTTCTTTTGTGATTCAATAATTTTCAAAAAATATTCTTTCCTTTCTCTTCCATCTCTTTAATTTTTCTTTCAATTTTCTATTTTTTAAATCATGTTGCTTTTCGTCTTCCTAGAACAAATGTATTATCAGTTATGTCAACTATGTAATGCGTTTTCTTTAAATAAATTAATAAAAATAGTTTGGCAAGGAGAGGTTTAATGTTTATTGAAGGTCACACCAATAGAAGTAAAAGATGTGATTTAAGTTTGGCAATCTGATTCATTTTAAAATACTGCCTCTATAACAAAGATAGCTGGGTGTGATAGACAAAAGTAGTTATCATTTTACACTTATAGCAAAAACTGTTTTACATAATATTCTATTTGAAATAAATGAAAATACTACATTGAATTTAAGCCTATGCTGTTTTATTATTATTTTTTTTTTTTTTTTGGTTTTTGGGCCACACCCGTTTGACGCTCAGGGGTTACTCCTGGCTATGTGCTCAGAAATCGCCCCTGGCTTGGGGGGACCATATGGGACGCCGGGGGATCGAACCGCAGTCCTTCCTTGGCTAGCGCTTGCAAGGCAGACACCTTACCTCCAGCGCCACCTACCCGGCCCCTGTTTTATTATTTTGTGAGCATTATGTTATTTTAAACTTTTTATTAAAATTTTTTATTAAAAATGAGAGAAATATGAAGAGAGAGATTGATACATGGTCAAGGAGAAAAAACCCTACATTCTTTTTTTTACCATAGTTCCTTGTTTGTTCATTCATAAATTTAAGAAATTGTTTGGGCTTCTTCCATATTCCATTAAATATTGTATTTCCTGGTGACATGAAGGTCAACAAGATAATCAAATGCACTGCGTTAATTAAGACCAATATACAATAAATGAAAACTCAATGAAACATTATAAATTTAATGAAGAAAACAGAAAATTAGTTTGGAGATTTTTCTAAGAAGGTAGCATGTGAGTGGAACATGAGTGGAGTACCTTTCTGCCTACCCTTGTATAAGTTTGGCACAGAGTTTTATAGGCAAAAGGGAGAGCAATCGCAAAGCCTGAATCAGTAACAAGTTTGTTGGATTTAAGGAAAATAAAAAATGATTCATGTTGCTGGAATATAGCAGCATTCAGAGTAATACAACACTATATGAGATACTATACATAGGAAATGTATTGTATTTGATGCTAGAGAAGATGGAAATAATTTTAACTACAGAAATTACTTATTGAAATATTATAGGAAGGGGAACAATAAATAAGACAGCAGGTTAATTGCTATCACAGGTTTCCTTCTATATATCATGCTGTTAACATATTATAACAGTGTTTGAGAAAATTTGTTTTATAGAATAGGTTCATTGTAGCACAGTTTTGTGTCATAACCAATTTGGTTACATGTTCAGCAACCTTAGCTGATAAATTATTTAACATACTCATAATTTCACTGATCATCTCTTATTTATATAAAAATCCACATTGTTAGCATTGTTTTACAGTAAGTGTGCGAAGCTAGGGAGCTAGTTCTAAAGACAAAAATGCAATGCCTGTTGAGGTACTGGAAAGAGTGGCTAGGAAACTGAAACTTCAGGGCTGTATAGGTCAGCCAAGTATCAATCAAGTGTGATTAGCAACCCCCCTAAATAATTCTTGGTGATCCCCAAAATATAATAAAATAACTTGTAAAACTAAAAAGCAGACATTAATATCTGTCAATAAATATTATTCTCCTAAGTTGATGAAGAAATAAATGCATATCATGTACCTACAAATTAAGGCTAAGTAGTTTAGTAAATTTAGACCGAATTAAAGCAAAGCATAAAAACATCTTTCTCCAAAGTAGTTAACCATGGCTTTATATCTGATCAAATAACTATGTGACATTTTATTTATTTTAATAAAATAAATTTATTAATTGACCCACTATGAGATACAGAACTACAAAGTTGTTGATTGAGTTTTAAACTTTTTCAACATCCACCAGTGTATATTTCTCACTACCAGTGTCCCTGTTTCTCTTATGTTCTTCCCCGTCCTCTCCCCTGCCTGCATCTATGGCAGACATTTTTCTTGTCTTTCTCTCACTGTCTTCCCTTTTCCTTTAAGAATCTGATTTACAACAACATTACTAAATATCATTTTACCTCCTTTCAGTATCCAGATTTTGTTCACAGTGATCATTTCCAACTATCATTTATAGTGAACACTTCTCTGCCTTTAACTGTACTCTCTTGCTATTTGTAGCAAGCTACCTACCATGGACTGGTCCTGCTCGCCATCATTTCAAATACTGCTGAAAATCATATGGAGTAATAAAAACCCTTCACAATTAGCTAAAGCAATTCTTGGGAAAAAGAAGATGAGGGACATCAGTTTCCCCAATTTCAAAATGTATTAAAATGGTAGTAATTAAAACAGCATGGTATGAGAATAAAGAGAAACCATCATACCAATGAAATACTTGAATATTTTGGCATAGACCCTGAGGTCAATTAATAATCTTGGATAAAGAGGCAGGAAGTATGAAGTGGAGAAGAAAAGCCTCTTCAACAACTGGTATTGGGAAAACCTGGTCAGCTACATAAAAAATGAACTCAAACCTATCTTTAACACCAGGCTCAAAAATCAAATCAAAATGCATTACAGACCTTAATACCAGACCTGAAACAATAGATACATAAAGCAAAATGTAGGTAGACATTTCCATGACATTGAAGCTAATAGTATCTTGAAGGATGAAACACCACTAATCAAACAAATGGAAGAAAAGATAAGCAAATGGGTCTACATTAAATGAAGAGGTTTCTGCACCTTAAAAGGAATGGTGACATGGCTACAATTGCCCATGGATTGGGAGGAACTATTCTTCTAATACCTATTTGATAATGGTTTAATATCTAAGCTATATTAGGCACTGGTAGAGCTTAACAAGAAAATAGACCTAATCCCATCAAGCAGAGAAGAGACAGAAAATTCCTCAAAAAAGAAATACAGATGGTCAAAGGGCACATGAAAAAAATACTCCACTAATCATTAGAGAGATGTAATTCAAAACAATTACATAACACATCACATCACAGGTAATGGCACACATAAAAAAGAAACAAATAGTGCTGATGCAGATGAGTGGAGAAAAGGACCCTCATTTCCTGTGAGATTTTACAGTTTTGGATAAAAGAAAGCTTGAATTATTTAGGTTTTACATTCTAAAGCCAAATTATTGCTTTTGGAAGCATTGAAGCTTGGATGTAAACTAAATATGTTAAGGGATAAATAAATTAATTTTACTAAATGGGGAACAGGTGTTGAGTAAAACTAGAAGGAAATGAGCATTTCTAACTTGAATATTATTAGTAAAACTGATATTTCTAAACTAAAAGTAACTTTCAGCTTATTTGTCATTATACTACTGTAATAATTTAATAGAAATTCAATAATTGAATGCATTTATATAATTTGACTTAAAATATCATCTAGGAATCTTCTCATTTAAAATGTCAAATATTGGGATTAATAAATGTACATTTTCCCTTTCATAGTTAGAAGTGTCCAAACATTTTTAATATTGGACTTAATATTTTTCATTGTGTATTATTCATAAAATTAGACTAAAATATGACATTTTCAAAATTAAAATTTGAATTGACAAAAACTAAAATCATAATAGATTTTTGAAAATCTAAATTCTGAAAGGGATAAATATTTGTGCCAAACATAATAGCTTTTAGAACATAAAAAAGTTAAGATATGAAAATAATTTGATATATGATTGAAGAGATAATAGAGTACGTTAGTTCAAGGGTAACTAAGACTGATGTTCAATGAAATATTTGTTGATCCAAAGTGCATGACAAATCCATTAGAGTAGATGAAACAGTATTTCACTCAGAAGTATCTTGATAATTGATAGGAAGAACATATTTTTTATTATAAATTAGACTCTAACATACAGTCAGAGTAGATATATGGCTGTAAAAAGATCCCACATAGACTGCTAAGCTAAGACACTATAGCAAAGAAAGCAGATTTCAAATATAAGATCCAAGGAAATTCAACTTCTATATATTCTTTGAAATAGATCACCATTGTCAAGCTTGAAAAAACATAAGATTCACTTGAAGATAGAATGATAAGATCACATGGGATCAGTTCCTGAGATCTCTTGAAATCTTAATTCAAAGACAACATAATGGAATTCACATAGCTCTAGGTTTTACCAAAGCAGGGCTGGAGTGGTACTTCAGCAGGTAGGGTGCTTGCCTTGCATACAGTTGACCCAGGTTCGATCCCCAGCATCTCATATGGTCCACTGAGCACAGTCCGGAGTAATTCCTGAGGGCGTAGCCAGGAGCAACCCCTGAGCATCGCCTGGTGAGACCCAAAAGCAAAAACAAATCAAACAAACAAACAAAAAACCCCTAGGATCTACCAAAGCAATTTAAACATGCTATAGTAAAGAAAACAGTTAATTTTTCAGAAAACATCAACTCCTTTGGATGACACCTTAGTTTCCAAAGATCTTCATTTTATGCAGAGCATCTCCATAACTATCCTTAACTCACATAGACATGCGCTTTAAAAATTCTGTTTTTGATGAAACGCAGTTGTCACGTCTGTACGCCGCCCAAGTCAGAGACTCACTCTGTTCTAAAAAGAGATATAAATCAAGTGGTGAAAAATCCTGGATACAACATCCATGCAGCTGAAAGCTGGTAACCTCTGGAGGAGAGGGTGGGACAAATCCATGCCCTGCAGAAGCCAGACCTGCTGAACCCATCACCCATAATCGTTGATTTGCCTATGGCCTTACTTCACCATTCCCCTGTGAATTTCTGCAGGAAAACCAATCCGACAATATTCTAGATATGGTAGTATTTAATTGATATCACTATTACTTTTCTGGAAAGAGTGCAGGTACCCTCCCCCATCCCGCTTACTCATGCCAGAGACCTCTCCACATCCCAGGGTTTGAGCAGACATGACTCAGACAAGAGAGGTTTATCTGGAGACTGGGTTTAATGGTGGAATAGGCAGGATAGGGAAGCAGGAGCCTTAAAGTCAACTCTTAGGCAGAGAGAGGGAGAGAGAGAGCTGGGTTATGGACTAGGCCAAGGATTCAATAAAATAGAGGACCAGGGAAAAGAGATAGGTAGGAGAAACAACAGGGCAGTTAAGCCAACAGTATTTCCAGCTAAGCATTCTGTGAAATGCAGCCAGTGTCTGGGGAGAACAGCAGGAGAGATCGCCAGAAGAAACAGCAGCAGCAGCATGCAGCAGCAGTAGCCCTTGCCCTGCACTCGAGTGGGGTGTTTTTATAAGCCCCCTGCAAACTGCCACTAAATGACAGTTACCAGGGAAACATTTTAACGAGATAGATTTCTGTTATATTATGGCAGTATATTCCACGATCTTGTACTTCTTAAAGACCTTGAAGCTGAAAACATGCCCACTAAAGCTGCAGTGTTATACTAATACTGTGAATTCCTGGACCCTGTGGCCACAAATGTGGCCATGAGACAATTTTATTGTTTTAAATGCTGTCACTCCTATAGAAACACACCTATTTAGATACCAATGTATAGCTGAAGTCACTTAATGTTCAGAAACAAATCAAATAACAGAATTGTCAGCTAGAAATAAGAGTTAAATAAAACTTCTGACCATAATTAAGAGTCCTCACTGGATATAAAATCACTTTCAAGAACTTGCTTATCACTGTACTTTTTTCTTCCTAGTTTTTTTTACTTTCTATTCTTTTCTAAAAATAATTTTGCTCAGGGCCGGAATGGTGGCGCAGGCCATAAAGCATCTGCCTTGTGTGTGCTAGCCCAGGACCACATGGTTCGATCTCCCAGTGTCCCATATGGTCCCCCAAGCCAGGAGCAATTTCTGAGGGCATAACCAGGAGTAAGCCCTGAGCATTACCGAGTGTGGCCCAAAAACAACAACAAAAAAATTTGCTCTCACTTATCTGGAAACGTGTTTTATGATCAACTATGTCAACTCTGTAATACATATACTTTAACTAAAGTAAATTCAAAAAAATATTACTGTTATCATAGTTTAGGTAGTTATAATGGCATTTATGAAATTTCTATACAAACTTCTATAAAACCCACCTATCCTCAAAGTGCCCAGAACCCTCTACCACTATATTACATCACCTTTAATCTTGTCTTCTTTGACTCCTTCCCCTCCACTTTTTAGCAACTGGCTTTGTATTTAATGTTAATGGTTAGTCATTTTCTAGTAGTCATTGACTTGTGTCTATATTCCAGAGAAGTGAGATCATTTTAAAAATATATAGATAAAAATTTCAATGGCACATCATTCTTATGAATGCTTTAAATTTCATTCTATTAGAACACTGTCATCATTAATAACCATATCTGAAAACAGGCCACTTTTTGATGAAAACCAAAAAATTTAAATATTATCAACCATGGTCAATCAAAAAACTTATTGATTAATGTAAACCTGAATGTAAAAAAGAGATTTTCAGTCTCCAAATAGCATGTTTTAAACTGCTTTGACAGGAAAATATGCTATTTTTGAAGCACACTTGGCAGTTATCAGGATTTATTCTGGCTCTCTTTTCCAGGACCACTCCTTGAAGTGCTCAGGCAACACATGAAGTGCTGCAGACAGAACGCAGTGAGTCTCATGCAAGCCAAATGATCAACCACTACTCTATGCCTCCCAGATCTCAGAATGACTTTAATACAAAAGCAAACCTATGAGAAAGGATATACATCTATACATATATTTAACAACTATTAGTTCCTACTTACTATAAGACATTGTGATAGAAATTAAGTATGTTTTTAGGGGAATTCCCAAGAGGATTTCTATGTGAGGGTCAGCAGATACAGTGATGCTCAGGCCTTAGGATTCTTGGAGCTACATAGATCACTCTGTCAGGAGCCTGGATGGACATAGCCAGAAGTGTTCAAGTGCTTCCAATGTTTCACTCAACAATGCTCAATGGAACATTTGGTGCAGAAGATTAAACTAGGGTTGGTAGCCTGCACCTTAGATCCTATACTAATTCTTTTTTTCCCTATACTAATTATTTAGCACTAGTAACTAGGCATCAGTGATAACGCCATATTATCATATTTATTTTAATGTAGAACAAAATAATAATTAAAGTCATTTATCTGAAGTAAAACTATGGTAAATTAATAGTATACAGTCAGGGCAAGGTAAAAGTAGACTATTTTAGATAGGATGGACAGGAATAACTTTTCTGAATCAATGACTTTTGAGATATGTGGTAAGAGCAACATGGCTCTTTTTTTTTTTTTTTTTTTTTTTTTTGCTTTTCGGGCCACACCCATTTGATGCTCAGGGGTTAACTCCTGGCTAGGCGCTCAGAAATTTCCCCTGGCTTGGGGGGACCATATGGGACGCTGGGGGATCGAACCGTGGTCGTCCTAGGCTAGCGCTGGCAAGGCAGACACCTTACATCTAGCGCCACCGCCCGGCCCCAACATGGCTCTTTTTAGGGGGAGAATATTACAGGAAGAAGTGAAGAGCTAATAGAAGAGCTAAATGACATATTAGTTGCCATCAAAAATGGCATTATTATTCAAAAAGGGACTTAACTCACTGTTAGACTGTTGTATTACTGGTCCCACACTAATCAATATTTATACTCCACACTAGGGTATGATCTGGTGCTGAGATTATTGTGTTATTCCCTAGTTGGTATTTTTCTCCCACCCTAGGGTGTGGCCTGGTTCTTGTTAATAAAAGCAGGGGTCTGAGGAAGGCAAGTGTTTATTTATTCAGTCTTCCTCCACTAAGCTACTTTTCTTCTTAGGAGCAGAAGGCTCCTGTGGTGAGACTTCTTGCTTGAGTACTGGATTTCCTGAACCTGTTCTTGTACCTTTCAAATGTGTGAATTATTTCCTGCAGATTGCTTCCAGACCCTAGTTTCGTCAGATCATCATTTTGGAGCCTGGAGCTCTCATTAAAGATAGAGTCTGAACTTGGACCTGAGGAATTAAACAGGCACTCTGCTGCCCACTGTTAAGATGTTATTTCATTGCTTCATAAGGGAATTTCACATTTCTTGGTCTTTAAGATTATGGCCTTTTGGTTCAATGTAATGGCATTTGCTTGAGATTTGTTTGAAGAACCCTGGTTTTTCTTCATGGTAATTGCATAAGTGGTGGCTTTCCTTGTTTTTTTCTTTTTCTTTTCTTTTCCTTTTCTTTTTCTTTTTGTTTCGGGAGAATCAAAAGATTTGCACTGAATTCTCTTCCCTGACATTAAAATTTGCTGATGCATGGGCTTATTATTCTAGCCTTGATTTAAAAGTTTCTGAAGTGCTTTCAGGGGCCGGAGAGATAGCATGGAGGTAAAGCATTTGCCTTGCATACAGAAGGACAGTGGTTCAAATCCCGGCATCCAATATGGTCCCCTGAGCCTGCCAGGAACAATTTATGAGCGTAGAGCCAGGAGTAACCCCTGAGTGCTGCCAGTTGTAACCCAAAAACAAAAAAAAAGTTTCAGAAGTGCTTTCTAATAGTTCTAAAAGACCTGTAAAGCCAAATAGTAGAAAAACATTTCTGGTGATCACACATAGTCAAGCCCCAAGCCCTGAGGTTGGTGTTCTGCCACATCTACTGGCATTAGGCCAGTAGAGATTTGGGATGTTTTAATTGATGATATTTGTTCACAGAGTGAATCAAATTATATTAAAATGGCCAAATCAGAAGGCGGATATGTAGGATTCTCAACCACCCACCTGCAACCTGATCCTTTTAGATGATGTGGAATGAACACACCCACCCACAAGGGATAGTTCTTAGGGAAATTAGTAATAATACAGTATCAGGAAAATAATCAAATTTCAAACTATGAGGGTTTTCATATGGATCACCTCTGTAGATTTAAAAAAGTATGCTCGGGGTATGGTCCTCTTTCTCATTTTATATAGCATACTTTGGTACCTGGAGTTATGGTGGTTGTTGGACACAACAGGATTTTAACACTCTAGCAAAGAAATTTTTGAGTTTTTTCAATATTTACAATGGAAGATGAAGTTTGTGGAAGACTAAGAGTAAAATTAATTGTCTAGATAACTCTAGAAGGAGGGTTGCAGGAACCACATATTTTTGGATTACTGATCCTACCCAAATAAATATTTATAATCTAGGGTGGGACCTGATTCTTGTCAATAAAAGCAGCGGTCTGAGGAAGGTAGAGACTTATTCTTCAGTCTTCTTCCACTAGATACACTACATCATAGGAGCAGAAAGATTAGGTGGCTGAATTCCTTGCTTGAGCGCTGGATTTCCTGAACCTATACTAGTACCTCTTCACTGTGTAGATTATTTTCTGCTTCGAAATTTGCTTCCAGGCCTGCATCTAACCAGACCTTCATTTTGGAGCGATAGGCTCCACTAACAAATGCTCCACTAACGGACGGTGCTCAAGCAGGGATCCGAACAGCTCCAACGGGATGGTTAGCTTCTCTTGCAACATCCAGACACTCTCTTCTTTCATTTCAGAATATTGTCACTCACGTCTTTGGTGGCCCAAAATTGTCGGAGGATTGTCTTTGCCTCCCCTTCCTTCTTTTTGTTAATGAGCAAGAATCAAAGACTTTCGGGGAAAAATAGAAGAGTTAAGACTTGGATGATGGCAGGAATGATGGCGAAGGCCAGCAGCATATATCATAACTCCTCAGTTCCCATGATGAATTTTAGACCAAAGATCTAGGCAACCAGATTTCAATGATGATGCCCTGCTAGTTGAGGGTGTCAAAGGCCCCCTGCTGGGCAGCAGAGAAGATCTCACCGATGTACACTGGGACAAAACCCATTCAGAAACTGCAAAAGAATCCAATGATCAGTTGGCCAATGATCATCATTTCAAATGACTTTGCCAGTTTGCAGAACCCCATGAAGCAGCCACCAATGACAGAGAAAATGTTGACAATAAGCATGGAATTATGTCTGCAAAAATGGTTAATGAAGATTCCAACACAAAGTCTATTAGTGGTGCATATATTAGACTGATAATGGCCCCACCTACATCAGTAAAACTTTTGAACTCTTTTGTTAGGAGTGGCAAATTAAGCATATAAGGAGAATACTTGTAAATGTTGTGGGAAAGCCATTGTGGAAAGGACTCACAGGACTTTAAAAACTCAATTACTAAAATACAGAAAAAGAGGTTTGCCACCAACAGACATTTTTTTTTTTTTGGTTTTTGGGCCACACCCAGTAACGCTCAGGGGTTACTCCTGGCTATGTGCTCAGAAGTGGCTCCTGGCTTGGGGGACCATATGGGACACCGGGGGATCGAACCTCGGTCCGTCCAAGGTTAGCGCAGGCAAGGCAGGCACCTTACCTTTAGCGCCACCGCCCGGCCCACCAACAGACATTTTATCTTTGACATTATTTACATTAAACTATCTGACTTTACCACAAGGAGAATCTTACAATGCAACTGACAGATATTTCAAAGAAGACATTCAGGAAAAGGAAACAATTCATGCCCCTGTTTGGATTAAGGTTGATGACAAATGGATTGCAGGTCATCCCCTCATTAGGGGATAAGAATATGCTTATGTTTCCACAGATGACAATTATGCCAAGAAATTCTGGATCTCAATAAGCCTTGTCAGAAACCAGGCAATCATAGATGACAGGGCTCAGACACCAGTGACTGAAAGCCTTCCTTCAGATCAAATACAAACCACTCAAGAGACTGACAACAACAGTATTATTGTGATAACCTCCTCAATAAGTAAAAAGAATTAGCATTCACACCTCACAGCTTGAGTGAGACTGTTAATGGCGATCAACCCCCAAACCCTGGACACAACAGGAAAGACAGAAACTTGCTCTAACTGGACTTCAAAACGTGGAAAACTCATGCTACATGAATTCAATATTGCAATGTTCTTAAAATATTCCAAACATGACACAATATTTTTATCATGATTGTTGCAAAAAGAACATTAACAGGTATAATCCTTTGGGACATAATGGTAAATTAGTGAAAGTATTTCGCCAGATGATCAAAACTATGAGAAATGGATATCACAGATACATTAACCTCAAAAGCTTCAAAATGGCTGTTGGTCAATGTAATGACCAGTTTGCTGGACACAATCAACAAGATCCATACCAATTATTGATGTTATTCAAATCACCAGGATTTGATTAAAGTTAGTAGACAAGAAAAATCTGCGACAGAAATTGCTAGTGTCCATATGGACACTGAAATTTCTAAACAATCCAGGCAAGGACACCAACAGTCTCATGAGATTGTTATTTATGATCTTATTCAAGATCAGTTAAAATCTATACTGCAATGCCCACATGCCACAAAAAATTGAGATTTATGAGATGTTTGTACATTTATCCTGCCAGTAACATCTACAGATAAATAATACTTTAGAAGACTGTCTTAATGACTTTTTCAAAAAAGAAGAGTTGAGAGATGGCAACAAAGTTTACTACAACTTCTACAAAACTAAAAGGAATTTTTGAATATAACATATATATGGAAATTAACACAAGTGCTGATAATATATATAAAATACTTTACTTTTGATGGCAGGCACATTAAAAACTAAAATCTTACATGGAATTTCCTTTAGAAGACTTTAATTCATCAAAATTCACCCCTAAGTCAAAAGACAAGACAGAGAAATAAAATTTATCATCAGTTTCAAACCATTATGGTGAAATTTCTTTCTGACATTGTACATCATATTGTAAATATGCTTCAAGACAACATTGGGTTAAATTTGATGACAGGAAGATTAAAAGAATCTCTGATACTTCAGTAAAGTCTTCAGAATCTTACATTCTTTTTTATTCTTCACGAAGGCTAATTATGATTGATTTGACTTTATCCAGCTAATTTATCCCCTCCTTTTATAGATTCTATTAAAGCTCTACAAATTTTTCCGCAGAAAAGATTGCAGAAAAGGTTTGAAATTTCTGGACATACACTTCAATGATCCTCTTGGTGAACTTCTGTCAATTTTTTTATATTTCCCTCAAATGCATTTATGCATTTACTTATGACTACTATATAATTGTATTTTTTCTCTTTAAGGGATCTCCCAAAAAAGGAAGTCTATATTTGTTGACGATGGTCCATATCTTGATGTTATGATATATTCTTATATTCAGTTATATGTATTATAGACTTTGGCCATTTCTTCTGCCTTTTTCCTCAGTATGGTTTACAGGATAAAAATTGGATGCATAATTTTGATAAAACTATACTTTTTGATAGTGATTCATTTTTCAGTACTCTTCAACAATTCTCAATTTATTATAAATTTATCGTTCACTATTGGGAGTAGTATTTCCATGCCTGTTTGATACATGGAATTCTATTTCAGATCTGTTTTTCATGACTTTTGGAAAAACTTTCGTGATTTTAAAGTAATTATTCTACCTAATATTTCGGTTATTATATTTTGAAGCACTTTTAATCATTCCATCTGGCTTTTTCATTTGTTACCATTGGATCCATTTCAATTGAAACATTGGTTAAATGTGTGTGTGGCAAGGTTGAATGAGGAGGATATAGCATATCTAAACACCCCCATCACTATTGAGGAAATTAAAATGGTAATCAAATGTCAGCCTCAAAACAAAAGCCCAGGCCCAGATGGATTAAATAATTAATTCTATTAAACCTTTCAAGAGGAAATCTTTGCCAATCCTTGCCAGACTCTTTCATGAAATTGAAAAATCAGGACACTCCAAAATAGTTTTTATGAAGCCAACATCACCTTGATACAAAAACCAAACAGATGCTGCCAAAAAAGAAAATTACAGACCAATATGCCCGATGAACACAGATGCAAAACTTCTCAACAAAATCCTGGAAAATAGAATCTGATGCCTCATCAAGAAGATCATTCACTATGATCAAGTAGGTTTCATCCAGGGAATGCAAGGATGGTTTAATATTCAAAAATCTATCAATATAATACACAATATCAACAACAAGATATATAAAAATCACATGATCATATCAATAGATGCAGAGAAAGCATTTGATAAGGTCCAACACCCATTCTTGACCAAACTCTCAGCAAGATGGGAATGAAAGGAACCTTTCTCAATATAGTTAAGGCCATCTACCACAAACCAGTGGCAAATATTATCCTCAATGGAGAAAAACTAAAAGCCTTCCCTCTAAATTCTGGCACAAGACAAGGTTGTCCTCTCTCACCACTCCCATTCAACATAGCACTGGAAGTACTCGCTATAGCAATTAAGCAAAAAAAAAAAAGATATCAAGGAAATCCAGATAGGTAAGGAAGAAGTCAAGCTCTCACTGTTTGCAGATGGCATGATACTATAGTTAGAAAGCCCTAAAGACTCTACCAAAAGCTTTGAGAAAAAATAAATTTATACAGTATTGTGGCAGGCTACAAAATTAACACACAAAAATCAATGGCCTTTTTTTTTACACCAAATGATAGGGAAGAAATGGATATTAAGAAAACAATGCTGGGGCCAGAGAGATAGCATGGAGGTAAGGTGTTTGCCTTTCATGCAGGAGGTCATCGGTTTGAATCCCGGTGCCCCATATGGTCCCCCGTGCCTTCCAGGAGCAATTTCTGAGCCTGGAGCCAGGAATAACCCCTGAGCACTGCCGGGTGTAACCCAAAAACCACACACACACACACTCACACACACACACACACACACACACAAAGAAAACAATGCCATTCACATTAGTGTCAACAAACTCAAATATCTTGGAGTCAACTTGACTAAAGAAGTGAAGGACCTATACAAAAACTATAAAACCCTACTTCAAGAAATAAGAGAGGATATGCAGAAATGGAAACACATACACTGGTCATGGATTAGAAGGATTAACATCATTAAAATGGCAATACTCGGGGCCAGAGAGATAGCACAGTGGCGTTTGCCTTGCGAGCAGCCGACCAAGGACCTAAGGTGGTTGGTTTGAATCCCGGCGTTCGATGTGGTCCCTCGTGCCTCCAAGGAGCTATTTCTGAACAGATAGCCAGGAGTAATCCCTGAGCACTTCTGGGTGTGGCCCAAAAACCAAAAAAAAAAAATGGCAATACTCCCCAAAGCATTGTACAGATTTAATGCGATTCCTCTAAAGATACCCATGAAATTCTTCAAAGAAGTGGATAGAACACTTCTAAAATTCATTTGGAACAATAAACACCCATGAATAGCAAAAGCAATCTTTGGGAAAAGGAATATGGGAGGCATTACGGTCCCCAATTTTAAACTGTATTACAAAGCAATAGTTATGAAAACAACATGGTATTGGAATAAAGACAGATCTTCAGATCAGTGTAATAGGCTTGAATACTCAGAGAATGTTCCCCAGATATACAATCATTTACTTTTTGATAAAGGAGCAAGAAATCCTAAATGGAGCAAGAAAAGCCTCTTCAATAAGTGGTGTCAGCAGAACTCGTTAGCCACTTGCAAAAAAGCGAAATCAGACCCCAGCTAACACCATGTATGAAGGTAAATTCCAAATGGATTAAAGATCTTGATATCGGGTCTGAAACCATAAGGTATATAGAACAACACATAGGTAAAACACTGCATGACCTTGAGATTAAAGGCATCTTCAAGAAGGAAATAGGACTCTTCAAAGAAGGAGAAGCAGAGAAAAACATATGGGAATATATTAAGCTGAGAAGCTTCTGAACCTCAAAGAAAATAGTGCCAATGTGCAAGAGCCAACCACTGAATGGGAGAAGTTATTTACCCAATACTTATCAGATAAGGGTCTAATTTCCAAAATATACAAGGCACTGGCAGAATTTTACAAGAAAAACATCTAATCTCATAAAAAATGGGGAAAGAAATTAACACACTTTGTCAAAGAAAAAATACAAATGGCCAAAAGGCATATAAAAAAACAAAAATAAAGCAAAATAAAAAAAATGTGTCTGACTTTTTCTTGCGGTCCCCATATGCTCTGATAAGGTCACATGGCATTATTCCTTGTTTGCATAGGCACATTAAAATGGAAACTACTATACATAAAAATAAGTTCTTATCTAATAGAGATAGGAACACACACTTCTTGAAGTGCAATGGGACCTTACACCCTGAACATTGACATAATGACCTGGCACAGGTCTCAGAAGAACGGGCATTCTCCATTCACCCCAGAACCAGGGAAGCCATCTATGAAACATCCAAAGTTGTCTATAACATCACCTGGAAGCAATCCTCTACCAGGGAAGACCTTACTGCTGCTCTGACATCAATCTACTAAAAAGAGTCTTCCCTTAACACTGAGAAGACTTAACAACAATGACCTGCTTACTGAACAGGGCTTTCTGCATTGCCCTTTAATTTTGAGTGGAAATTAGATGACGCTCCACACCATACTGACTTCAGTGTAGGATATACAGATTTCAGGATCTTCAATACAGAAACATGATACCAACAACAGAGACTGTGTGAAAAATAAAACTAGTGGCACTACAATGACCTGGATTGGACAAACTAGTTTGCCTGGAACCTAGAGTTGGTTTTATGCCAGAAAATTTCAGGGGTATGGTCTCCTTGTAATTAGGCCATGGCTTTTCATTCCCATGTCCGCCATATTTTGGTGGGCCTATGCAAACGATAATTGCCACTCTAACACCATTTTTACTGTGCCTCTTTGACTCTAAACCTTAAAAAAAACTCACTTAAACTTTAGACAAAACTACGCCTGCCCACTGGGGCCCGACTGTGAAAAATTGTGAGTGCTGTCTGTGTGTGTCTGTCTACTATCCTGTAGGTGAACCTCTTGGGAGTGGGCCGAAAAGAGGCTCCAGAAAACTCGCTCTCCCAGAGGCCCATTCTAGGGCAGGAACGCCAAGGAACTGCTCCATAACGTGAAAACCAGCTATAAGCAGTATTTTGCAGGAACCAGGTCCCCTGCTTGTGACGACAGACTAGGAAAATCTATGAAACTACGCCTGCCCAGTAGGGCCTGACTGTGAAAAATTGTGAGTGCTACCTGTATGTGTCTGTCTACTGTCCTGTTGCGTGAACCTTTTGGGAGTGGGCCAAAAAG
The DNA here is from genome assembly GCF_024139225.1 of Suncus etruscus. NCBI lineage: Eukaryota > Metazoa > Chordata > Mammalia > Eulipotyphla > Soricidae > Suncus > Suncus etruscus. The sequence continues at coordinate 60,874,465 of NC_064868.1, read as the reverse complement.
ACGCTCCAGAAAACTCGCACTCCCAGAGGCCCATTCTAGAACACTAATAAGAACCAAGAAAATATGAAGACAGAAATCACAAAACTCCAAACTGAAATAACATGTCAACTAACAGGCTTGAAAAACTCAGTAAACGAAGTGTATGACAAAATGGATAAGCTCTAGGACAGGGTATCAGAAGCTGAGAATAGACTTGTTGCTGTGTAAGATGACATAAATAACAATTCCATACAGTGGGAGCGATTGAAAAAACAAAACTTAAAGCAAATGAACAGACAGTGGAAAAATTAGTCAAAGAATGGGAACAGATGAAAATAGAAGTATATGATAAGCTCAACAGAAACAACTTAAGCATCATTGGAGTCCCAGAGACCCAGGAAGAAAATTTCCAGGAAGAATCAATGGTCAAGAACATCATTAAAGAGAAACTTCCAGAGCTAAAGAATATCTGTGATCAAATCCTGCATGCTCGAAGAGTACCAACCAAAAGAGACCCCACAAAAATACCCCAAAGATAGAGACAGAATTCTGAAAACAGCAAGATCAAAAAGGAAAATTACATTCAAGGGAGCATCCTTGAGATTTACAGCAGACCTGTCACCAGAAACACTCGAGGCCAAAAAGCAGTGCTGGGATATTGTGACAAGACTGAATGAAATGAATGCTTCACCTAGAATACTGTACCCAGCAAAACTCACTTTCTGGTTTGACGGAAGAATACATGGTTTCACAGACAAAAAACAGCTCAGAAACTTTACAGACTCAAAACCAGTCTTGAGAAAAACTGAAAGACCTAACTTAAGACAAGACTTACCAAAAGACACACCAAATTTCGATATAAAGATGGCATTAAATCCCAGAACAATTCTTTCTCTCTATGTCAATAGACAAAATGCACCAGTTAAGAGACACAGAGTGGCTAAATGAATCAAAAACCTCAATCCAACCTTCTGCTGCCTACAAGAAACGCACCTGAATAGTCAGAACAAACATAGACTCAAAAGAAAAGGCTGGAGAAAAATTATCCAAGCAAACAACACCCATAAAAAAGCTGGAGTGGCCATACTAATATCAGATAATGCAAACTTTATACTCAGGAAGGTTGTAAGGGACAAAGATGGACATTTCATACTAATCAAGGGGTATGTAGAGCAGGAAGAAATCACTCTCCTAAACATATATGCACCGATTGAGGGGCCAGCAAAATATTTAATACAATTGTTGACAAAAGTAAAAAATAATATCAATAACAACACAATAATTGTGGGGAACCTCAACACTTCTTTGTCAACACTGGATAGGTCAACCAAACTGAAACCCAACAAGAATATACTAGACCTGAGGAGAGAAATGGAAGAAAGAGGCCTAGTGGAAAATTTATAGGATTATCCATACCCAGAAACCTGGATACACATTATTCTCCAGTGTACATGGGTCATTCTCCAGGATAGACTACAGGCTGGCACATAAAACATACCTCCATTATATCAAGAGGATAGAAATTTTGCAGACTACCTTCGCTGACCACAAGACTCTGAAATTATTTGTGAATTCCAAAGGAACACAGAAGAAAAACTTTAACACCTGGAAGTTAAACAGCCTCATACTGAATAACCAGTGGGTCCGAGATAAAAATCAAGGAGGAAATCAAAAGGTTCCTGGAAACAAATGACAATAAAGACACAAACTATCAGAACTTATGGGACACAGCAAAAGCAGTACTGAGAGGAAAATTTATAGCTTTGCAAGCACACATCAGGAAGGAAGAAGGAGCTTACCAGAGTAGCTTAATGACACAGCTAATAGAACTAGAAAATGCTCAACAAAAGGACCCAAAAATAGGGAAACAGAAGGAAATAACAAAGCTGAGAGCAGAAATCAACGAAGTGGAAACATAAAAAACAATCTGAAAGATAAATGAAAGCAGAAGTTGGTTCTTTGAAAAAATAAACAAGATTGATAGACCACTGGCAAAACTAACAAAGAAAGAGAGAGAGAGAGAAACTTGATACCTCGTATTAGGAATGAAAAAGGAGAGATCACTACTGATATGGCAGAAATTCAAATGGTAATCAGAAACTACTTTGAGATACTCTACGCCACTAAAATTGAGAACCTGGAAGAAATGGATTAATTCTTGGACTCTTATCATCTTCCACGGTTGAAGAAAAAGGATGTAGCATATCTAAACACCCCTATCACTATTGATGAAATTAAAACGGTAATCAAATGTCTGTCCAAAAACAAAAGCCCAGGCCCAGATAGATTCACTAATGAATTCTTTCAAACTTTCCAAGAGGCACTACTACCAATCCTGGCAAGACTCTTTTATAAAATTGAACAAACTGAAACACTTCCAAATAGCTTTTATGAAGCCAACATCACCTTGATACCTAAACCAGACAGATGTGCTACGAAAAAATTAAATTACAGACCAATATCGCTGATGAATGTAGATGCAAAGATCCTCAACAAAATCCTGGCAAATAGGATTCAGTGCTTCATTAAGAAGATTATCCATTACGATCAAGTAGGTTTCATCCCAGGAATGCAAGGCTGGTTTAACATCCGTAAATCTATCAACATAATACACAACATCAACAGCAACAAAAATAAAAATCACATGATCATATCAATAGTTGCAGAGAAAGCACTTGATAATGTCCAACACCCATTCTTGATCAAAATTCTCAGCAAGATGGGAATGGAAGGAAACTTTCTCAATACAGTTAAGGCTATCTACCACAAGCCAGTGGCAAATATCCTCAATGGAGAAAAACTAAAAGCTTTCCCTCCAAATTCTGGCACAAGATAAGTCTGTCCTCTCTCACCACTCCTATTCAACATAGCACTGGAAGTACTTGCTATAGCGATTAGGCAATAAAAATCTATCAAGGGAATCCAGTTAGGAAAGAAAGAAGTCAAGCTCTCACTGTTTGCAGATGAAAACCCGAAAGACTATAGAAAACCCGAAAGACTATACCAAAAATCTTCTAGAAACAATAGACTCATACAGCAAGGTGGCAGGCTACCACATTAACACACAAAAATCAATGGCTTTCTATACACTAATAGTAACAAGGAAGAAATGGACATTAAGAAAACAACGCCATTCACAATAGTGCCACACAAACTCAAATATCTTGGAATCAACTTGACTCAAAATGTGAAGGACCGATACAAAGAAAACTATAAAACTCTGCTTCAAGAAATAAGAGAGGACACGCCGAAATGGAAGCACATACCCTGCTCATAGATTGGCAGGATTAACATCATCAAAATGGCAATACTCCCCAAAGCATTGTACAGATTTAATGTGATCCCTCTAAAGATACCCATGACATTCTACAAAGAAGTGTATCAGGCACTTTTGAAATTCATTTGGAACAATAAACACCCTAGAATAGCTAAAGCAATCATTGGTAAAAAGAATATGGGAGGAATTACTTTCCCCAACTTTAAACTTAACTGCAAAGCAATAGTCATCAAAACAGCATGGTATTGGAATAAAGATAGGCCCTCAGATCAGTGGAATAGGCTTGAATACTCAGAAAATGTTCCCCAGACATACAATCACCTAATTTTTTATAAAGGAGCAATAAATCCTAAATGGAACAACAAGTGGTGTTGGCACAACTGGATAGCCACTTGCAAAAATTTGAACTTAGACCCCGAGCTAACATCATGTACGAAGGTAAAATCCAAATGGATTAAAGACCTTGATATCAGACCCAAAACCATAAGATATATAGAAACAGCACATAGGCAAAACACTCCAGGACATTGAGACTACAGGCTTATTCAAGGAGGAAACTGCACTCTCCAAGCAAGTGAAAGTAGAGATTAACAGATGGGAATATATTAAGCTGAGAAGCTTCTGCACCTCAAAGGAAATAGCGCCCAGGATACAAGAGCCACCTACTGAGTGGGAGAAACAGTTCAACCAATACCCATCAGATAAGGGGCTAATCTCCAAAATATACAAGGCATTGACAGAGATTTACAAGAAAAAAATATAATCCCATCAAAAAATGGCGAGAAGAAATAAACAGACACTTTGACAAAGAAGAAATACAAATGGCCAAAAGACACATGAAAAAATGCTCCACATCACTAATCATCAGGGAGATGCAAATCAAAACAAGTATGAGGTACCACCTCTCACCACAGGGAATGGCACACATCAAAAAGAATGAGAATAAACAGTGTTGGCGGGGATGTGGAGAGAAAGAAACTCTTATCCACTGCTGTTAGGGATTCCATCTAATTCAACCTTTATGGAATGCGATATGGAGATTCCTCCAAAAACTGGAAATCGAGGTCCCATACGACCCAGCTCTACCACTCCTAGGAATACACCCTAGGAACACAAAAATACAATTAAAAAAACCCCTTCCTTACACCTATATTCATTGCAGCACTATTTACCATAGCAAGACTCTGGAAACAACCAAGATGCCCTTCAACAGATGAATGGATAAAGAAACCGTGGTACATATACACAATGGAATATTAATCAGCTGTCAGGAGAGATGAAGTCATGAAATTTTCTTATACATGGATGTACACGGAATCTATTATGCTGAGTGAAATAAGTCAGAGAAAGAGGGAAAAACTCAGAATGGTCTCACTCATATGAGTTTTAAGAAAAAATGAAAGACATTCTTGCAATAATAATTTTCAGACACAAAAGAAAAGAGCTGAAAGTTACAGCTCACCTCAGAAAGCTCACCACAAAGAGTGATGAGTTTAGTTAGAGAATTAACTACATTTTGAACTGTCCTAATAATGAGAATGCATGAGGGAAATGGAAAGCCTGTCTAGAGTACAGGTGGGGGTCGGTTGGGGAGGAGGGAGATTTGGGAATTTGGTGATGGGAACGTTGCACTGATGATGGTTGGTGTTCTTTACATGACCAAAATCCAAACACAATCATGTATGTAATCCAGGTATTTAAATAAACAAGAAAATAACGTAAATAAATAAATAGATAAATGAATAAAAAAGATTATTTTGTCCTTTTTTTCCCCTGCATAGGCACAGTAAATAATGGGGACATTAGAGAGGGAATTTTCTTGGCCTAAGAGATACAGGGTTTCTCCACCCTTGAAGTATACTGTCACGGGATTAACTATAGACCTCTTGCATATTCATTTACTCTCCCCTCAGTGCTTTTGTGGTGTATGGAAGACTTCTGCTCCTTCATGGGTGATAAACTCAGACCTCTGTAGCTAGAGATCTTGGTATCTCACAGGTCAAGGAATGGAGCTTATGCTGAAGTCTTTCTTTGTGGTTCTAGAAGTTCTGTTCCTTCACTGCTGTTTTAGTCCATCTTCTGTAATTGGTGGTCTTGGTCATTGCTCTGATCCTAGGATGGAACCTGGGATAGAGTCTTTCATTGTGTTTCCAGTAACCCATTCAGTTGTGATTGTCTCAGTCAGACCTCTGGAATTGGAGATCTTGTTTGTTTTACAGATCGTAGAGAAAAGCCTATTCTAGGGCTTTTTTTTTAATCAGTCCCAGGATAAGTACTGACTGGCTTGGTTGTAAGAGTCAGTCATCTGTAGATAGCGATTTTGGCTTTTGCACTGATCAAAGGGTGTCAATTCTTCTGATTTTGTCTTATCGTTGGCTGGTGTGGTAGGACAACCTGCTCTTAGGTCAAGTTGTTCCTATTTCCTCGTTGTCATGCTATCGTATTAGAGCTGGCACATATTGGTGTCAAAGCAGTATTAAGGATGTCCCGGAGCGAATCTGGTTCCTGGAGCCATTATGAAGAACTGTGTCGTTTCTATATCTGGGATCCAAGAGTCAAGGCTTGACGGTAGGTGTCTAGTCCCCTGGGGTCTAAGTTGGGTTCACATGACATATGTTTATGGTGGAAGTTGCCCCTGTATTGTAAAAAAGTATGAGTTCTTATCTCTCGTAGATAAGAAATTGTTTTTATGCATAAGATTTCCCCTTTTATGTAATTATATTTCTGTCCCATTTTAAAAAATATTGTGAGCCACACCCAGTGATGATCAGGGGTTACTTCTGGCTATGAGCTCAGAAATAGCTCCTGGCTTGGGAAACCTTATGACACGCCGGGGAATTGAATCACGGTCCATTCTAGGTCAGCTACATGCAAGAACAATGCCCTACTACCACATCAGTGCTCCGTCCCTCTCCCCTTTTTTAAATTTTAGCTGTAATGCTCTACTTTAGATAACAGTTTTTGGCTTTTTTATTGTTAATACTGAGTTACTGGTTTTCTTTTGATTAATCATCATTATCCAAATTAGTGTCCTTTATATTTTGTGGCAAGATATTTTGCATAGGTGCATTAAATTGCAAAAAATTGTATTTACATAAAGGAGTTTCTATTCATTAAGGATGCAGCCTCACATATTTTCTTGAAACAAGGCGCTTCTCCACATGAAACATCTTGTCTTATTTATTTGACTTGAGCTACCACCAATCAATAGTCAGCTGAACTCCCCTATACCTTGTGCCTCATTTTCAGATTTAACATGGATTTCTGCATGGATTCTGGATAAGAATAAAGAGCCTGAAAAATCCTTTTCTTCTGTGACAAAAGACCCAAGTAACCATTAGTGAGATATTGTAAGTTTATCTCCAGCGACATTTGGGTGCATCTATCATCTTCCAGGAAAAGGCTCAAAACTTTGCCCTCACATTGACTTTTGTGCCACCCTGGATATGAACTGAAAATAAACTTCATCTTTCCTGCTAGGCAGACTTCCTAAGATTTCTATCTGTGGATTACTGTGTCTTTCTCATTGCTTCATATATCTTCATAACCTTCCAGATCCATGATCTCTGAATTCTGGCTTTGTCATCTGTTCTACAAAGGAACACTTTTTAAAGAACTTTAAAAATGTGATTTGGGGACTGTGTAGTAGTCTGGAACCTGTAGTTGGTTCCTTGACTCAGGTTTATGGGTAAAAAAAAAACAAACCTGTTTTTAGTCCTAATTTATTTTCTTTATATTTTTCTTTTTGATATACCTTTGCAAGTTATTGCTATTTCCCTTTAGTTTAGTTTTCCCCTTTTCTTTTCAGGGCATATTACTTATTTTCTATTTTGTTTTAGGTTTTAGAGAATTAGAAAGGGGAAAATATGAGGTAAATTGAGACCTTCGAAATAGTTCCCATTTGTATCAAATAGTTCTCATTTGTATCTTAATTATTTTCTGTTGGTCTTGTTTTCCCATTGCTTTTCATCTGTTTTTCCCCATCCCCTTGGGGACGGACTTAGATTGGATTTCAGTTAATGGAAGGAGAGCTTTGCTAGGAGCTGTCATCTAGGCTTGTGGTTCCCTGTGGTGGAGTGAACAGCTTTCAGTGTGAATTTTCTTGCCTAATAGAACCTCTATATCTGTGTGGATTACTTATTGCAGGGAATTGTTACCGAATCAGCTTCTCCTATCATCCCTAGATAAGGGGTATGGGATATCCTTTTTCCTTCTGACACTGCCCCTCTCTTCTCCTCACCGCTCCTCTCCTCCCTCCCATTTGCTCTGTGCTGTGGTGGGGTTAAAAGATGCGCGTGGCTGCAGAGCAAAGCAGAGTGGCCATGCTCCTCAGGCTCTACCCAAAAAGCAGGCAGGGACCAAGGCAGCAGTCCTTTATAATGGCTCTCTCGGCCCAAACACACGGCAGGAATCAGCCCCCACGTTTGTTGGATGGGGACATCTTACCGGGTTTGGGTCCTAGAGAGATTATGTTCCTTGGTGTCTTCTGGGCTACCTCCCACAGAAAAAAAGACAGAGAGCAGGGCAGCAGTCCTTGATAATGGCTCTCTTCTGCCCAAACACACAGCAGAAATCAGCCCCCATGGTTGTTGGGTGGGGACATCTTACCGGGTTTGGGTCCTGGAGAGATTAGGTTAATTGGTGTCTTCTGGGCTACCTCCCGCAGAAAGAAGAAGCTGCTTTAATTTTTTCTAACAGCTGCATAATATTCCATTTTATAGATGTACAACAGCTTTCTTAGTCTATTATCTTGCATTTGGGTTGTTTTCAGCTTCTGGTTATTGTAAATAACACTAAAATGAACATAGAAGTGCAGAAGGCGTTTTTGTATTGTGTTTTTGTGTTTCTAGGTTATAATCCTAGAAGTGGTATTGCTGGATCAAATGGAATATTAATTTCCAGTTTTTGAGGAATATCCATATTGTTTTCCAGAAGGTTGGACTAGACACCATTCCCACAAGACATAAATGAGAGTTCTTTTCTCTCCACATCAATGTCAGCCATAGTTGTTCTTATTCTTTGTGATGTGTACCAGTGTCGGAAGCATTAGATAATATCTCATTGTTGTTTTGATTTGCATCTCCCTAAGGATTAGTGATATGGAGTATTTTTATTTGCCTTTTGGCCATCTGTATTTCTTCTTTGAGGAAATGTCTGTTCATTTCTTCTTCTCATTTTTGATGGGGTTAGATATCTTTTCTTGTTGCTTTTTGTCAGTACCTTGTATATCTTAGATATTAGCCCCTTTTTTATGGGTATTAGGTGAATAGTTTCTCCCATTCTGTGGGTGGATTTTGTAGCTTAGTCACTGTTTCCTTTGATAACCTTCTCAAGTCAATGTAGTCCCATTTGTTTACCACAGCTTCCACTTGTTTGAACAGTGGTGTATCCTCCTAATGTCATGAAGTGTTTGGCCCATGTAGAAAGCTCTAGTTTTTACTAGAGCTGTGCGCTAATCCCAAATTTGTCATGCTGGGCTTGAACCTACCTTCCTGGAGCTGATTTTGTAATTTCAGTCTTCCAAGCAGAACCCAGACCCATACCAATCTTCCCAGAGCCATAATGACACTATTTCAGTCAGCTGTCTGTTCTTAGATACGATGTACATCATGCTGTGTCTGGAACCAGCTCTCCTGTCATTGAATCTGCATGATACAACTCCCATGCGGAACTCAAGAACCATATAGCTGTTCCACTATCTTCTTCCCAAATGCCAGGACGAGAAACTTATCAGTTATGAGGACTGTCTGCCCTCTGATTGCCTGGTGTGAAATGATGGCTATGGTACCAGCCCTTTTGGAGCTGAATCTTTATCTTGCAGATTATAACAGACCACCCACACTGAAGCTGTGACAGTGTAGTGTCAGAAAATGTTTAGTTCTGAGGACTGCCTTCCATCTGATGTCAGGTTTGAACCCAGCTTACATAAACTAGATCTTCATGCTTCAACTCTCATGCAGAACCATAGTACTTGTACCTGTAGTACAACTCACTACTTCCCAATTCACATGGCAGATCATTTATTTTTTTTATTTTTTTTTATTTTTTTGGTCATGCTTCAACTCTCATGCAGAACCATAGTACTTGTGCCTGTAGTACAACTCACTACTTCCCAATTCACATGGCAGATCATTTCTTTTTTTGATTTTTTTGTTTTTGGGTCACACCCAGCAGCACTCAGGGTTTACTCCTGGCTCTATGCTCAGAAATCACCCCTGGCAAGTTCGGGGGACCATATGGGATGCTGGGATTCGAACCACTGTCCTTCTGTATGCAAGGCAAATGCTTTACCTTCATGCTATCTCTCTGGCCCAGATCATTTCTATTTCTGATGTGCATTTGCCCTCTGATCTAATTTGGAATGCAGTGTTGGTGTCTAGTGCACTTCAGGAGCTGAATTTCTGTGCTCCAACCTAAGTCATTTAGATATGCCATACTTCACTTCCCAGTCTTTAGGGTCTCAAAATCGCCAGTTTTGATGTCGTTCTAACCTCTGATCCAGATTTATTTGATGGTGCTAATATATGCACACCTGGAGCAGTGAATATATGCCACAGCTGCACAAATAAAACCCCAGATTCCTTCAGGTATGGATCTCTACTCTCCCAAAGCTCCAGAGCCTGAAAGTCACCAATTCTTATGTCTGTCTGCACTCTGAAACCAGTTGGGTATGGGATCTGCCATCCTTGAGCTGTATCTGCATTTTGCATTTTTCACAGTACAAGCAGAACAGCCTGGACCTGCACTGCTCCCCTCTGCCTATGCCCTAAGGTCATAAAGTAGACAATTCTAATATACGTTTTAATTTTATTCAAAGGTGCATCATGCTGAGTGTAGGATCTGTACTCCTGGAACAGAACCTGCATGCTGAAGTCTCCTAGCTGAAGCACAGTCCCTTATATATGCCACAGTTTCTCCCTAAACCCCAGTTTTAGAAAGTCATGACTTCTGACATTTGTCTGCCTTCTGATCTCAGGTGTGTCAGTCTGGGTTTAAGACCTGCACTCCTGGAAATGAATCTTTATGCCCTAACCTCCTAGATAGAACACCAGACCCTGTAGCTGCACTACTCCCTGCTTCCCAAACTATAGGTCTCAAAGTAGCCAGATCTAAAGTCGGTCAGCCCTGTTATCCCAAGTGTGTCGTGATTGTGGTAGGTACTGCACTCTTGGAGCTAAATTTCCATGTCACGGCCTTCCAAATAAATCCCAGAGTAATGGATGAGTCACACTTCTCTTCCCAATCTCCATGCCCACAAATTCACCAGTTGTTGTTACAGTCTGCCCTCTGATTCAGATAAACCTTCTGCTAGTGGGTCCTAAACTTCTGGGACTCTATATGCATACCCAGTCTCCAAAGCAGAACTCCAATCCCTTTATATATGCAGCTCCCCTCTTCCAAATCACCAGAGCCTAAAAGTAAAAAGTTGTGGAGCTAAACTCCTGTAGCTGAATTTGCCTGCCTGTTCATACCTGAAAGCAGAATACCCATCCTGGAGATTTGCCAATTCCCTCTACCTATGTCCTAGGTCAGAAACTCGAGAGGTCTGACTTGTGCATGCCTTCTAATCAATCCCAGGTGAGTCATAGTTATGGTGGGTGGTGCCCTCCTAGAGCTGAATTTACATTCCTCAGCCTCCCAAGAAAAACCGCAGACCCTTAGATGCATTGTACTTCTCTTCCAAAGCCACAGGGTCAGAAAATTCTAAGTTCTGACATTTGCCTTCTTATCTCAGATGTGTCATGCTGGGTTTGTGAATAGCAATCCTGAAATTTAATCTTCATACCCCAGCCTCCCAAACAGAAACCCAGACCTTGTAGCTGTACCCATCCCTGCTTTGCAAGCACCAGATCTGAAAGTCTACAGTTCTGAGATCTGTCTGCTTTCTCATCCTAGGTGTGTCTCAACGGCATTGGCTAGAGCAGTCTTGGAGCTGAATTTTTAACATCACCCTCACAAGCAAAACCCCACTACTTTAGATGTGCAGCAATTCTTTTCCCAGGCTCCTGGGCCACAAATTTGCCACTTTTGACATTTGTCTACAATCTGATACAGGTGTCTCAGCTGGTTGTAAAATATGCATACCTAGAGCTGTAAAAGCATACTACAGAGGCCCAAGCAGAAGCCCAGTCTGTGTAATTATGCATCTCATCTCTTCCAAAGTTCCAGGGCCTGAAAGTCACCAATTCTGAGGTCTGTCTATCCTCTAAATCTAGATGTGTCCCTCTGGTGTGGGAACTGCCTTCTTCAAGCTTAATCTGCTTAATGCATAATCCAAACTGAAATCCCAATTTGGAACTGCACCAATTCCTCCCAAGCCTAGGAGTCAGCAAGTAGACAGTTCTCAAGTGTTTTAGCCCTCTGATGCCAGGTGCATTATGCTTATACTGGAATCTGCATTCCAAGATCTAAATTTGCATGCCCCAGTGTCCTAACTGAAACCGTTTTTTTGGAAGTGCCACACTTCTATTCCCAAGCAGAGGGTAAGAAAGTTGCAAGTTTTGATGTTTTTCTGCATTCTTTTTAAAAAATACTTTCTTGGAGCTGAAGAGATAGCGCAATGGTAGGGTGTTTGCCTTGCACGCAGATGGATGGTGGTTCGAATCCCAGCATCTCATTGGGTCCCCTGAGCCTGCCAGCGGTGATTTGTGAGTGCAGAACTAGAAATCACCCTGAGCACTGCCAGGTGTGACCCAAATGTCAAAAAATTCTTTATTTAAGCACATAATTCGTAATTGGGTTTCTGCCATGAAATGCACGCCCCCTTTCATCAGTGCATTTTGATCTCAGGAGTGTCATGCTGGGTTAAGAACCTGCATTCCTATAAATGAATCTCCATGTGTTAACCCCCCAAGCAGAACCACAGACCCTTCTGCTGTACTAATCCACTCTTATCAAGTCCCAGAGTCATAAAATCACCATATCAGTCATCTATTTGTCTTCAGATCCCAGATGTGTAAGAAGGTAAGAAGTTACGTTCCTGGATATGCATCTCCATTGTCTTGCTTCTCAAGCAAAATCCAAGACACTTTATATGTGCAGCTACCATATTACTATTTTAGAGAGAAAGTAGGTGAGTTATGCTAAGTGTGGGAACTACTCTCTTCCAGTTGAATCTATATGTCCTTAACTCCCAACAAGAACCCAAGAATGTGTAGCTAGCTGTCCTGATCCCCATTTCCCAGTCTCAGGTCAAAAAGTCACCAATTATGATGTCTGTCTGTCCTCTAATCCTAGTTGCATCACAAGAGTACTACTTGTGTTCCTGGAGAAGAACTTGCATGCCCCAGATTCCAAAGAGAACCCCAGAGGCTAAAATTGCAGTACTCCATGGCCAAAAAGTCAGCAGCACTAACATCTGTCTGCACTCTCAAACATGGTCCATCATATTAGGGGTGGGACTTGTCCTTCTGGATCTGACTCTACATATGCAACCTCCAAGTACAATCCTCAGACTGTGTTTCATTGTTACCCTCTTCCTAAACCACAAAGTCAGAAACTTGCCTGCTGTGATGAGTGTCTACTCTCTGTTACCAGGTGTGCTACACTGGTCATACCCTCTTGGAGCTGAATATTCATGCTCCCACCTCCAAAGCTGAACCTCAACCCTGTAGCTGAACTGCTACCTTCTTGCCAAGCACCAGGACTAGAAAGTTGCCGGTTCTGATATTTGTCTTTTCTCTGATTCCAGGTACAAAATTTTGGCAGTGGGCCTTCACTTTAGGAACTGAAATTGCATGCCCCAACCTCCCAAGTCAATCCCCAGTCCATTTATCTGCACATTCCCTGTTTCCATGCCCCAGGGCTAGAACATTGCCTGTTCTCACATCTTCTGTACTCTGATACCTATGATTCATGCTAAAGGTGGTCCTGCCCCACTGGAACTGAATTTGCATTCATAGCCTCCAAGCCTTTATCCCCAACCTATAGCTGGGACAGTAAGTTTTCATTTTTGATGACTGCCTTCTCTCTGTTTTTCATGTTTCTCATGCTAACTTCATGCACTTCATGCTAAAACTGCATATGCCAGCCTCCTAAGCAGAAAGCCAGAATCTGCAGCTGTGCCAATCATCAACTCAAAATATTAAGGGACATAAATTCACCATTTCTTATTTCTTTATGCCATCATATCTTGGATGTGTCATTCTGGTTGTGGGATGTGAATTCCTGGAGGGGAATCTGCATGCCCCATTCTCCCAATCATAATCCCAGACCTTTTGCTATGATCTTCCTTATTCCCAATCACCAGGGCCATAAAGTTGATAATTCTGACTTTTGTTTGCCCTCTGATTCTACGAACATAATGCAAAGGATAGGACTGGCCATCTAGAGCTGAATTTGCATGTCCTGGCTTCCCAAGGAGAATCATAAACTCTAATTAGCATGATTATCGAATTTCAATCCCTGTGCTAGAAAATTGCTAGTTCTGATGTCTGCCCTTGCTACCAGTGGTTCAGGGTGTTGGACCTGCTCACATGGAGCTGAATCTGTATATACCTCCTGGCAGAACCACAGTCCTAATATTTGCTTTGTGCCCAAACTCCCAAATAGAAACACAGAATATGTAGCTTAATTATTCCCCTATTCCAAGACCAAGGCACCAAAACTCACCAGCTCTGGTGACTGTCAGCTCTCTGATACCAGGTGTGTCACATGGCGAGTAACATGTGATACATGTCACTCCTAGAGATACATTGCATGATGTGAAGCCTAGAGTAGAAGGGACTCAATTTTGTCAACACAACGCTAAGTTTCCATTTAATGGCTGAGTTTTTATCCCAACAATAATGATGCAGACCCTAAGGTCCTATAAACCAAATATACCACCCTAGAAATCTAGCCAAGAAAGAACATGATGAAACACCCTAGACAATAGCTAATCAACTTAAAGATCAAGACATACTGTGTCTAGCCCTATATAACCTGGATTGTGACCCTTGGGTAAGGCCGCCTTCTGCTGGAACTGGCCCTGATAGGTCAGTTTGTAGCTTGTTGGTAGAAAACTTTATGGTCTCGTCTTTTGATTCCAGAACTTAACACATGACAGAGCCACCTAAGAAGACTCTTTAACTGTGACAATCTCCTCTTTCTAAGCTTCAGGGACAGAACACTGTCAGTTCTGATGTCTATCTAACCTGTGATCACAGGTGTGCCATGCTGGACCTAGAAAGGTCAAATCTGACGCTTAATTTGCATGCCCAGTCTCCCAAGCAAAGAATGAGATCCTGTGTCTGAATAATTCTCTTCTTCCCAATGTACTGGGCAACACATTTGCAGTTTGGATATCTTTCTGCCTTCTTATTCAAGGTGCTTTAAACTACTGTTGGGACCTTCACTCCTGGAGCAGTTCATTCGTGGACCAGCTAGAAAATTGTCAGTTCTGTTAATTCTGTTACCTGGTGTGTCATAGTCTGAGTGGGACTTGTACATCTGGAGCTAATTCTGTATATCTCGGTCTCCAGGCACAACTCCAGTTTGTTACTGTTCTGTGTCCATCTTATCAAATGTAGAGACAGAAAGTCACCCATTCTGATAATTGTTTGTATTGTTATTCCAGGTATATCACAATGGGGGTGGATCATGCACTCCTGAAGCTGAATTTAATTGTCCCATTCTCCAAAACAAGACTTCAGTCCTTATTGCACCATTGTCCTCTTCTTCCCAGGTCAATAAGTTTCCAATTTAATGTCTACCCTCTGATCCATGGTGTGTCAAGCTGAGAGTGGGACTTGTGTTTATAGATCTGAATGAACATGCTCCATCCTTTGAGCAGAACCCTCACACTGTACTTGTGTCACCCACCCCCCGCTCCCTTGACAAACCCAGAATCATAAAGCCACCAGTTCTGATATCAATCTATTCTCAGAAACCAAGTAAAAAGCATCGGCTGTGGCATTGCCCTCTTGGAGATGAATCTGCAAATGCCAGCCTTCCAAACACAATTTCAGTTCATGTAATGGGTTATTCACTTCTTTACAAGTCCCAAGGCCAGAGAGTCTGCTGTCCCAGGTGTTTCATGCTGGATGAGAAATTGCTCTCTTAGAGCTGAATCTGCATGCTCTAGTCTCCATATGCAGAACTATAGACCCCGTAGCTGTGCCCAACCTCTCTTCCCAAGCTCCACGGCCATAAATTTTCTAGTTTTGAAGCAGAAACCCAGACCATGCAGCTTCTCTGCATATATCTTCCCAAGCAACTGATAAGATAGTTAGCACTTCTTATGTCTCTCTGGCTCTGATCTATGGTGAAATCATGTTATGGATGGTACATGCCCACTTGGAGCTCAATCTAAATGCCCCTGCCATTAAGCAGAACCCACACCCTATACTCATACACCCACTTCCCTCTTTCTAATCACCAGGATCATTAAATTACCAGGTCTGACATTAGTCTATTCTCTGATACCAGGTACAAAACTTTGGTGATGGGACCTGCCATCTTGGAGCTTAATTTATATGTAGTAGCCTTCCAAAAAGAAACTCAGTTCTTGTAGCTGTGCCGCCTCCTTTACCAAAGATCTTTAGAAATAAACTCACCATTTCTGATTCTGTTTGCCTTCTTCTCACAGGGAACTTCTTTTGTGGATATGCCTTCCTGGAGCTGATTCTACATGCTCCCTATTCCCAAGAAAATATCAAACTCAAGCCACATAGCAACATTTTCCCGAAGTCTCCATGCTATAAGATATCAAGTTCTGATGTTTATCTGTTCTCTGATCCCAGTTGTGTAATGCTGAAACTAGGACATGCTTTTCTAGAGATGAAACTCCAAACCCAGCCTCCTAAGCAGAACCATATAACTGCATAGTTTACTTCTAAATATGTCACAGGATCAAAAAAAATATCCAGTTTTGATATTTGTATGTCCTCTTATCCTTATGGGTGTATTATGCTGCAAGTGGAACCTGCCCTCATGGAGGGGAACCTGCATGTTCCATTCTCCCAAGCAGAAACCCAGACCATTTAGCTGTGTGCTCTCATATTTCCAAGCCCCAGTATCATAAAGTTGCCAGTTCTGTTAAATATCTGCACTCTTATCTCAGACTATCACATAAACAATAGCAAAATTGCCCTCATAGAGCTGAATCTGCATACCCAACTTCCAAGGAGATCTCCAAACCCTAGGTTGTGCTGCTCCCCTCTTCCCAGGAGGCTATGCTGGAAAATTGCCTGTTGTAATGTTTCTCTAATATCTCTTACCAGCTGTGTCATGCTATGAGACCTCTATATCTGGAGCTGAAACTATGTACCCAAGCCCAGGCAGAATCCCAGTCCCTATATATGCTATGTACCCATCTTATCAAACCCCATAGACCAGTGCTTCTCAAAAAGTGGGGCTCACCCCTCAAGGGGGGGCACGAGTCTCCATAAAGGGGGGCACGTTTGACCTTGGCAAACACTGTCATAACAAGCTAAGCCCTGTGTTTATGCCTCTGTATGTCTCTGGAGTTACTGTGTCCTGCTTCAAACCCCTCTTCAAAAAGCTATGCATTGCACAACGTGCTCATTGTAGCCATTAATCCAGACATCACCTCTGACTTAAAAATCAGCTCAAATTATTTTATATATATTTGTTTTGTAGGTTAAAGTTTTTTTTAATAAAGATACTATTTACAGTCACGCAGGGGGAGCAAAATGTTTTCTTCTTCCTATGGGGGGCATGACAGAAAATAATTGAGAAGCACTGTCATAGAGAGATTTGCCTGTTCTGGTTAGCAATCTGATGGCAGATGCACCATGATTGGGATGGGTCATGCACTCTTGGAGCTGAATTTAATTGACCCAGCCTCCCAAGCAAAACATCAGTCTGTGCTCCTCCCCTGTTTCTGTCTTCCCAAGCACCAGAGTCAGAAAGTCACCAGTACTGAAGACTGTCTGCTCCCTAATCCCTGGCATCACATTGGATCTGTGACCTGAACATCTGCAGCTGAATCTGCATGTCCCATGCTTCTAAATAGATTTCAAAACCATGTAGCTATGCTGTTATCTTCTTTTTAATCCCACAGGAGAGAATCTCACCCATTCTTATGTCTACTATCCTCTGACTCATGCATCATGCTTGGAATGGGACATATACTCCTCAGGCAGTAACTGCATGCCCTAGCTTCCAAGCCAGCACCCCATAGTTTATATGCATCATTTTAGGCAATAAATCTGTCCTTCAATAGCTGAACATGCATGCTACAGTCCTGATGCAGAACTTCAGGTCTTGTAATGTCACTGTTTCCTTTTATCCTGGGTGCCTGGACCAGACAATTGCCATTTCTGACATTTATCTTTCTCTGCTCCAAGGTGAACAATATTTTGAATGGGACATGCCCATTTGGAGCAAAATCTGAATTCCCCAGCCATCCAACAAATTCCCATTCTGTTCCTATGTCATTCAACTCTTTCCAAGCCCCAGGATAAGAAATTTGCCAGTTATGATCTGATACCAAGTATAAACATTGGCAGTAGGACCTTCTTCTCTAGAGCTTAATATGCAAGCCCCATAATTCCAAACATAACCTTAGTATATTTATTCTCATCACTACCCTTAGTACTAAGCCTCAGGTCCAAAACTATGCAAGTTCTAAAGTCTGTCTACTCTCTAATTCCAGGATCTTCATCCTGGGTGAGGGATCTCCTTGAGCTGAATTTGCATGCTCACCTTCATTATTTGATTTCTGTATCCCCTCTGATCTCAGGGGCCTCACACTGCTATGTAAATTAACTTCCTGGAGTTGAATCTCCAAGCTTCCTTTTCTTAAGCAAACCCCAGATCCTTTAGCTGCACAGCTACTCTCTTCCCAAGTCCCCTGGCTAAATGTATCCAAATCTGATATTTGTCTGCCCTCTGATTCCAATTATGTAACACTGGGGCTGGGACTTTATTTCCTAGAGATGAAATTTTATCTGCCAGTTTCCCAAGAAAAAAAAACAGCCCCTGTAACTTCCTCACAAGTCCAAGGTAAGAAAAGCACTGGTTCTGGGGCCGGTGAGATAGCATGGAGGTAAGGCGTTTGCCTTTCATGCAGGAGGTCATCAGTTCGAATCCCGGCGCCCCATATGGTCCCCCGTGCCTGCCAGGAGCAATTTCTGAGCCTGGAGCCAGGAATAACCCCTGAGCACTGCCGGGTGTGACCCAAAAACCACACACACACACACACAAAAAGAAAAAAAAAAGAAAATCACTGGTTCTGACATTCCTCTGCCCTCTGTTCCCAGGGTTGTCATGCTGCAGTGAGACTTACCCTTCTGGAAATCAATCTGCATGCACCATTTCTCTCAAGCACAACTCCATATTCTTGAGGCTTGTTCTCTCCCTTCACAAGCCACATGGCCATAAATTCACCAGTTCTGATATCTTTCTACATTCTGAATCCAGGTGCGTCAAGCTGGGTATGTAATCTGCACCTCTGGAGCTGAATCTATGTATACATTATCCCAAACACAACCCTGTTGCTATTTCTATTTCCTCTTCCCAAGTGCCAGAGAGAGACAGTAGCCAGATCTTATGTACTTGTTCCTCTGATCCAAGGTTTATCATCTTCTGGGTTGGATACACCCATTTGGAGTTGAATCTACACTCCTCAGCCATCAAGCAAAGCCTTAATAATTATTAAATTTTTGGCGGGGAGTTGGGTCACACCCGGTGACACTCAGGGGTTTCTCCTGGCTATGTGCTCAGAAATTTCTCCTGGTTTGGGGGACCATATGGGACTCCGGGAATAGAACCGTGGTCCATCCTGGGTCAGCCGCGTGCATGGCAAATGCCCTATAACTGCGCCACCACTCCGGCTCCAAGAACCTCAAGAATTTTAACTGTGTCACTATCCTCTTCACTAACACCAGAATCAGAAAGTTCTAACATCAACTATTTCTCTGATACCAGGTACAAAATTTGGCATTGGGAACTGATCACCTGGAGTTGAATCTGCAAGCCGCATCCGAGTCCAAAGCATAACCCTACTTGTTTAGTTGCATCGCTCCATACTTAAAAAGCCTCAGGTACAGAAATTCATTAGTTCTAATGTTGCTCTGATCCCAGATGCTTCATGCTGTGTGTAACTGCCCTTCTGAAATGAATCTCCATATCCCAGCCTCCCAAGCAGTACCCCAGTTTGTTTAGCTGCCCATTCCCTCTTTCAAGACTCAGTACTGAAAATTTACCAGATAAAGTCTGTCTAGCCTCTCATACCTTTCTATTACTCATATTAGGTAGCCCTGCCCTCCTGAAGCTGAATATGCATATCCCTGCCTCCAAGTACACCCCCAACCCATAGCTGCCCTGTTCACCTCTTCCAAGCCTCAGGGCTACAAAATTTCCAATTCTGACAGCTGTCTGTCCTCAAATCTTCAGTGCCTCACACAGGAAGTGGGAGCTTCCCTCCAAGATTTGAATTGGCATGCAGCATCCTTCCAAGTAGAAATCCAGTTTTTGTCGCTGTGCCAATTCTCTTTCCCAAGATCCAAGGCCACAAATACACCATTTCTGACTTCTGTATGCCCTCTGATCTTAGGGGACTAACTCTGGTTATATAACTTGCCTTCCAGGGACAGAATCTCCATGCACCTGCTTCCCAAGTAAATCCCAGACTCTTCAACTATATAACTACCTTTTCTTCAAGTAACCAGACTAGAAAATGATGTCTGTCTGCCCTCTGATTACAGTTGTGTTATAAGCTGGTGAACAGATGACCTTTTCTGGAGATAAAACAGGAAGGCCTAGCTTCTCAAATAGATTCTCAGTCCCTGTAGGTGAGTTGCTCCCTTCTTCACAAGTTTCAGGGTCAGAAAATCATCAGTTCTGTCATATGTCATCCCTCTGACCTCAGGTGTGTTATGCTGGGCATGGTACTTTTCCTCCTGGAGATGAATCTGCCTGGCTCATTCACCAAGGAAAACCTCAGGCCACTTACCTGCATCACTTCAATCTTTCCATGTCCAGGGCCAGAAAGCAGTAATTTCTCATGTTTGTCTGAGCTCTGATCCCAGATATTTCATGTTGGGCTCAAGGATCTATCTTTGTGGAGCTGAATATCCATACCACAGTCTCCCAAGCAGAACCTCATACAGTGTAGCTGTGCCACACTCTCTTTCTAAGCCCCAGTGGCAATAACTTTTCTATTTTGAAACCTGTCTACCCTCTGTTTCCATGTGCATTATTTAGAAGATATGGATATGCATTCCTGGACCTGAATATGTATGCTGCTTTATGCAGAACCCCATACCCCGATGCTCCTTTGCTCCCTTTCCAAAACCTTAGTCCAGAGAGTTGTCTGTTCTGACATCTCTCTGTCTCTGAACCAGGGTGTGTCATATTGTAGGTGGGGCATGTCTATGTGGTGTGGAACATCTATTCAAGCATAACCCCACAACCTGTACCTTTGCTTCTAACTTTTCCAAAACCACAAGATCAGAAAGTAGCTCAAAATAACCTCAATTACTAATATTGGAATTTCTCCTCTTATCTTGTCCCAGGGTCTGAATGTCAAAATTTCTAACATTGGTTTGCCTCTCATCCCTGGTGAATTGGGTTGAGTGTGGGACCTGCCTTACTGTAGCTGAATCTACATGCCTTAGCCTCTCAAGAAGATACCCAGCATGGTTAGTTGTACTTTAGCCTCTATAAGACCCAGGGCTTGAAATTCACCAGTTCTTATATCTTTCTACCCTATAATATTTGTGCTTTATGTTGAGGTTGGTTCTTACTTCCTCGAGCTGTATCTTCATGCCTCAGACTCCAAGCACAATCCCCAAGCTGTAGCTGAGCTGCTTCTCTGTTCCATGCCTCAGGTACCGAAAGTTACCATTTATGCCTACTGTCTTTTCTCTGATCCAAGGTGCTGCAGGCTTTGGTTGGAGCTGCCCTCCTGGAACTAAATCTACATGCAGTAGCCACCCAAGCAGAAACCCAGATCCTTTTGCTGTGCCGATCTCCTTTTCCCAAATCCCAGAGCCATAATATCATTCATGACTTCACCTTGACCTCTGAACCAGGAGCCACAAGCTGGGGGTGATACTTTTCTTTTTAGAGCTGAGTCATCATGGCACCACTTCCCAAGTAAACCCCAGGCTCATTATCTGAATGGCTACCTTCTTTCAAAGTCCTTGAGCTAGAAAGTGTTCAGATCTGATGTTCGTTTGCCCTCTGGTCCTCATTGTGTAATGGGGGACCCCATGCTTTTCTGGAGTAGAAACTGCAAGATCCATATCAGAAGCAGAACTCCAATCTCTGGAATTGGGTTGCTCCCTTTTTCACATGACCCAAGGTAAAAAAGGTGACAGTTCTGATATTTTTCTGCACTCTGGTCTCAGGTACATCATCTTTGGTGTGGAACCTACCCTCTTGAAAGGGAATATGCATGTCACACACATTCTCCCAGATGAGAAATCCAGATCTTTTGGTTGTGTGCTTTCCTCTTCCCAAGCCCTCGAGTCATAAAGTAGCCAGTTCTGACAGGTTTGCCTTCTATTTTCTGGTGCTACATGTTGGGTTGGGAACTTGCTCTCTTAGATATGAATATGCATGAACCATTTCCCAAGCAAAATCCCAGGCCCTTTAGATGTGAGTTCTTCACTTCTCAAGCCCCAGGGCCATAAAGTCATCAGTTATAACCTCTCTGCTCTATAATCCCAGGTACATCATATTTTGGTTTGGACCTTCTGTTCAGAGGGAAATCTGCATGCCCCATTCTCCCAAGCTAAAGTCTAGATTCTTTAGCAGCATGATCCCCTCTATTTAATTCTCAGAACTATTATCTGTTCTGACTTTCGTCTGTATTCTGCAGATCTGAGGTACATGTCGGCCCTCTGAACACAATTTTTTAAATCAGGAGTGTCAGGTGGGAGGTGGGACTTCTATTATAGCTGAATCTGCATGGCCTCTCTTCCAAAGTTGAACCCCTATCCCTTATTAGCATGACTTCCCACTTCTTAAGTCCCTATTCTAGAAAAGTTTTAGTTGTGATGTCTTTTTGCCCTCTATTACCTGGTGTGCCATGCTTTAAGTGGGATCTATGCACCTGAGCTGAATCTGTATACCCCAGCTTCCAGGCAGAACTTCAGTCCCTGTATCTGCTCTGTGCCCATTTTGTCAAGCCTCAGAGATGGAGAGTCACCAGTTCTGATAACTGTCTGTATGTATTCCAATCCCAGGTGCAACACAATAAAGTTAGGTCAAGCACTACTGGAGCTGATCTTCTATACTCCAGTCTTCCAAGCAAAACCCCAGTCCCTATTATACTGCCACTCTTCTCTTCTAAAAACAAGGGCCAGAGAGTCACCAGTTGTAAAAATGTCTGGTCCCTGATTCGAAGTGCATCATATTGGGCTTGTGGACTGCACATATGGAGCTAAATCCACACACCACAGCTTACCATGCACAATCTTACTCTGTTGCTCCTCTGATCCCCTCCTCTGAAGCTTCATGGCCAGAAGTTCTCCAGTTCATATAGTTGTCTGCTCTTTGATCCAGGGTGCATCATTTTATGTATAGGATATGCCCTTCTGGAGTTTCATCTGTAAGTCCAGAATCCCATTTGTAAGTACAGACACTGTACTGATGTTATGCCCTATTTTCAAGTCCCTGGGTAGAATGTAAACAGTTATGTCTGTATGTACTCTGATCCTAGGTACTTCACCCTGGAAGTGGGACATGCATTCCTGTACCAGAATTTGCATGCTTTAGCCTCCTACGCAGAGCCCAGAGACTTTAATTGAGCTGCTTCCCTCTTTCAAAAGCCAGAAAGTCACCAGTTCATATACATTTCTGAGCTCTGATCCAAGGTGATTCAAGGTTCTTTATTTGCTCTGTGCCCATCTGCATTCCAGGCGAATATGCTTGTCCCATCTCCAAAACAAACTGGTAGAAATTGTAGCTGTGCTCCATCTCTTTTCTTGAGCTACAGGGCCACAAATTTGCCAGCTTTGTTGTTTTTCTGCCCTCTGATTCCAGTAGTGTAATCCTGGAGCTGGACCATGCTTTCCTGGAAATGAAATTGCATGGCCCAGACTCAGAGAATAACCTCAGTCCCTGTAACTGAGTGATTCTTCTTCTTTTTTTTTTAAAAATCCAAGGTCAGAAAACTGCCAGTTCTGATGTCTATCTGCACTCTGATCCCATGTGAGCCGTATTGGTGGTGGAATGTGACCTTCTTGCAGTGAATATGCATGTCCAATTCTACCAAGCAAAACCCCAGAACCTTGAGCTATGTCTCCACTCTATCCAAGCCGCAGGGCTATAGAGTCATCACTGCTGATGTCTGTCTGACCTCTGTTCCCAAGAGTATCACAAAGAGAATGGGGCATGTCTTCCTAGAGCTGAATCTGCATGCCTCATTTTCCCAAGCATGCCCACAAACACGAAGTTGAGCAGTTTCCCTCTGCCCAAGCTTATATGCTAAAAATTCACCTGTTGTGTTATCTGTCTGCCATCTCTTACCAGGTTTGTTGTGTTGTGAATGGGCCTTGCACATCTGGCACTGAATCTGTATGCCTCAGCTTCCAGGGATTTTTTTCCAGATACTTTATTTGCTCTGTGCCCAGCTTATCAATTCCCAGAGCTGGAGAGTTGCCAGTTCTGATGCTTGCTTGCACTTTGACCCCATGTGTGTCAAGATGGGGGTAGGTCATGCACTCCTGGAACTAAATTTGCATAACTCAGACTTCCAATCAAAACTGCCAGTCACTATTGCTACATGGTTCCTTTCTTCTGAAGCACCATAGTCAGAAATTCACAATTGTAAAGGCTGTCTGCATCATGTTTGGCATGTGTCCTGCACTTATAGATCTAATCTACATGCCCTGTCCTCCCAAAGACAACATTCATCTTGTTGCTCTACATGCTCCATTTTCCCAAAAAGAACCCCAATCCCTGTGACTGCTCTACTTCCCTTTTCCCAAGCTCCAGGGGTAGAAAGTCACCAGTTTGTATGGCTGTCTAACCTCTGATACCAGGTTCATTAACTATGTATGGGACATGTCCTCCAGGATATTACTCTTTAATCTGTAAATTCAGTCCCCCAAGCAGAACACCAGACACTGAACCTGCTGATTCCTTTTTCTCAAGCCCAAGGCTAAATAATCACCAGTTCTGATGTCTGTAAGCTTCCAGGAGTATCACACTGGGAATGGGACCTGCATTCCTGGAGCTTTATTTATATGTTTCTACCTCCCAAGAAGATATCAAAACCATATAATTGTGCAATCCTCTTTTCCTAGAAGCCAGGGGAAGACAGTTGCCAATTCTCACATCTGTTTGTGCACTGATCCCAGGTACTTCATGTTGGTCTAATATTTACCCTCCTAGAGCTTAATCTGCACCCCAGTGTCACAAGTAGATCCTTGGAGCTTTTAACTACTGCACTTACGTTCCTAAGCTCTAAGGCCAAAAATTAACCTATCTTCAAGTCTGTCTGCCCTACAATCCCATGTTCTTCTTTTGGGAAGGGGATCTGCCTCCTACAAGTGAATATGCATGTTTCTGCTCTGAAGCAGAACTTCAGACTCGTTAGTTTCTCTGCTCTCCTATTCTCAAGTTCCTGGGCCAGACTGTTGCCAGTAAGACATCTCTCTGGCATCCGAGGT
This sequence comes from Suncus etruscus, assembly GCF_024139225.1. Lineage (NCBI taxonomy): Eukaryota > Metazoa > Chordata > Mammalia > Eulipotyphla > Soricidae > Suncus > Suncus etruscus. Next base: position 60,849,640 of record NC_064868.1, on the reverse strand, counting down.
GCATCATGTTGGTGGTACATGCCCTCTGCCTTCCCCAGCCATCAAGCAGAATTCCCAAGCTTTACCTTGCTGCTCCCTTCTTCCCAAGCACCAGGATCATCTGTGACTTGTGACATCTGTCTATTCTTTGACACCATGTACAAAATTCAAAATGTTGGTGGTGGGACTGCCCTCATGAGCCTCTTATGAAAGCTTTATTCTCAAACATAATCCAGTCAATTTAGCTGCATCACTCTCCTCTTAATAAGACCAGATCATTTTAGTTCCAATATCTATCTGCCCTCTGACTCCTCTAATTTTTGCTGCTAGTGGACTGTCTTCCCTTGCATTCCAGGTATATCATGCTAAGGGAGGTAGCTGCCTTCCTGAAGATGGTTCCAAATGCCTTATGTTTCCAAGCAGAAACCCAAACCCTAAATTGTGCTACTCCCTGCTTCCCAAGTCGTTGTGCTTGAAAAATTCCAGTTGTGATGTATTTTTGACCTGTTACCTGTTGGCTACCGTGACTGACTCAGTGGTTACTTTTGCAAAACTCCCTGCCATTTTTTCAGTGCTAAGTGCTGTTTGCTATAAGCCCATATACCAACAGGAAAAAGGCAACCTTCAAGTAATAAGTAACTTCTCAGCCTAGGGGAGGAAGACACTGCCTGATACCATGGAGCCAAGTCTCCCCTTAACTTACATTCCTGAGTTAATAGCTAAACCTCATCGCCCTATGTAACAGAGCTTGCCCCACCATAAAACCTGCTGAGAGTTCCGGAAAGTGGTCTGCAAACCCTACTTTAGGGTCATAGGGCAATTCCTTGAAAGCTGCTGACTTAGGAATGATTGTAAAATTGTCACTGCTTCTCCCTCCCTTCTGGAAAATGATTTACTACCTTTGTTTCATGGTTTTCATGCCAAAATGTATGATTGACACCACCTTTTACCTGCCCCCTTCTCCTCCTCTATATAAGAGATGCAGGACCCTAATAAAGTCACCTTTGAACAGTCTGATCGCCAAAGGTCATTATTATTAACCTCTCTTAGATTTTTTACAGGTGTGGTTGTGCTTCTAGCCCTGCTAAATAAAGGTGCGGTCGTCCGTGAGCCTCTCGACTGATTCCTGCTGGCCGGGCCCCTCCGGGGGGCTTGCAGGACCCCGCAGTTACCTAGTGGGTCATGTGATGAGTGGGACCTGTATCTATCTAGAGGTGAAAATAGCTGCTGTGCGGAAACCAATGCCCTCTCATGTATCTGCTCTGTTCCCATCTTATCAAACCCCAAAGACAGTTGTAATGTTGTGACAATAATGGTGGAGGGTAATGCACTTTTGGTGCTGAATCTGCATTCCCCAATCTCCCAAGCATAATTGTAACTGTGCTGCTCCTTCATCTCAAGACTCAGAATTAGAAAGTGGCATGGAATCTGCACACCCGAGGCTAAAATGGCATGTCTCAGCTTCCAAAACAGAACACTAAACACTCTAGTTTCACAACTCCCTTCTTCTCAATCCCAGTGCTAGAAAGCCAGCTGTTCTGACATTTCTCTTTCCTCTGGTCCCAGGGGCTTCATGATGGACTTGGATTTGCCCTCCTTGAGCAGAATATTCATGTGCCAGCCACCCAAACAAAACACCAGAACTTAGAAATTTGTCACTCTCTTCCATGGTTTAGACCAGAGTCATAAATTTTGACATCTGTCTGCACTCTGATCCCTCAGGATTCATGATGTTGGTTAGACTTGCATTCATAAAGGTGTTTATTCATGTGAAAAAAATGCCCAAGATCAACCTCAATAGCTGATGCTAGGCAGCTTCCTCTTCCCTAGTCCTTGTTAACAATTATTATGTTGATGTGCCTTTGATCCCCCATGAATCACATTGGATGTGGGACCTCCCTTCCTGGACCTGAATCTGCATACTTCAAACTCCTAAGCAGAATTCAAGTAATGTGTTGCTGCACCATTCCCTCTTCCCAAAGCTCAGAGCCCAAATATCATGCAGGAGTAATACTGGCCTTCTAGAGTTTTCTTCACCTCCAAAACTGAAACCCCAGATGCTGCGCTTCCACACATCCCTCTTACCTCCAGAGAGCTAGAATGTTGTCAGTTCTGTGGACTGACTAGACTCTGATATCAGGTGGCACATTTTTGTATAAGAGCAGACCTCCTGGAGCTGAATTTCTATGCCACAGCTTCCCAAGCAGAAACTCAGTCCCTGGAGCTCCACTGCGCTCCTCTTTCCAAGGTCCATAGGTAGTGAAGTTCTGAAGCTCCACACACCCCAAGCCACAGTGGAAGAAAATCGTCAGTTCTAACTGTCTTCCCTCTGATCCCAAGTGAGTCTTGCTGGGCTTGTAGCAGCCATACTGGAGCAGATCTGCATACCCAAGCACAGAAGCAGAACATAAGATACTGAAGCTAATTTATGCCTTTCTTCCCAATCCACAAGGCCCCAAACCTGACAGTTCAGAGGCTTTTTTACCCTTTTCTTGCTAGAGTGGGACTGCAATGCTTGAGCTATAGTTGGATGCCTTGCCCACTCAAACCATATAACAAGGTCATACCTTCCTAATGAAGCAACAGGATTAGGGACCAGATAGTTTGATGTCTGCCCTCTGATTCCAGGGGCATCATGATTGGCATAGGATCTGCACATTTGATGCTGAGTTTGCATGCCCCAGTCTCCAAATCATAACCCATAGCTGCACAATTCCCTTCCTCTCAATCCTCAGAGTTCCCAAATGTCTCTTCCCAAGCCCAAGGGCACAGTCACCAGTTTTTATGTCTCTCTGACTTCTTAATGCTGGTGAATCACAATAGTGGTCATACCTGCACTCTTGTAGTTGTCTATGTAGGCCCCAGTAGCTCAAGAACAATATAAATCAATGATATTGGGGAGCTTGCCTGATCCCTTATCCCAGGGCTCAAATGTCTACAATTATGGTATTTATCTCCCTCTGATGTCAGGTCAATCATGCTGGGTATAGTACCAACCTCACTGGAGCTAAATCTGCATACCTCAGATTCCCAAGCAGAACTCAAGAATGTATAGCTGCACCATTCTCATTTTCCCAAAGCCCAGGGTTCAAAAATCACCAGTTCTGAAGAATATCAACCTTATCATCTCAGTTGCATTATGCTGTGGGCAGTACACACCTCTTGGAACTGAATTTTCTTGTTTTCTCCTCCACAGCAAAAAACCCAGACTGAGCTGAGTGCCTTCCTCTTAACACACACTAGGCAAAAAAGTCACCACTTAGGTTGACTCGGATTCTAGATGCATCATTTTATGTATAGAACCAGTCCTCCATAAGTTGAATTGCCGCAGCATACAGCATAAATGTCTCCATCTTAGGGGAAGCACACACCAGATGTGTCTATTGGCTTTCCTGGTGCAGTGCCTGATATTTCCCCAAGAAATATTTAGCCAGGGGGCCGTTTGGAGGAAGTTAATCATAACCCCTATGTGGATCACTTGCTATATTTCTGTTATATATATGACATAGCTGTGACATTATATCTCTTTTCTTTTCATTTGGCTTTGTCTCCCTTGCAAAACTACAGACCAAAATTTGGCCTCAGTCAATAAGCAGTCAGAGAAATTTCAGTACCAACAGTTGCTAAAGTTCCCTGCTGGCTAGTATATTTGCAACTCAAAGATGCTTCCTGGTGGTAAACAACAGCTCCTATCTTTCTTGCATTTTACTATTCTGGCAGGCTGCAAAATTGTAGCCAAACCACTTTCTCCTTCTTTTTCATAAGAACCTTCTAAACTAGAACTTCCTCCCTTTTAGCTAAGGATTCTTTTCACCTCTATCAGCTAGTTCATTGATATGTATATTCTAGGGCTTGGTATCATTGTCTTCCTACTCTTAAGATTCCCTGCCCTTAGTTTCCATGGAAATACTTTGCATACCAGAGACTTGTATATATTTTCCAACATGGAGAGTAAAGTTTGTCTCACATCTCTCTCATGTCTGATAGACTCATGTTCCCATACAATGTATTTTGTGTGGTCTCATTATTTCATATTTCATATTCAGCTGCTCGTGTTACCCGTTTTCCTCTCATGAAGGAATTTTCGTCCCCACTAGAAGATTCTAAGACACAAGATGCCTGCAGCATTGAATGAATAACCATTCCTCAGCCTCCTAAACAGAACCAGAGATCCTGTAGCTGCACTGCTCCCATCTTCCTAAGGCCAAGAGACAAAATATCTCTAGTACTGATGTCTGTGTGAACTCTGGCCTCAGGTCATGTTGGGTGTGGGACCTGAGGACTTGGAGTGGAATCTTCATGTCCCAGACTCCCAAATCTAATCTAGAACACTGGAGCTGGACTGATGCCCTCTTCTCAAGCACTTTAACCTGAATGACCACAGACAGGTTTTCCATCTTTTTGTCATTATGATCCCACTTGTATAATTTTGGGTGTTGGACCTCCCCTTATGAACCCCAAAAAGCATGCCTCAATTTCCAAGTAGAATCTCAGACCTTATATGTGAGCATTGGCCTGTGACCAAAACTCAGGGCTAAAGAGTTGGCAGTTTTAATAATATCTACCCAATGTTCAGGGTGCTAATGCTTTCTTAGAGATGAATCTGCATGCCCAAGTCACCCAGACAGAATCAAACCCCCTGTACCTGAACAGCTTCCTGCTTCTCAAGACCCTGGACCAGAAACTCCTTTGTTCTGATGTCTGGCTGCCCTCTGACACCAGGTATGTCAATCTGGCCTGGACCTGCTTAATTGGAGCTGAACCTGTATGCTCCAGCTTCTCAAGCTTAATTCAAAATCTTGTAACTGTGCCAATCCATGATTTCCAGGGTTCAGTGCCTTAAACTCAGCAATTCTGAGTTGACTGCCCACTAATTCTATGGATTCTGTGGATACTACTTAGCCTCATTGACCTAATTGTGAAGTTCATTCATTGCAGTTTTTTTGTATTTGGGCCACACCTGGGGGTACTCGGGTTACTTCTGGCTCTGCACTTAGAAATCAGGCTCGTGGGACATTATGGGAAGTTAGGAATCGAACCCGGATCCATCCCAGGTTGGACGCATGCAAGGCAAATGCCCTACTGCTGTGCTATCACTCTGGCCCCCAGACTCTGAAGTTCTGATGCTCCCCTCTTCCATAGCCCCAGTGAACGAATCTCCAATTGTGATGACAACTGTCTTCCCTTTGTTCTGACATCTGTCTTCTGAGCTTGGATCTGCCATCCTAGAGCTGGGTCTGAAAAGGGAAGTCAACAACTAGTTACAACAGCTCCCACTGCTGTAGCTCATGGAACTTAAAGGTCAGGCTTTGTAACCAAAATTCTGTAATTTTCTATGCTTATACCTGCTTTTTGTATCTAACCCTTTTTATTCTAAAAAGGAAGTTTATAAAAACCCTAAGCTCATGCGCTACCTTAGAATGTCTCAGTGGATGTTATGCCCTTATAAGAGAATCATCCCTCTCCCCTCTCCCCTTCTTATGGTATATAAGGAAGGATGAACAAAGAAAGCCACATGGTCCTTTTGCCTCTGTTTGATTCTGAACAGGCACTGGACCCTGGCCAGCCAGAAGAACCCACTTGAGCTTTTGCTCGAGTGACTGTCTCTTCATTTCTTTTTCTTGTGTGTGTGTGGTTTTTCGGTCACACCCAGCAGCGCTCAGGGGTTATTCCTGGCTCCATGCTCAGAAATTGCTCCTGGCAGGCACAGGAGACCATATGGGACGCCGGGATTAGAACCAATGACTTTCTGCATGAAAGGCAAACACCTTACCTCCATGCTATCTCTCCGACCCCATGTCTCTTCATTTCTCTGCATCGGAGCAGCAACTGGACTACTGAGCCTTTCATTTTGGCGAGCCAGCCAGGAGTCCTTGATCTGTCCAGAGTGGAGTGGTGAACCGACGACTCAGTGGCTTCTAAGCAGTGTGTCTTGTGTTGTTGGTCGTGATTTGATATGTGTTGGAAATAGCAGTGTGTCTTGTGTTGTTGGTCGTGATTTTGATGGTTGTTGAAAATAGCAGTGTGTCTTGTGTTGTTGGTCGTGATTTGATGTGTGTTGGAAATAGAAATAGGGGAATGGTAGTGTGACTGAGGACTTGAGAGTCCCTACTTGACGTGGATTCCAGGTGGTAATGAACTGACGGGTTCAAAAACTATAGGTCACTACCCTGGAGGTGCCCCAGGAGTTCTATTTTGCCACAGTGGGAAGACGTTCCCGGGCTGCTGTGGTGAACCCTATTTTTTAATTGGAGATCTTTGTTTTGAGATTTTTGTTTTCCCTTTTGTGTAAGTGTGTAGGTGTGTGTTGGCTTTATTTCTTTGAACTCTTCTTTCTTTACTTCCTTTGTCCCCTCCCATCTATCCCTCATCTATTCTTTTGATTTTCTATTTCTCCCATTATGGGTCAGCAGAAAACCACCCCTTTGTCTCTTACTCTGGACCACTGGTCAGAAGTAAGGACTCACACACAAAATCTTTCCCTGGTCATCAAGGAAGGAAAGTGGCAAAACACCTGTGCAGCAGAGTGGCCCACTTTTAAGGTTGGATGGCCAGCTTGGGGGTCATTCCAACATGACTTGACTCTAAAGGCTAAAAGTGTTAAGAAATGCATTCGTTGGGAATGTTCCAGTGTGGTGCCATTGTCATTCTGTCATCAGTCTGTCTGTTTTTTGTCTGTGGTTCTGTGTTCCATGTTTTCTTTGTCTGATTTAAACATGGAAGGAAACTCTAGAAAAATGCTACCTTTCCTTAGGCCAAAATTGTGTGTTAAGCTGGCTTTGTTATTCTAAGGACATGGCAGAGGGTGCTGGAGATTGTAAACCCCGGATTTCTCAATGGCCATTGGGAATAAATATTCCCTGGAGAATTTCTGGACTTTGCAATCACCCAGCTTTCTTGCCATGTGTTAGTTAAGGCCAGAAAAAGATGAACATGTGACTAGAGAAAGGAGAAAAGGCTAACTGGCCGCTTTTTGGCTGGAAAAAATAGTGCTTTTTTTTTAACTGCCCACCCTGGAGAGATGGGAGTTTATCTAAAAAAAAGTAGTTCACCCAGCCCCAAGGCAGGGGCTAGTTATTGTCTTCCCAGACTCATCTGGCTGGGGGTATGTGGGTGTAGACAGAGTAATTCCAGTGGGTCCTTTACATATCAAAGGAAGGACTGGAGCTAAGGAAGAAAGTCTTTATTTAGTTAAAGACTGGGAGTCAAAAAGGGAAAAAATTGAGCATAGTTGTTTTTTAAACAATATTGTTAATTTTGTGAAATGCATGTTATTGTTAAAGCAACTCAATTCTATTTCAAGCTTATCTAACCAAACTTAATGGTGGGTCTTAAAATAGCTTTAATGTGAAAATTTTGATGGTACTAGGTTGTAAATATTTAAAAAAATAAACATAACTGTTAAATACCTTTAATAAGTGCCATAAGAAAAATTTGGTCCCGCTAAATGTGAGAATATTTAACAAAGTGGTTCCAAATTGGCAGTAAACAATTTAAAGCTTCTGTTCCTAGGGCCCAAGTGTTGGGTTCTAGACTATTAACTTGGAGCTAATCCTTAAAAAAGGCTGGCTCTAAGTTGGGTGCATGTGGCGGCCGTTGGCAGCAAGACTGCCCCAGAGGATGAGTGAAAGAGAAGGGGCTGTAGAGATAGCATGGAAGTACGGCGTTTGCCTTGCATGCAGAAAGGAAAGTGGCTGAATGCAGAAAGTTTAAGGATGTGCAAAAGAAATTAAAAATGTGTACTAGAAAAAATCTGTATAATCAAACTAAATGATTATTATTGATATGCCTTTAGGTTAACATAAAAGAAGTGTAAATGTTTTTAAGCATGTTATAGTGTTTTCATGCTATTGAGTGAAGAAAGGGGTAATAAGAAATCTTATGAACATCTAAAAAAATTAAAGCTATTTTTAAGGAACATAGTCAAGAATTTAAAAGAATCATTAAGGTTCAGTTGAAAAGTTTTTGAAAATTGGTGATTGTTAATTATAAATTCTTTAAAAGTCTAAATCTGCCAGAAGTGAGCATTCTTCCTGGTATTTAGAATTAATTTGTGTAACGTAAATTGCTGGTGCCTTCTGCCTATAAACTGAGGCCAGAAGACTAAGTAAACTTCTATTTTCTATATGGTTAAGTAATATTTGCCTTTTCTCTTTTCCTAGAACCTTTCAGTACCATTTTATGTCATGGCATCATGTTGCTTTGCACAAGATACAAGCAGATGGCTTTCCTCTCTGCAGGAGGAGTGATCCCCATGCAGACAGGAAATCTTAAAATTAGTGAGGGAACCCCAAAGCCTCTTTCAGAGGAATAATTGGAGTTGAGGTGGTGTGACAAGCAGGCACCCTTAAGTATTTGGCTGTAAATACCGGAAAGATACCGAGATGAATGGCCTGAGTAAGGAAATTGAAGATTTTCTAGGAGATTCTGAAGCAGCACTAACTGGCCACAGTCTGTGGGCCCTGCTCTCACCCTCCACCCTCAGTCTCAAGAGAAGAGGATTCAAGGTCAGTCTCTTCCAAATCTGAAGAGAAGTGGAACAGAGAGGCCACCTCTGGAAGTTCCTGCAAGAAGGTGAGATGCCCACAGCCATCCTCAAGATCATCATGCTAGACTGACCAACTCATAAGCAAACCTGAGTGATTGTGACATGATAAACCTGCTGTGTCTACAACCTATCCTCAGAAAAGCTCTGTAAGTAGTGGGGGTGCCCCAGATGGAGATTTCTCCAACAACGCTGGAAATTGCGCAAAGGAAAAAGCTAAAAGTTATTCAAATATCTGGCAAGGTACAAGGTAATGGTAAAGAGAAAAACTACTTTTGCAGCTAATTAAAATTCTAGTGGGCCTAACTTAAAACCCACTTCTTTGAAGTAACTTATGTGAAAATGATCTTACTAGTTGTATTAGACCAAATCACAAATTGCAAATGCAAGCATTAGTCTGACTAAAGTAACTCAAAACTGTGTTTATTAATAATACTATGATGCTTTAATTACTGGTGTTTAATTTGTGCTATCATTACAGAAAATAAGGACAGCTGTGCCATTCAAGTTGTTCCATTTACTGCTCCAGGGCCTGATTGGGTTAAGTAATATTCCCCTACCTAATTAATCTAATCCTTTTCAGGTGTTAAGACTGCAGAAGTAAACCAGTTAACTGCTCATTTAGGAAAATATGAGATTTCACCCTATCTAGAAATTAAAACTACAGTCCCTTGCCAGCCTGAAGTAGTTACAGAAAATTGATCTTCGACCACGTTCTCTTTAATGACTTCTAGGGTGATGAAATCTCTAGGAAAAATATAAAGCAGAATGGTCATCAGAAAAAGCTACCAGGAAAATAAGGGGAAAAGAAAGGCCACAGAAATTAATAAGCCAAGTTGACAATTAAAAATAATATTATGCCTATCTATCCCAGAGGTTGGAGCAGGTAGCAAAAATAAACCAATCCTAACATTTAACAAAGATGAGCAGTATAAGGAAAGGAACAAAAATTATGCTTCCCTTGGTAATGTTAAGAGTAAGAAAATTATTACTAGATATGAAATTTCTTCATCTCTGTCTGACCCAGTGCAGGAACGGCAACTGAAGTTTAGGGTTCTATTGTTCTCTCTACCCCAACAGTCCTTTATGTTGAGGATTGAAGAAAAGAAGGCAGAAACCTCCTTATCTTCGTGGTGAAATTCACAGCCTGAATAAGAAGAAAGCCCTGAAGATCCAGCTAAGTCAGTTCATAGGACCAGAACAGAAGGCAGACAGTCCTGGTGTTCCTACAGCAGTGACCATAACTGCACAGCAACTAGCAAGAATGACACCCTCTTTCCCAGACTATGGATAAGGGGGTTTGGCCACTGAGGGAGCAGGGCTAGCAATATCAATAGAGAGGCATAACAGGCTCTCACAACAGTTAATTTCAGATGTGAAAATGGTATATATATCTATTAGTGATCTGCAGGACCCCGCACAGCTCAACTCCTTGGCTAAAGTGGTATTACAAAACAGGCGAGGGTTAGATTTAATCTTCGCAGAGAAAGTAGGGTTTTGCGTGGCCTTGCAAGAAAAATGTTGTTTCTATACTAACAAATCGGGAGTAGTGCAAGACAGAATCAGACACCATCAAGAGGAGCTGGCCAAAAGAAAAAAAGGAGCTATTAGATACTCCCTTATGGTATTTATGGGGTGGGATTCTCCCCTACCTGATACCCCTTCTGGGGCCCTTTTGGGCCTCCTACCCCTGGTAGACATTGGGCCATGCATAATTAATCGCCTCACTACATTCATTCGGGCTCAAGTTGGGGAAGTCAAGCTCATGGAATTACGCCAACAGTACCGAGAATTAGCTCACAAAGGCATTTCTAACCAGGAATATCAGGAGATGAAGGCCCTCTATCACAATGGCTTCTAGGATTATAAGGCTTACTACAAGAAGTGGGGATTGAAAAGGGAAGTCAACAACTAGTTTCACCAGGCCCCACTGCTGTAGCTCATGGAACTTAAAGGTCAGGTTTTGTAACCAGAATTCTATAATTTTCTATGCTTATACCTGCTTTTTGTATCTAACCCTTTTTGTCCTAAAAAGGAAGTTTATACAAACCCTAAGCTCATGTGCTACCTCAGAATGTCTCAGCAGATGTTATGCCCTTATAAGGAACTTCTGCCACCTTAGAATGTCTCAGCGGATGTTATGCCCTTATAAGGGAATCATCCCTACCCCCTCTTCCCCTCTCCCCTTCTTTTTTTTAATTTTTTTTATTTAAACACCTTGATTACATACATGATTGTGTTTGGGTTTCAGTCATATAAAGAACACCACCCATCACCAGTGCAACATTCCCATCACCAATGTCCCAAGTCTCCCTCCTCCCCACCCGACCCCCGCCGGTACTCTAAACAGGTTCTCAATTTCCCTCATACATTCTCATTATTAGGACAGTTCAAAATGTAGTTATTTATCTAACTAAACTCATCACTCTTTGTGGTGAGCTTCCTGGGGTGAGCTGGAACTTCCAGCTCTTTTCTCTTTTGTGTCTGAAAATTATTATTGCAAGAATGTCTTCCATTTTTCTTAAAACCCATAGATGAGTGAGACCATTCTGCGTTTTTCTCTCTCTCTCTCTCTGATTTATTTCACTCAGCATAATAGATTCCGTGTACATCCATGTATAGGAAAATTTCATGACTTCATCTCTCCTGACAGCTGCATAATATTCCATTGTGTATATGTACCACAGTTTCTTTAGCCATTCGTCTGTTGAAGGGCATCTTGGTTGTTTCCAGAGTCTTGCTATGGTAAATAGTGCTGCAATGAATATAGGTGTAAGGAAGGGATTTTTGTATTGTATTTTTGTGTTCCTAGGGTATATTCCTAGGAGTGGTATAGCTGGATCGTATGGGAGCTCGATTTCCAGTTTTTGGAGGAATCTCCATATCTCATTCCATAAAGGTTGAACTAGATGGCATTCCCACCAGCAGTGGATAAGAGTTCCTTTCTCCCCACATCCCCGCCAACACTGTTTATTCTCATTCTTTGTGATGTGTGCCATTCTCCGTGGTGTGAGGTGGTATCTCATAGTTGTTTTGATTTGCATCTCCCTGATGATTAGTGATGTGGAGCACTTTTTCATGTGTCTTTTGGCCATCTGTATTTCTTATTTGTCAAAGTGTCTGTTCATTTCTTCTCCCCATTTTTTTTATGGGATTAGATGTTTTTTTCTTGTAAAGTTCTGTCAGTGCCTTGTATATTTTGGAGATTAGCCCCTTATCTGATGGGTATTGGGTGAATAGTTTCTCCCACTCAGTGGGTGGCTCTTGTATCTTGGGCACTATTTCCTTTGAGGTGCAGAAGCTTCTCAGCTTAATATATTCCCATCTGTTAATTTCTGCTTTCACTTGCTTGGAGAGTGCAGTTTCTTCCTTGAAGATGCCTTTAACCTCAATGTCCTGGAGTGTTTTACCTCCATGTTGTTCTATATATCTTATGGTTTGGGGTCGGATATCGAGGTCTTTAATCCATTTGGATTTTACCTTCGTACATGATGTTAGCTGGGGGTCTAAGTTTAATTTTTTGCAAGTGGCTACCCAGTTGTGCCAACACCATTTGTTGAAGAGGCTTTCTTTGTTCCATTTAGAATTTTTTGCTCCTTTATCAAAAATTAGGTGATTGTATGTCTGGGGAACATTTTCTGAGTATTCAAGCCTATTCCACTGATCTGAGGGCCTGTCCTTATTCCAATACCATGCTGTTTTGATAACTATTGCTTTGTAGTACAGTTTAAAGTTGGGGAAAGTAATTCCTCCCATATAATTTTTCCCAATGATTGCTTTAGCTATTCGAGGGTGTTTATTGTTCCAAATAAATTTCAAAAGTGCCTGATCCACTTCTTTGAAGAATGTCATGGGTATCTTTAGGGGGATCGCATTAAATCTGTACAGTGCTTTGGGGAGTATTGCCATTTTAATGATGTTAATCCTGCCAATCCATGAGCAGGGTATGTGCTTCCATTTCCTCGTGTCCTCTCTTATTTCTTGGAGCAGAGTTTTATATTTTTCTTTGTATAGGTCCTTCACATATTTAGTCAAGTTGATTCCAAGATATTTGAGTTAGTTTGACACTATAGTGAATGGAGTTGTTTTCTTAATGTCCATTTCTTCCTTATTAGTATTGGTGTATAGAAAGGCCATTGATTTTTGTGTGTTAATTTTGTAGCCTGCCACCTTGCTATATGAGTCTATTGTTTCTAGAAGCTTTTTGGTAGAGTCTTTGGGGTTTTCTATGTAGAGTATCATGTCATCTGCAAACAGTGAGAGCTTGACTTCTTCCTTTCCTATCTGGATTCCCTTGATATCTTTTTCTTGCCTAATCGCTACAGCGAGTACTTCCAGTGCTATGTTGAATAGGAGAGGTTAGAGAGGACAGCCTAATCTTGTGCCAGAATTTAGAGGTAAGGCTTTCAGATTTTCTCCATTGAGGACAATATTTGCCTCTGGCTTGTGGTAGATGGCCTTAACTATATTGAGAAATGTTCCTTCCATTCCCATCTTGCTGAGAGTTTTGATCAAGAATGGGTGTTGGACCTTGTCAAATGCTTTCTCTGCGTCGATTGATATGATCATGTGATTTTTATTTTTCTTGCTGTTGATGTTGTGTATTATGTTGATAGATTTATGGATGTTAAACCAGCCTTGCATTCCTGGAATGAAACCTACTTGATCGTAGTGGATGATCTTCTTAATGAGGCATTGAATCGTATTTGCTAGGATTTTGTTGAAGATATTTGCATCTGCATTCATCAGCGATATTGTCTGTAATTTTCTTTTTTCGTAGCATCTCTGTCTGGTTTAGGTATCAAGGTGATGTTGGCTTCATAAAAGCTATTTGGAAGTTTTCCTGTTTTTTCAGTTTCATGAAAGAGTCTTGCCAGGATTGGTAGTAGTTCCTCTTGAAAGGTTTGAAAGAATTCATTAGTAAATCCATCTGGGCCTGGGCTTTTTGTTTTTGGGCAGATATTTGATTAATTTCTTAATTTCCTCAATAGTAATGGTGTGTTTAGATATGCTACATCCTCTTCATTCAATCGTGGAAGATTATAAGATTCCAAGAATTTATCCATTTCTTCCAGGTTTTCATTTTTAGTGGCATAGAGTTTCTCAAAGTAGTTTCTGATTACCCTTTGAATCTCTACCATATCAGTAGTGATCTCTGCTTTTTCATTTAATATGAGGTATCAAGTTTCTCTCTCTTTCTTTCTTTGTTAGTTTTGCCAGTGGTCTATCAATCTTGTTTATTTTTTCAAAGAACCAACTTCTGCTTTCGTTGATCTTTTGGATGGTTTTCCGGGTTTCCACTTCATTGATTTCTGCTCTCAGCTTTGTTATTTCCTTCTGCCTCCCTATTTTTGGATCCTTTTGTTGAGCACTTTCTAATTCTATGAGCTGCGTCATTAAGCTATTCAGGTATGCCCCTTCTTCTTTCCTGATGTGTGCTTGCAAAGCTATAAATTTTCCTCTCAGTACTGCTTTTGCTGTGTCCCATAAGTTCTGATAATTTGTGTCTCCATTGTCATTTGTTTTCAGGAAGGTTTTGATTTCCTCTTTGATTTCATCTCGGACCCACTGATTATTCAGTATGAGGCTATTTAAGTTCCAGGTGTTAAAATTTTTCTTCTGTGTCCCTTTGAAGTTCATATATAATTTCAGGGCTTTGTGGTCAGCAAAGGCAGCCTGCAAAATTTCTATCCTCTTGATATTATGGAGGTATGTTTTATGTGCTAACATGTAGTCTATCCTGGAGAATGTCCCATGTACATTAGAGAAAAATGTGTATCCAGGCTTCTGGGGGTGGAGTGTCCTGTATATATTTACTAGGCCTCTTTCTTCCATTTCTCTCCTCAGGTCTAATATATTCTTGTTGGGTTTCATTCTGGTTGACCTGTCTAGTGTTGACAATGCCATGTTGAGGTCTCCCACAATTATTGTGTTGTCATTGATATTATTTTTCAGATTTGTCAACAGTTGTATTAAATATTTTGCTGGCCCCTCATTCGGTGCATTTAGGAGGGTGATTTCTTCCTGCTGTACATATCCCTTGATTAATACAAAATGTCCATCTTTGTCTCTTACAACTTTCCTAAGTATAAAGTTTGCATCATCTGATATCAGTATGGCCACTCCTGCTTTTTTTTGGGTGTTGTTTGCTTGGATGATTTTCCTCCAGTCTTTTCTTTTGAGCCTATTTTTTTTCTGACTATTCAGGTGCGTTTCTTGTAGGCAGCAGAAGGTTGGATTGAATTTTTTTTATCCATTTAGCCACTCTGTGTCTCTTAACTGGTGCATTTAGTCCATTGACATTGAGAGAAAGAATTGTCCGGGGAGTTAGTGCCATCTTTATATTAAAGTTTAGTGTGTCTGTTGGTAAGCCTTGTCTTAAAGTATGCCGTTCAGTTTTTCTTTTAAGAATGGTTTTGAGTCTGTGAAATTTTTGAGCTGTTGTTTGTCTGGGAAACTATGTATTGTTCCTTCAAACCTGAAAGTGAGTTTTGCTGGGTGCATTATTCTAGGCGAAGCATTTATTTCATTGAGTTTTTTCACTATGTCCCACCACTGCCTTCTGGCCTTGAGTGTTTCTGGTGACAGGTCTGCAGTAAATCTCAAGGATGTTCCCTTGAATGTGATTTCTCTTTTCGATCTTGCTGCTTTCAGAATTCTGTCTCTATCTATGGGATTCGTCATTGTGACTAGGATGTGTCTTGGGGTGTTTTTTCTGGGTTCTCTTTTAGTTGGCACACTTCGGGCATGCAGGATTTGATCGCATGTATTCATTAGCTCTGGTAGTTTCTCTTTAATGATGTTCTTGACTGTTGATTCTTCCCGGAGATTTTCTTCCTGAGTCTCTGGGACTCCAATGATTCTTAAGTTGTTTCTGTTGAGCTTATCATAGACTTCTATTTTCATCTGTTCCCATTCTTTGAGTAATTTTTCCATTGTTTGATCATTTGCTTTGAGGCTTTTTTCCAATTTCTTCTGCTGTATGTAATTGTTATGCATCTCATCTTCCAGTGTACTGATTCTATCCTCAGCTGCTGTTAACCTGTGGGAAATCTCAACCATGTTTTTCTTCAATTCATCTACTGAGTTTTTCAGACCTGTTATTTGATCTGAAATTTCTGTTTGGAGTTTTCTCATTTATATCTTCATATTCTCCTGATTCTTATTAGTGTTCTCTTCTATACTTTGTTTGAGTTCTTTGAACATGTTCCATATTGCAACTCTAAACTCCTTATCTGAGAGACTGACTAGGTGGTTGGTCAGGCTCAAGTCATCAGAGTTGCCATCTTCATTCTCTATGTCTGGCGCTGGCCCATGTTGTTTCCCCATTGTCACACTAGTATTGCGGGTTTTTCTACGTGTTGTGGTTGTATTCATCGGCTAAATGATGTGCACCGTCGCGAAGGGGAGCGGAGCAACTGTGCTCCTCTGGTTCCTCCCTTTCTGGGCGTGTGGACTCACCTCCACGGAAGGCTCACGGAAGGCAGGCTGGCAGATGAGCCACACCCAGGTTGAAATCAGGCCGAAAATGCAGGACAGCAGAGTATAGTGGCAGAAGGGTGCTGGCCCCCTCTCCCCTTCTTATGGTATATAAGGATGAACAAAGAAAGCCACGTGGTCCTTTTGCCTCTGTTGGATTCTGAACGAGACTGGACCCTGGCTGGCCAGAATAAAGAACCCACTTGAGCTTTTGCCTGAGTGACTGTCTCTTCATTTCTCTGCGTCAGAGCAGCATCTGGTCTACCGAGCCTTTCAGGTCTGTATGCCCCAGCCACACCAGAGACTGTAACTACCTTATTTCCCTCTGCTCAAGTACTTGAGCTCTACAATGAACAATTCATGCAACTTTCTACTCTCTTCCAGTTGCATCATGCTGAGTGGGAATATCAATTCTAAAGCTGAATTGGCTTGTCCTGCCATGAAACAGCATCCCAGATGTTGTAACCTTTGTTTGTCCCCTGATCTCAGAGTGTCAGGATTGGTGTTGGACTGCACATCTTAGAATTAATTTGCATGTCTCTGCCTCTAAATCAAAACCAAAGACCCTGTAGCTATGCAACTGTCTCCCACAGCCTAGTGATAGAGAGTCCCATGCTCTGATATCTCTCTTTCCTCTGGTTTCAGGGATTTGACTAAATCTATGTAGTTAAATCTGCGTGAAACAGCCACAAAAGCAGAACCCCAGACCTTGCACCTGAACCAGATCTCTAGTCTCAAGTTCAGGGTCACTGAGTCTCCAGTTTGATGTCTATCTGTTCATTGATCCCAGGTAATTCATGATGGTAGTTAGACCTGCAGTTCTGGAATTGCTTATGCCTGGGCCCCAACCCCAAGCAAAACATCAATCACTGATTCTAGGTTGCTCCCCTCTCACCCTGTTTTAGAGCCTGATTATCCACACTTATCATGTTCGTCTGCTTCTGATCTCAGAAGAATCACGATGGTTGTAGGACCTCCCTTCCTGGACTTTAATCTGCATGCCCCAACATACCAAGCAGAACTAAAGTAACATATAACTGCACCTTTCCCTTCTTCCCAAGACAAAGGGCACAGAACTATCTGATCTGTTGATTGATTGCCTTCTGTTCTCAGGTGCCTCAATCTGGGGTCAGGCTGGCCTCGTAGATCTGACTTTGAGGCCTCCAAAGCAAAAATCTGAGATGTTGAACTTTGTCACTTATTCTTACAGTGGTCCAGGGCCAGAAGGTCACCAATTCTGTCAATATTCTGCACTCTGATCCCAAGTCATTTTTTGGTATGAGACAAGCCCTGAAGGAACAAAATACTCATACCAAAGTCTCTGAAGCAGAATTTCAGATCCTGTAATTGTAGTGTTCCCCTCTCAAGGCCCAGAACAAAACTTTACCAGTTCTAATGTCTGACTGCACTCTGATCCCAGGTGCGTAATCTGGATGTAGAACATGAGTTCTTGGAGTGGAAACTGTATTCCCCATACTCGCTAGCATATCCCAACACACTGTACCATAACCTCAAGACTCTGTTCCTTCTTATGTTTCAGCACCTGAGATATGTCAATTCTGCTGTTTGTACTCTGATCTCTCTGGTGTCATTTTGGGTGTAGAACCTAATCTCCTGGAGCAACCTTCAAGCAGAACCCCAAGCCTGTAGTGTTTCCTTACCTCTTCCATGCCCCCATTTCAGAAAGTGTCCAGATTTAATGTATTTATTACCTACTTTATCTCAGTTGTATTACACTGTTTTTTTAGACCTCCCTTTCAGGAGCAGAATCTGCATGCCCAGCCTCCCGTGCAGAACTCAAGAAATGTGTGGCTAGATCGCTCTCCTTTTACCAAGCCTCAGGGCCTGGAACTTGTCTTGTGAATTTCTGCTGTCTGCCTCATGATACTGCTGGATGTAGATCCAAGAATTAAGGGGCTGCATTTTCATGTCTCAGCCTCCAAAACAGAAACCCCAGAATTTGAGCTGCTCTGCTTTACTATTATCACACTCCTGACACAGAAATTCGCCAGTTCTGTTGAACTCCTTGTCTGAGAGTTTAACTTTTTGGTTTGTATTTTCTGAGTCATCAGAGTTGCCATCTTTATTCTCTATGGATGCTGTTGCCCTGCGTTGTTTCCCCATTAACACACCTGAAGTGTGGTTTTTACTACGTGTTGTCATAAGGTTCATGTTCTAGAACACGTGCTCAGCCACGAAGTGAAGCGAAGCAGCCACACTTATTACTTCTTTTGCTGGGGTCTTTTTGGTTGTCTCTCACGGGGAATGAGGAAACAGTTACTGGTGCCACTTTATAAAAATTCCCCTTTATCTCAAACAGGCAGGATTCTGTCCCCATCCTAGTCGGTGGGGACAAGCCTATCTGTGAAAGGCACTTGAAAGCCTTTTTTTTTTCTGGGGTCTTCTTGGTTGAAGCTCACCCGGAATGAGAAAGCAGTCAATCAGAATACCTTTTTATTGGTGTTTGCGGCAGTTCCCTCTTAGAAGATCATATTTGGACAGAACTTCCTATAAAGAAAGCAGCTACAGGGCCAGAGCAGTGATGCAGAGCAGTAAGGAGTTTGCCTTGCCAGCGCTAGCTTAGGACAGACTGCAGTTCGATCTCCTGGCATCTCATATGGTCACCAAAGCCAGCTTATTTATTTTTCAAGTGCTCTGAGCCATCCCATAGGTTCAGGCCTCCAAGTATAACCTATGAATAGATCTCTAATGTCTGTCTATAAGTAGGCATGCATGTGTATGCAGTGGACTCCTCTATGTTTGCCCAATTTGAATTGTGCACAATCCATGCCTATATTGCATATAGACCCTGTCATATATTATCCCTCCTCTCCCACCCCATTAAAAAACTCCTATCCTCTCATGCCCTCAATCCTGATTCATTATCTCTCCCCATTTAACCATCTTTACCCTTAGTTTTTAACTACTTAGGAACTGAGGCAGTCCCTTTGCCACAGTAAGCTGCCATCTGGCTCCCAAAGCAAAAGGACACCCACTCAGACCCTAATCTTTTACCCCAGCAAGAAACTCCAGCCACCACTCCTGCTGACTCATTCTATGTGGCTCTTTTTCTCCCACCCCCTCAATATGGACTGTTGCATGCTACAGGATGCAGCACCAAAGGGACTCCCACCTCAAGGACACTACCTGATCCCTTACTGCTGCAAACTATTTCTTAGATTCAATAAAACCACAGTTTTGCGTAAAAATGTGCCCTTATGATCATTAAGTGGAAATAAAAAATGATTAGACCTAAATATCCAACCCAAAGTCAATGACAATAGAATCAAAGAAACTACAACAAGCTATATACAAAAGAAACCTGTTACATTAGTAGTCCAGGGGGCTAAAGGTAGAAGTATGGGAAGCATGCTGGGAACTATGGTGGAGGGAGGTCAACAGTGGTGGTGAGAATGGCCCTAGCTGTTCTGCTCCTCTCTTATAAAATCCAAGGCCAGATAGTCATCAGTTCTGATGACTCTTGGACCTCTGATCACAGGGATGCAATTCTGAGAAGGTACCTGTCTTCTGGAACTGAATGTTATCGCAGTCTCCTAGCAGAAATGTAGAGGCTCTTTCAGTGATGTTCTCCACAATTCAAAACACAGGGTCAGAATTAGCCAATTTTGCCATCTAACTATGCTTTTATCCAAAGGGATAGACTGTGTGTGGAACCAGCCCTCTACTCCATGACTCTGGATGCCTAGCCTCCAAAATAGAACCCTGTACAACTGTGATCTCCACTTTCCAAGAAACAGTACCACAAAGTCACCAATTATATCTGTTTGCCCTTTGGACCCTGGTGTGCCTCGCACTCTTTTTACTGAATTTTCACTCTCATTTCTCCTTAGCTGATACTAAAAATCTTTAGTTGTACCATTCCCTCTTTACAAAAGCCTAGGCAAAAAAACTGCCAGTTATGACAACTCTCTGTACTCTGATTCCAGGTGCCATTGGTGGAAGCTGCATTCCTGACAATAAAACTGCATGTCCAATCTCCAATCATATCCCTACTCCTGCCACTACTCTTTTCTCAAGAACCAGATTGTAAAGGTAAGGAAACACAGCATCACCTCATACAAAATTAGCTTTTGAAAGTGCCAATGAAAAACTGTCAGGTGATCTTGCACCCTACCAGAGAAAGGTAAGATGTTAATGGATTTCTAAGAGCTTGTCAAAATGTTGCTTCCATTAAACATATGGCTTGTGTCAATGCCATAGATGCCTATTCTGTATGATGAGAGGTTCAGAAGAATTTGGGTGGATCAGTGTATCCCTCCAGAGAATACAGAGCCACCTCCACTTTCTCCCATTTAAGAATACTACTCATACTTTGTTCAAGATGTGGTAAAGAAAATCATTGGTCAAGAGACTGCCACTCATCTGGTAATAGTGCCTTGATAACATGCCTTTATAAATTGGGGCCTCTGTGGTTCAGTGCATTCCACACCTCTGCATTCAGTGAAAATCACACAAGCCTGTGTGGACATCATCGTGACTCTGTAGCAACACAAACTTAAAGGCACTGATAAACTTGGTAGAGGAAAAACTTAAACTGAAAAATACGAAAAGCTCATTTTAGAATGGAACTCTCTTGTTTTTATTATACAACCAAAGTCAGGCAAATGACGGTTGTTAATTGACTTAAGGAATGTTAATTGTACCATGGTTCCCATGGACATATTTCAACCCAGCCGCTCTGCCCTAGCTACTATTCTGAAGACTGGCCTTCGTTGTGATAGACTTAAAAGACTGATTTTATAATATACCCATACATAGTAGATGGTAAGTATTTTGTATTTTCCATCCCTTTCTTAACTACAGAACTTCCATGTACAGATTTTAGAAAGCTGTTTTACTCCAGTAAATGAACAACTCAGTTATCATAGGCGAATATTTTATTGATGTGGTTTTACATCTGCTCATGTTTCACCATGTTTATATTATTCACTATATAGATAATATTTTGCTTGCATTTTCTAATGACAGGGAGCATCAGCAATTATATGAGAATAAGATAATATGACTGCCGCTGGCTGCTTTGCAGGTTTTCACAAAGAAAAGTCAGACACGGCCCTCATATGAATATTTGAGCTATATTCTGGAATGCACTGTAGTGCACACTTGGAAAATAAACTCAGTCTGTCAGAAAGATCTCAGAACACTTAATGATTTTGAAAAACTCCTGGGAGGCATTAAATAGATCCATCTCTTCCTTGAAATTCCCAATTATGAGCTCTGAAAGGAATGTGTCTTAATGTTCTTATTTACAGAAGTTTATGGAAAGGAATCTTGGGTTCTCCAGATTCATAACACAGTGCTCAGTGCTATAGACTCTTGTTACAGTACCAATGTAAGACTATTTAGCAACTTATAAAAATTTTGTGATATGCTTAAGACAGTTATGGAAAAGGTGATTGGCTTGAGAATGATGAATGTACAATCTAACCTATGACACTTTTTCAGCCGAGTTTAAACTCACCAGCAGTGATTTCTAGGAGTTAGCTATTACAATGACTGGCCTAAAATTTCCTCATCACCTTACTTGCTAGCTTTATATTTATGAAGCACTTTGGCACATTTCCATATACCTCTTAGATGGCTCAGTTTTACAGCTGTAAAAGATTGATTGATCTACTATATATGTGTGTGGTGACCACCTTTATGTTAGTTTAATATCCTTCTGGGTCATACATAATGTTCATCTGTGTTGCACATAGTTCTGTAACCTTCCCTGTCCCCCACATGTCACTCTGCAAAATATTTTCTATTGTTTCCCTATGCTCAGTTATCTCAGACTTTTTGCTTTTCCTATTAAGCCCCTTTATCTCTACAGGTCTACACCCATGATACTCTGAGCACTGCCCCCAGATCACCCCTTTTATATCTCATCACCATTGACTGCTGCCCATGACCAGAATCCCTCGAAGCATATCAGTTTTTGAGAGGGCCTTCGCTCAAGGACTTATCTTGGCCCATGACTCCACCCATAATATTTCTGCTGACTCCCTGACAGCTGTCAACAGACAGATGACCTTGTTGAAA
Source organism: Suncus etruscus (assembly GCF_024139225.1). Classification (NCBI taxonomy): domain Eukaryota; kingdom Metazoa; phylum Chordata; class Mammalia; order Eulipotyphla; family Soricidae; genus Suncus; species Suncus etruscus. The sequence goes on along the minus strand of NC_064868.1, from coordinate 60,827,592 downwards.
CAGTAAATCCAGATTCTGCCCACCTTAGACTTATCCAACAAACAATGGGGGATATGTATATTTTAATGTAGATTTCTTTACTGGGATGCAGTATTACTCCTTTGGGCTTGTTCAGTAGAAAATATTAGGGGATATGTATATTTTTGACTTGCATTTCCTTGGGAACAGTGTTGTTACTATACTTATGTATCAGGAATTATAGAGCATGAAATCAACTGAGGGAAAAATACCACAACCTAGTCATAGTCCCCAGGTACCCCTATAGTACTTTGTGGCATTATCCTTTTTTGTTTTAGCATAAAACTAGTATAATGGGGATGTTTTATGTAAAAGAGGAGTTCCTGTCTATTAGGGTTAGAAACTCCAAAATTTACCTCTAGCAGGTCGATCGCCTTTAACCCATAAAATTTGTCATATTGACTAGATGTAAGGTTCATTTGCTCTGAGATCAGCGCACACCCCCAAATTTCAGGTCCCAGAACCAGAACCAAGGACAGAAGTTGAGCCATCCTGGTGGTAAGGAATCTGATGACATGCTTCCAGACAGTTTAGCAACAACTGGCAAACCTGATCTACTTCATGATAACCTGGCAATGACTGGCAAACCTGGGCATGCTTCCTGACACTCTGGCAATGACATAGGACTTGTGAAAAACCCAAGAACTTTAATTAGGCAGCCCAATGACAACAACCACCATGAGAAGAACTTTTCCTGGGTCCAAGAAGAAAACTTTCTGGGGTTAGGCAAACTTAGATCACATATCACTTGTATATTTGATCAAACACTTCTTTAGAAAGGAACCTTGCTCTTAGATGAATTTTATTTCTTTTATTTCTCTCAGTTTTTACTGTGACTATGCAAAATACAGTCACCCTTTAAGCTCCTCTCTCATAATTCTGCATTTTAGTAAATACAGTAGGGGAGATGTTTGATTAATCATCCTTCACCCTAAACTTTTATGGCATATCAACCTTCACCCTTAAAGGTGATGGCTTCCTTTTTTACATGTCAAAGACCTACCTGGGTGGAATGAACTTCTAGATAAGGTCTTTACCTTAACCCCTTCCTCACCCATAGGGGTGGTCCTATCTTCCCAATAAATACTACAGTCCCGACTGTCTTGCACTTGCTCTACATGGTGGAAAGGTTCTCAGGCCTGTGTTTCATCTCTCTTCACCCTGATTTGATTTATTTCCGGTTGCAGCCCTGCTTCAGCCCTGCTTCCTCCTTCCCCACTGAATTACATAATGCAGATTTATTCACACAGGACAGAAACACACAAGTTCTAAGATGTCTGCCCTGTTACCTGGGGCATCACACAGTGGGTGGACCTGACCTCCTGCATTTTATTCTGTATATTCCAGCCTTCCAGGTAGAAACCCTGACCCTGTTCCTGCTCTGCTCTATAAGTGACATTCTGGAAAGTCATCAAATCTGTTATGTCTGCTCTCTGAACTGAGTTCTTGCATGGTGTAAAGAACTCCCTTCCTCCAGCTGAATCTGCATGCAGATTGGATCAGATCATTGGACACTAGCTGCCCTAGTGTCTTGCCTCTTTCTTAGTTCCAGAGTTAGCCCACATGTATCATGCTGGTCGTGTGATCTGCCCTCATAAATCTAAAACTGGATGCCCAGACCAAGCACTATTCTGACCCTGTACCTCTGCAGCTTCCTTCTTCCCAAGAACTAGCCTGAAATTAGCCAGTTACCAACTATCTGCCCTCTGAACTTTGGTGTGTGATGTTGGGCATGAAATCTGCATATATGTAGCTGAATAGGCATGTTATAGCCTCCCAAGTGGAACCCATTAGCTACACCACTATCCTCATCCCATATTCAGGGCCACAAAAAGTCAATTTGGTTCTGTCTGCCTTCTGTTACCAAGTGCATCATATCATTGGTGGGACCTGCCCTCTTGAATATTTTCTGTGTATCCCATCCTTCTAGGCAGAAACACAGACACTGTTCCTGCTCTGCTACCATATGTCAAGTGATAGCCTTTAAAGTTGCTAATTCTGGGGTGTGTTACTAGATGCCTCTTGCTGTTGGTTGAACCTCTATTCCATGAACTAAATCCATACGTTACCTCTTCCCAAACAGAATCCCCAACCCCGTATTTTTACTGTACCCTATTCCTAAGCCTCAGGCAAGAAATAAAATTTTACTGTCTGCCTTCTGATATCAGGTGCCTCACGCTGTGGTTGAGACTTGTCTTCCTCCACATGCACCAGCCCCACAAGCAGAAATCCAGGGTTTCTAGTTCTGCTGTCTCCCTAATTAAAACCTCAGGACATGATAGCCTCTATCATGACTCTATTCTGACTTTACTCTGCTTTGTGAGTCCAGGACCTACCCTCCTCGAAGGCTAAATGCACCCCACTGCCTCTAACCATAGAGCTTCTTGCTGCAATGCTCCCCTCAAACTAAACACCAGTGCTAGGAAATCATCATTTATGAAGTCTCTCTGATACTAGATGCCAGACCTGAACATCTGGTGCTAAAATGGCATATCTTAGGCTCCCATGCTATCTGCTCCACTTGTACCATGATCCAGTGCCAAAAAGTTTCTGCTCTGGTACTGTCTTCCCACTGTTACCAGGTGCTTCATGCCATGAGTGGGACCTCCTCACTTGCAACAGAATCTGAATGACATCTCCTAAATGGAACACAAGACCCTAGAGTTTCACTAATCTACCATTCTCTAAATCCATGGAATAAAGTAGCAAATTCTATTCTCTGCTTTCTCATTTCAGGGGCTTCAAGCTGTGGTTTAGAATTACCCCTTATAGCTAAATATTCATGTTTCTTCTCCAAAAGATAACCCTCAAAACCCGTGTCTGGGCTGCTTCCTTCTAAACAAATGTCAGGGCTTGATAGTCAACATTTCTGGTGTCTCTCTGTCCTCTAATCTCTGTGGCTCATTTTGTGGTTGGAAATCTCCACTCCTAGAGCTGAATCTGCATGCCACCTACTCTTAAACAGGTCCCAGGATTTGCTTTGCTGCCTTATTCACCAATGACCAAGGCCAGAAAATAACAAATTATTTTGTCTGTCTGCCCTCTGATTCTATGTGCCTCAGTGTATATAGGACCTGTTCTCCTGGAGATAATTTTTTTATTTTTTTATTTTTAATTATGAGAACAAAGATGCAAAGAAAGAGGACAAGGTAAAGTTACAGTGGAAGGACACAATCATCCATGAACAGAATTCTCAGAAGAAGTCCCCTTTGAACTTTCAGCCAAAGAACATTAAGATAAATAAAGCAGAACCCATGTACAATTACTTTGTCCCTCAAGTCCCCAGATTGTAATACATTATAATATTTCCTAGCAGCACACAGAGCAATCTAAAGCCATAAAACCTATGTAATTCCTTAAACATTAAAGGCATAGTATTTTTTTACATTTCCATGCATATGCATATTAGTTTAAGTTAACTCAAAAGTTTAAGTTTTTTTAAGGATTAGAGTCAAAGGAGCACAGTATAAACAGTGTAAGAGTGGCAATTACTGTTTGTGTAGGCCCACCAAAATATGAGGGATATGGAAAGGAAAAACCTTGGCCTAAATACAAGGAGACCTTACCCCTGAAGTTTCCTGGCATAAGATCAACTCTAGGCTCCAGGCAAGCTAGTTTGTCCAATCCAAGACATTGTCTGTAGTGCCAACACACTTTTTGTTTTTCACACAGTCTCTGTTGTTGGTATCATGTTTTTGTATTAAAGATCCTGGAATCTACATATCCTGCATTGAAGTCAGGGTGTGGAGTGTCTTCTAGTTTCACCTCACAAATAAAGGGCAATGCAGTGAACCCTGTCCTGTAAGCAGGTCGTTGTTATTGGTAACTCTTCTCAGTGTTAAGGGAAGTCTCTTTTGAGCAGGTTGATGTCAGAGCAGCAGTAGGGTCTTCCCTGGTAGAGGATTGCTTCCAGGTGATGTTATAGACAAACTTGGATGTTTCATGAATGGCTTCCCTGGTTCAGAGGTGAATGAGGAATGCCCATTCTTCTGAGGCCTGTGCCAGGTCATTATGTCAATGTTCAGGGTATAAGGTCCCATTGTACTACAAGATTTTTGTGTTCCACTCTCTATTAGATAAGATTCTATTTGTATGTATGGTATTTTCCCATTTTAATGTGCCTATGCAAACAAGGAACAATGTCACGTGGCGTTATCGGCGCATATGGGGGCCATAAGAACAAGTCCAATAATCCTCATGACATGGTTCAATCATAAGCATTAAACTGGGGGACTCTTTCACCAAAATTTCTTATTGAACAGGTCACAAAGAGAAGAAAAAAATTGATTAGAATCGTCATTGTATAAGAGAATATTTAGTAAGACCTATAGCTGTCAGAGAAAAAAACACAAAATATTCAAAAGACATACGTGTACATTTTATGTTTTTTGAAATAGTTGGGGGTTGATAGTTCCAATGCACGGCTTTGGTCTGTGATTAAGATTGTTCAGTACTGAAGTTAAAAAGAGTAATGTGAGTTACTGATGGTTTGGGGGAGGCTGAGAGAGTTAAGGAGTAAAAATGAGCTTTGTATGGGTGTGCAGAATACAAAATGGACATTCTGCATACGAAAAACATAACTTAAGGATAGGGAATACTCTTAATGTATACTGTGCGCTCGTGGGCGCTAGCCTTCTCGTGGTTTTGAACATGAGGACTGGTAAGAATTGCCAGGGACAACCTTAGTACAACCGAGAAAATCTCAGCACACCCCAAGTTAGGACCCACCAAACACCATGCCGGCCTAGAGCTAGCCTCCAGATCAAGAAAGTATTTGGTAGAGAGCCAGAAGCCAGGATCTGCCCGCCCTCTACCCTGTACCCTCCCCACCCTGTGCCCTTCCCACCCTGTGCTGGGGGAAGGGCGGGGAAAGCTTGGGACCCCATCTGAAAGGGACCACCCGACACCCACCTTGTCTGGCAGTCTGGGCTGGCACCCAGGGAAGGCCTGGAGGCCGGGGGCAGAAGAGGGGATGGCTGGGGGCCTATCAAGGCTCTCCTGGGGATAATTTTGCATGCCTCATCCTCCCAAGCAGAAATCCTCCCAAGACTCTTAAATGTACCATTCCATTCTTACTAAACTCCAGAGCCAGAAAGTCTTAATTCACTATGCAGTGTAGCTCAGGTGTGTGATTCTTGGAGTGGGTCACACTCTTCTGGAACTGACTATACATAGCAGATACTGGAGAGCATCTTTCTGAGACACTTTTCTCTATCAAAATCCCAGACACAGTAAGTAGCCTGCTCTGATTACTCTCTGATTTTTCATCAGGTGCTTGATATTGGTTGTGAGACCTGAACTTTTGGATCTGAATCTTCATGACCAGCCTCCCAAGTAGAACATTAGCAACTCCAATCCCCTCTTCCAATGACTCTGGGCAATAAATTTGCCAGTTCTGACATATTCCTGTACTGTCATTCAGAATTTTTACATTGTGGGTGGGACCTGCTTTCATTGAGCTGAATCTGTGATCCTCATGGTCCCTAGAAGAATCTCAGACCATTTAACTGTGTGACACCTTCTTGCCAAGCCCCAAGACTAGGAACTCTGACAGAAGTTCTGACTTCTGTCTATCCTCTGATGGGCCCTGTTAGTGTTGAGACCTGCCATTCTACATCTAAATCTAAAAGCCCTGTCTCCAAGAAGTATAACAACTTGACCTCCATGCTACCCTCTTCCCATGAAACTGCCTAGAAATGCTACAGTTTTAATGGCTGCCTGCCCTCATACCAGGTTTGGAACATGTTTTCCTGGAGGAACATGTTTTCCTGGAGTTGAATATCATGACCCAACATTCACACACAACACCGGAATTGCTAGCAGTGCCACTCCCCTCATACCAAACCTCCAGGACAAGAAGTCACTTATTCTGATGTCTCTCCATTATCTTTTCCCAGGCTCCTCATGCTAAATGAAGGACACACACATCTGTAGCTAAATATGCATGCCACAGCAACGCAAGCCAAACCCAGTAGATGCTCCACTCTTCTTGTCTCACAAAGCAGGGCCACAGACATCCCAGTTTTGATTCTGCCTATCCATTGTTACCAGCTCCATCATGCAGTGTGTACTGCCCTCCTGTATTTTATTCTTTATATCCAAGTCTTATTGGCCGAACCACAGAACTGCTGCTGCACTACTCCCCTTTTCTTAAGGAAAATTTGGATGTTAATAATTCACATGTCTTTTTGCCCTCTCATGCCTCCACTCCTAGAGCTGAATCTGCATACATTCTCCTTTCAAACAGTACATCAAATCCAAGATTTGCATTGCATTCCCCATTCCAGTCTGAGGATAATCTGCTCTCTGCTCCCAGATGGATAATATTTTATGAAGAACTGGCCATACAGCATGTTACAGCCTTGCAAATAGAATCTGAGACCTGTAGCAGTGCCTCTACCCTCTTACCAAGCCCAGGTACAGAAAGTTGCCAATTTTGAAATTTCTAAGCCTCTACCCTCTTACCAAGCCCAGGTACAGAAAGTTGCCAATTTCGAAATTTCTAAGCCACAGTGTCTCGAGTGTATCATTTTAAGGGTTGAACCTACTCTTCTTGAGATGAATATGCTCCATCCTCCTAAACAGAAACAAAGGTCTTTAAGCTTCAACACTCCCATCTTCCCAATCCCCAGGGCTCAAAACTCACCAGTAATGTTGTCGGTCTTCCCTGTGATCCTAGGTGTGCCATAATCCAGGTGAGAATTTTTCTTGTAGAGCTTAATCAGCATGCTCCCGGTTCCAAAACAGAACCCCACAACATGTAACTGAGCTATGTCCCTCTTTCAAGCCCCAGGGCTTAAAAGTCACATCTTTTTACTTCTGTCTGCCCTCTGATCCCACTTTTATCACTTTGTTTAATTGGATCTACCTTCCTGATGCTAAATATGCTGCCCAATCTCTGAAGCACGAATCAAAACATTATAGTTGTGTTGCTCCCATTTTTCTTTACTCCCAAGTCCAAGGAAGTAGCCAGTTGAGATATCAGTCTACACTCTGAACTCAGATGTATCATGCTGGAGTTGGGTTCTGCTCTCATAAAGTTGAATTGCCTGCTCCAACCTAACAGGCATAACTCAAGATTATGTACCTGGAATGCTCTCCTCATATCAAGTCCTAGAAACAGAGAACCTCCATTTCTGATATCTGTTTGTGATTTCTTACCTTCTCATTTTGTGTTTTCATGCCCCTCCCTCCTAAATAGAGCCCCAGAATTGGGAGCAGTGCCGGTTTTCTCTTGTCAAACCTCACAGTCAGAAGGCCTCAGTTCTGACATTTATGTGATATCTAAACCCAGGTGCATCAAGATAGTATTGTCATGTCCTCCAGATCTGAATATGCATGAAATAGCCTCCCAAGCAAAACTTCAGAAACATTTATCTGCTCTTTTCCCATCTACCAAACCTCAGAGCCATTAAATTGCCAGTTTTGACATCTGTCTACATTATTTTACAAAATGTCTCAGACTGGAAATGGGACATAAACTAATGGTTCTGAATTTGTATACCCCAACCTACCTAGTAGAACCTCAGACAATGTAGCTTCACTTCTCCTGAGAACTCTTTCCAAGCCCTAGGCCCAGAAAATTCTCCAGTTATGACATCAGATTTCCTATGATTCCAGGTTTGTCACATTTTTGTGTGTCCCGCTTTTCTAGAAATAAATCTGCATGCCCAAACCTCCCAAACACAGAGCCAAAGCCTGTAGATGCACAACATTTCTCTTCTCAAGTCCCAGGGCCAGAAAATCTCCAGTTCTGACATCTATGTGAACTATTATACCAGTTGCATCAAGCAGGGGTGGAATATGCTCTTATAAATCTGATTCTCTATGCCAGAACATCCAAAGCAGTAATTACCTGCTTTACTTCTCCGTCCCCAATCCCAGGCCAAAAATTCACCAATTCTGCCCTGAATCCAGTATTGTAATGCCATCATGCCATCATGGAGCAGAAACTGCACACACAAGGTTTCAAAACAGACTATAAAGCCTGAAGCTGTGCTGCTATCCACTTCCCAAGTTACAGGCCAGAAAGTCTCCAATTTTGATTTATGCAAGCCATCTTATCCTATGTGTATCATTTTTGGGGTTGATCATTCATTTTTTTAGCTGAATAAGTATACCACAAACCTCAGAAGCATAATAAGATCATTCAGTTTTACCACTCCCTACTTATCAAGCTCCAGGGCACCAAACTCACCAGTTCTAATGTCAGTATAAGCTTGAACAGATGTGTCATGATAGGATGGACTTTGCTTGCCCCGGCCTCCTAAATAAAACCCCAGAACCTGTATCTTCTTCATTATCCTCTTTCTAAGCTTCAGGGCTTGAAATTAGTCTGTTACATATATTTGCTATCTGTTTTCACTTGTATAATTTTGGCTGTGGGGCATGCCGTCCTACATGCCCAAACTCCTAAGCAGAACTGTAGACAATGTAACTGCTCTAATACTTAGTTCCCAAGCCCCAGGGCCATAACGTTGCCAGTTGTGAAATTGGTCTGCCCTCTTACAATTACATCATTTTAGGGATTGACCTGCATTTCTAGAGCTTAATCTGCATGTCCTTGCCACCCAATCAGATTCCTAGAACCTTTTACGTGCACCACTCTCCTCTTTTCAAGACTTAGGGTAAAATAGTACATCAGTTCTGACTTTTGTTTTTTATTGCTCTTAAGTGCATCACCCAAGGAATAGGGCCCACACTCCTTCAACTTAAATTAAATGATGCAGAACTCAAATTGAATGATTCAGAACCCCAAACATTGTATATGTGCTGCTCCACACTTCCTAAGCACCAGAAACACAAAATCACTATCCAGACAGATGGATGGCCTATGACTTGAGTGTGGCATATTGGCAGAAACTGAACTCATGGAGTTGAAAATGCATGAACCAGCCTCAAGCAGAATATGACTGGTTTGTTGAACCACATCATTCTAGGGACAGAGACAGAAAGTTATAAGTTCTAACAAATTAATGCACTCTGCTCCCAGAAGTTGTATACTAATTTTGGAACAATCCTGAACCTGAATTTGTATGCCCCTGATTCTAAGCAGAACCCCAGAAAATGTAGCTGCAGCACTTACCACATGCCAAATCCAGGGATAACAGCTGATAACTGTGATGTTACTTTCATTTTTGCTGAAAGGTGGTATATTCTGGGCTTGTTTACAATCCTATTAAAGCTGAATCTGCATGCCCCAGCCAATCTAGCAGAACCCTGTAATCTGTAGTTGCTACTCTACCATTTCCCCAATTCCTACAGTCAGAGAATCTCAATTCTGATGTTGGTTTGAAATCTAATACGAGGTAAAACAGGATGGAGTTATTTTGCTCTCCTGGATCTGAATATATATGCTCCAGACTCCCAAGCAGAAGTTCAGAAGAATTAGCTGAACAGTTCCACTCTTCTAAAGCCTGCAGGCCAGAAAAATCTCCATTTCTGCCCTCTGTCCTCTGATCCTAAGAGAGTGAGGCTAGATAGGGTTGGGACCTGCCTTCCAGGAGCTTTATATACATGCAGCATACATCACATTTTAAACCAGAATAAAAGATGCTCTGCTCCGCTTCTCTAAGCCAAAGGCCAAAAAATCACCAGTTCTGACATCTGTCTGTCCTGTGATCCCAGAAGCCTTGGGTAGAGAATGAAACCTTCCTTCCTGGAGCTAAATTTGCATGTCCCAACAAACCCAGCAGAACTGCAAACCTTGATGCTTTACCAATCCCTCTTCCCAAGGCCCAGGTCCAGAAATTTTCCAATTTTGATATCAGTCTTCCAGATTATATTAATTATGTAACTCTTTAGAAGATTCCTACCTCCTGGATCTCAGTCTCCTGGAATCCCAAGCAGAAACCCAAAACTTGTAGATGTACCACTCCCATCTTCCCAATCCACATGACTAGAAATTCTCCTTTTCTGACATCTCTGAACATCTGTTTCCAGATGATTCAAGCTGGGGTGAGACCTGCCCTCCTGGATATGACCTTGTATACATAGCATCCAAAGCAGAATTCAGCTCCTCTAGCTACTCCACTCCCCTCTCCATTATCCCAGGATCAGGAAGTCACAGTTCTGAGGACAGTCTGTCCTCAGATCCCATATTTTAATGCTTAATGCTTAGTACCTGACACCTTGGAGAAGAGATTGCTTGCTCCATATTTCCAAGCAGAATCAAAGACCCTGTGGCTGTACCACTACATTCTTCCCAAGATCCAGGGAAGAAAGTAGCTAATTTTGACATCTATAAGCCACCTTATGTTAAGTGTATCATTTTGAAGGTTGGACCTGCCCTCTTTGAGCTGAATATTCATGATCTATCTTTCTAAGAAGAACCCCAAACCTTTCACTTCCACCGACACACTCATCCAGAGCCCAGGGACCAAATCTCCAGTTCAATGTCTGACTGTCCTTGGAGAATACATGCCTCATAATTGGGGTTGGAACTGCCCTCAGGAGTTTATTCTGCATTCCACAGGCTCCCAAGCAGAACCCCAGAAATGGTAGCTGCTCCACTCCCTCTTTCTAAGTTCAGATCTTGAGAATTGAAATTTTTATTTGCTGATAATCCTAAAACCATCATGTAAGAGTGAGGATTGAGCATAATCTGTATGCCCCAGACTGCCAAGCAAAAGTTCAGATTTTGTAGATATGCCACTTCACACTTTCTATGCCCTAGGACATAAACTCCCTGTTCTGAAAGTCTGAAAGGCCACTGATCTGAGGTGCATCATTCTGGTGGTGGGACCTGCAATCCTGGAGCTAAATATGCATGACTCAGCCTCCCAAACAGAAGATTATACCCATTCGCTGTACCATCCACTCTTCCCAAAACACAGGGACAGCAATTCTCCAGTTCTAGCATCTACCTTCACTCTGATCCCCAGAGCCTAATGCTGGTTTTGACAACTTCACTCTGGAAGCTCAGTTTTCATGTTCTGCCTCCCAGAAGAACCACAGACTATTTTAATACAGCATCACTCCCTTCATCTCAGGTCCTATAGAAAGAAAGTCAAATACTCTGACATCATTCAAACTTTTGATGACATTCAGATCTTTGATTCACACTGGGCTTGGTTCATGTACTCCTGGAAATTAATTTCATGCCTGAAGTATCAATTAAATTAATAAAAGTCCTGGATGAGGCTGGATGATGGTGAATGGATGGTGAGGCCTGCATCTCCTTCCAGCTGGTGGCTCTGTGGGTTCAGGGTAGCAGAGAGGAAATGATCTACAGCAGTCACATTTCAGGACAGATGAAGCTTTATTAATAATAAACCTTAGCCATCATGTGTGGCTTCTAAGCTAACTTTTTAAGCAGCCTCTCCACAGCTGCCTTGCATATAAAACCTGACTCTTATCCCTCCATGATGCTTCCTCTCCTCAGGCTTCTTGTTGAAATTCACTCTCAATCTTCTCTCCACCCCTTAAGCAACCCCTTTGTTACCTTCAATAGACCCCTCCCAGATGTGGGAGGGTCTGACCATCAGGTAATATTAGCCTTTTGCCCTGGGAGGGGGTGACATCACCCATTTTTCTAAGCAGATTCCCAGACGTGTAGCTGCATTGCTCCACATTTCTATTGGACTAGGGCAAGTTTATCACCAGTTCTTATGCCTCTCTGACCCCTGATAGGTATTCAGCAGCTGCCCCAGAAGAACCCAGCAACCTGTACCTAAGAACTGTCCTCTTCTTAAGCTCTGAGGCCACAAAGTCAAAATTTCTGATGTCTGTCCGTCCTCTGATTTCAGGTGCATCACAATGGTGGTGGGGCCTATACTCCTGGAATTTAATCTGCATTCCCACACCTTCCTAGCAGAACTGCAGATCCTGCTCCCATTTTTCCAAGACCAGTTTCTAGAAAATGGCTGATTTGATGTCAGTCTGTACCTGATTCCTGATGTGTCACAATGGGGCTGGGTTCTGCCCCACCTGGAGCTGAGTCTTCATGCTTCAGACTCCAAAGCAGACAATTAGCATCTTTAGCTGTACCTCTACCCTTTCTATAGCCATCAGCCTAGAAAACCTCAATTGTGACATTGTTATGATACCAGATTCCAGGTGCAACAAGATAGGGGTGACCTGCACTTCTTGATCTGAATGTGAATGCCCCAGACTCCCAAGTAGAATTTTAGACCCATTATCTGTTCATTTCCATTCTTCCAATGCCCTTGGGCCAGAAAGTCAACATTTCTGAAGTCTGTCTGCCATTTAATCCCAAGATCATCCTGCTAGGTTTGGGACTTGCTCTGTAGGATCTTAATACACATGCAGTGTGCACCAGTCTTCAAAGCAGAATAGAAGTCACTTCAGCTGCTCTGCTCCCCTTCTACAAGTCCATTGGCCATAAAATCACCAGTTCTGACATCTCTCTGACCTCTGATCACAGAGGTCTCTCCCTGGAAGGAGGCCTTCTCTTTAGAGTGGAATCTGCTTGCTCCAGCCTCCCAACAGTACGCCCAGAACCTCTTACTGTACCAGGCTTTTCTTTCCAAACCCAAACTCTTGAAAATCGCCTATTTTTACATCTGCTGCCATCTATTTCCACTGTGTCATTATGTGTTGTCCCTATGTACTGAAGTTGAGAATGTTATGCACCAAACTCTGAAGCTAAATCCCCGACCCTATAGCTGTGATGCTCCCATATTTCAAATCCCCAGCTCCATAAATAAGCCAGTTCCGATGTCAGTGTACACTCTTAATGGAGATACACCACAGTGAAATTGGTTCTGGCTCCCCTGGAGATGAACCTTTATGCCCCAGCCTCAGAAACATAATCCCAGACCTTGGAATTGCTTTTCTCGCCACAGTTAAAATTCCATTTTTTATATAAAATCTTTATTTAACACCATGATTACAAGCATGATTGTAGTTTGGTTTCAGTTATAAACAGAACATGCCCCTTCACCAGTGCAACATTCCCATCACCAATTCCCTCCTCCCTCCTTCCCAACCCCTGCCTGGATTTAAGGCAGGCATTCTACTTCTCTCTCTCATTAAGATTGTCATGATAGTTGTTAGTGTAATTATATCCCTAACAGTATTCACTACTAATGTTGGATAGTGGCCACAATTGTCAGGTCCCTAGTGTGTCACACTGAGATTGGTAAATGAATTCCTGGAGCTTAAACTGCTTTCTCTAGCTTCTCAACCTGAACTCCAGACACTTAACCTGCTCCACATCCTGTTTTCCAATCCCCATGGCAAGAATGTTGCTCGTTTTGACATTGGTCTAGTCTCAAATGAGTCATTTGGTGGATTGGAACTGCCTTCCTGGGCTTAAACTATATGCCGTGTTTAAAGCAGAACACTATAACTTGTTTCTGAACTGCTCCACTCTTTCAAAACACTAGAATTAGAAAGTCAAGGTTTCTTATTTTTGTACGCCCTTAATATTTTTACAACATACAGGGAATGGGACTTGCACTCACTGAGCATAATTTGAATATCCCAACCAGCCAAGAAGAACTCCAATTTATTTGACAGAAATCTCCTTGAAAGAACTGACAGACATTCATCAATTCTGACGTCTGATACCAAATGATTTTGAACCTACACTCCAAGAGCTGAATTTTTTGCTAAAACCTGACAGTAGAGCCCAGACTCTTACTGAACTAATCCTTATGCCAAATACCAGGTAAAATAGGTCTATAACACAGATTTCAATTTAATGTCTGATGAGAGTTATATCAGGGTGGGCTATGTTACTGCCCTCCTGGAGCTGAGTATGCATGTTCCACCATTTAAGCAGAACCCCTGAATCTGCAGCTAGACTGCTTTTCTCTTCTCATGGTCCAGAGCAAGAATAAGGCCAGTTCTGAGGCCTCTCTGTCCTTTGATCCCGGGTGCATCACTCCGAGCATGAAAATGTGTTTTTGAAGCATAATCTGCATGCCCCATCCTGCAAGGCAGAACTCATTAACCTAAACCTAAACTGAGCCACATTTTGCAAGCCCCAAGGGTGCCAATTAACTATGCTTGATGACTGTCTGCCCTCTGAACACATGTTCATCATGCTGGAGATGGGACCTACCTTCTTGGAGCTGCATGTGCATGAATACTTTCCCCCAAACAACTCCTCCCAAATATAACTGCAACACACACCACTTCTAAAATACAGGGACACTAAATCAGCAGTTCTGTTTTTTCTTCCCTGTGATACCAGATTCATCATGATGGGACTTGTCTTCTTGTGTCTGAAACTGTATACCCCCATCTTCCAAGATGAATCCCAGTCCCATAGCTGCAGTGCTCCCATCATCCCAAGCCCAGTGTGAGGGCCTAGGTTCTGAATAGGAAGGATGCCATTTTGTAAAGGGATCCATGTGTAAACTTCTTAGGTTTCTCTTTCTTAAGCCTAAGTTTTCATTATTACACCACCCTGAAATAGCTGGCAATACTGGGTAGTCTTTCTGGAAAGGACACAAGGGAGCTGTAGGAAGGCAAGAAAATACAACCAACACCCCTACTGACTCATGCTATGTGGCCCTCCTTATCACCTTCCCAAACGTGGACTGTGGCTTGATACCGGACTTAGATCCAAAAGGATCCCCACGGCAAGAACTCTACCCAAGACCTCCCTGCAGCAAATCTTTTCTAAATCTCAAGAAGCCCAGGGTGGGGGATGAAAAGGCGCCCTGGAATCCACATCCCACAAGAAAATCTCAAAAGACAATGGGGAAGCCTATACTTTCATCATAAGTATAAGACTTATATAACACTACCTCTTAACCTGTTTTTCCCCAAATGTAATCTCCTGCATCACTTTGTTCCTTTAATTACTGTTTTTACATAATTTTTAAATAATCTTTTTTCTTTATATATATGAGCATATATATTTTTATTTTTTTCTTGTTTCTGTTTTCTTCTCTTTCCACCCCCAAATGTACCAACCATATAATGTAGCACCACTTCTTCCTGCAAAGGCATACTAAAAAAAGGGGAAATCTCATGTATAAAAACAAGCTCTTATCTACTAGGGATAAGAACTCTTACTTTTATACAACACAGAGGCATTTCCCACCTTGAACACATGTCATGTGGACTCAGCTTAGATCTCTGGGAATTAGACACTGACAATCCAGCCCTGACTCCTGGACCACACAGCTCTGTACAACGGCTCCAGGAACCAAATCTCCAGGGCACCCTTAATACTGCTCTGACACCAACTTGTACCAGTTCTAAAATGATATGCTGACAACAAGGAAATGGGAACAACTTTATCTAAGAGCAGGTTGTTCTACCTCACCAGCCAACAATAAGACGAAATCAGAAGACGTATCACCCTCTGATCTGTGCAAAAGCCAATATCCCTATCTACAGATCATTGGTTGTTATAACCATGACTGAACAGTATGCATCCTGGGACCAATAAAAAAGCTCTAGCCTAGGTTTTGGTCTATGATCTGTACAACAAACAAGATCTCTAATTCCAGAGATCTGACTAAAACAATCGCAACTGAACAAGTCTTCTGGAAACATAATGAAAGACTATGCCAGACTCCATCCAAGGAGCAGCACAATGACCATGAAAACCAACTACAGAAGACAGATTAAATCGACACGGAAGGAACAGAATTCCTAGAACCAGAAAGAAAGACTTCATCATGAGCTCCATTCCTTGACCTGTGCAGCTACCAAGATCTCTAGTTACAGAGGTCTGATTTTATCACCCATGATGAAGCAGAAGTTTTCCATACACCACAAAGGCAATGAGGGGAGAGTAAATGAATAAAGAGTCTAAAGTCAATACCATGACATTATACTTCAAGGGTGGAGAAACCCTGTATCTCCTAGGCCAAGGGAATTCCCTCTCTAATGCCCCCAACATTTACTATGCCTATGCAGGAAAAAAGGCACAAAATAATATTTTTATCTATATATTTATTTTTATTTTTATTTTTTGGGACTTCTTTATTTTGGTGTAGATATTGAAGTTGATGTCTCCAATTTTATTTTATGTTATTTTATCTTTTTCTTTTTGCACTCTGGCATGGTTCTATTTCAGGACCAAGACAATTATGTGGTGCTTGCCTTTAGTGCTATAGTGCTCATTGGATATTTATTTGATATTTCTTTTTTTTTTTTTTAGTTTTTGGGCCACACCCGTAGATGCTCAGGAGTTACTCCTGGTTATGTGCTCAGAAGTCACTCCTGGCTTGGGGTACCATATGGGACGCCAGGGGATCAAACCGCTGTCCATCCTAGGCTAGCGCTGGCAAGGCAGACACCTTACTTCTAGTGCCACCGTGCAGGCCCCTGATATTTCTTTTTGTATTGTTGTGGTATTTAAATTCCCTTTTTCCTGTCATCTCTCAGGACTATACCCATTTTCGGCTTATTTGATTTTTACCCCACTTTATTGCTTTTTTCTTCTTTAAACAAAACCACATAACTTGAACTATCTAGCTCCACCTCTCAAATAGAGGGGGAAAAAGGAAGGGTACCAGGACCAAACAGATATATGATCACTATGTAGTAAGCTAGACACAGAGGGGACCACTTACTCTAGCAGCCCAGAGGGTGAAGGTGGGGGAAATGGGATGTAGGATGGGAACAGGGGTGGAAAAAGGACAAATTTGGTGATGGTAATTCCCCTGAATCAATGTTAATATGTACTAAAATACTACTGTGAAAGATATGTAAGCCAATATGGTCAAAATTATATTTAATAATAATAATAATAACGGGGTATGGAAAGAGGCCAGTGCAGAGCCACAAATGGTCCTGTGCAGGGCTCCAAACTGGGTGCCAATGGCACCAAGGGTGGCAAAAGCACCCGGTCATAAGATGGAGAGAGAAAAGAAGGTTATAAAAAGAAACATGTGTGTTTTATGAAAGAAAGTTAGAATTATAAATATTGGGGAAAAAAGAAAAAGAATTCTATAAGAGTAATTTGCAGGGGCTGGAGAGATAGCACAGCGGTAGGGCAATTGCCTTGCATGCCACCACCACAGGACTGACGATGGTTCAAATCCTGGCATCCCATATGGTCCCCCATGTTTGCCAAGAGTGATTTCTGAGTGCAGAGCCAGGAGTAACCCCTGAGCCCCAACAAGTATGACCCAAAACCCAAAAAAAGTGGTTTGCAAATTGGAACGAAGGGAAGATACAGAATGAAGTAAAAGAATGTGCAAAAGGTTTGAAGATGTATACTAAGAATTACATTGTATAGTCAAATTGGATTGTTATTAGTATGTCTTTAAATTAGAAGTAAACTAAACGTTTTGTATAGAGAATTCTATGGAAAAGGAGCCTAGATGCTCTATACTATGTGTAACCACACCCCCCATTCTTAGTGTTACCTAACCTACAAGAAAGACCCTCCCATTTCTGGGAGGGGTCTTGGGGAGGTTTCAAAACCTCAGGGCGAGAGGAGAATTTGCATGGAAGAAGCTAGACGCAGGGCAAGCTAAGGATAGCATGCGTAAATGGTTATGATAGGCCACACATGTTTGCCAGGGCAAATAGAGATGTTATTTCCTAAAGAAGCCTGCCTGTGAGTTTTCTACCTGCTATTCTCCTGAACACAGATACGTGCCGCCTGGAGAGGTTTGGAGCCACATGGCCAGGGACTAGAGAAAGGCCCCTCCATTCATCCCATCACCATCCACCTCCATCCAAGTACATCCAAAGGGCTTAATGCAACAATCTGGCGCCCAAAATTGGATTTGAACCCTGGGTTAAGACAGCATGGTGAGATTTCTGTTCTGGAGTTTGATTTTGGCTCTTTTCAGCAGCAGTGAGCCCAAAGCTGTG
This sequence comes from Suncus etruscus, assembly GCF_024139225.1. Lineage (NCBI taxonomy): Eukaryota > Metazoa > Chordata > Mammalia > Eulipotyphla > Soricidae > Suncus > Suncus etruscus. The sequence goes on along the minus strand of NC_064868.1, from coordinate 60,809,820 downwards.
GGCCACCACGTGGAGCCATTTTCAAAGATGGCCGACACCCCTCCTGGAGGCCAAAAGGCCATTGAACAAGGGTGGTGAAAATTTGGATCACCCGCATCCAAGGCCCAAAACTGAAACTATGTTGCAGAAAATCCTTTTTCCAAACACCTTAGCTTCCTCACAGACTGATGGACGGCCTTGATTGAAAACGAACCAGGAAGAAAAAGTTTATCTAAACAGACTGATTTACTGAATCATGACCTACAGCATGAATAATGAATTTCGGTTTTGAAAATTTCGGACTGGACTTTTATCTTGAATAATTTTGAACTCTGTACACCCAAATGTACCCAGCGGAAAAACTGTGGCTGAGAAGCTTGCGGAGATAGCAGCTGCAGCGGCAGCCGGGCTCACTCTCAGCGAAAAGCAGCGCAGAGACTGCTCCATCTTTCCTGATGCAGCTGCTTTGGTTCGGCTCGACAGGCAAAAAAGCGGCCAGAGGTGGCAGTCGTGTGCAGACCCAGCCCCGAACCCATCTGTGGAGACTGGAACCCCATGGAAGTAAGCCATGTGCATAGTGAGTGGCATGGGAAAAGCCCACAGACTTTACGCATCTGGACAATTGGTGTTGGTGATGAAATAAAAGTCCACAGTGTAATCACTTTTGGACAATTAGGTGGTGGTATAAATTTAAAAAAAAAGGGGGGGGGGAACAGCTTAGCCAAATAAAACTTTGATTTAAAAACCACCTGCATCTAACTTTGTTTCAGTTGTATCTCTTAATTTAAGCCATTTCCCCGCTGATTTAAATGTGCTTTATAGTTTTCTATAGTTAATATTCTCAATTGCAAATTTGCTTTACTGTGTATTTTGATGTGTTAGCCTGTTTTTAAAATGTATGCTCTGGGGGCCGGGCGGTGGCGCAAGAGGTAAGGTGCCTGCCTTACCTGCGCTAGCCTTGGACAGGACCGCGGTTCGATCCCCCGGCGTCCCATATGGTCCCCCAAGCCAGGAGCGACTTCTGAGCACATAGCCAGGAGTAACCCCTGAGCGTCACCGGGTGTGGCCCAAAAACCAAAAAAAAAAAAAAAAAAAAAAAAAAAAAAAAAAAATGTATGCTCTGTATAGATGTTCTTGTGCTTATGTGTTTAGGGTAAGAATTTAGGAACATAAAAGTTCAAGGATAAAATGCTTGATTTTAAACAGCATTAAGAGGTATAGGAACTAGGAAATTCTAGGATAATGCTTGGTAGAAAGCATTGAGAAATTTTTAAGTTACAGGTGTATGGTGTATTGTGCAAAAAAAGTTATGTTTTTGAAAAAGGCTAATACGTTAATTTTCACTTAAAACTTTGGTGCTTTGAAAATATTACCCACCTTTGACTTTAGGCAGAAACTGGGAAAACAAAAAACTTATGCTCTTTTGTTATTATTTAAAAATAAAGGGGCAGATGTAACTGTACCCCTCATTATTCCTGTGTAACCTTACCTATAAGAAAGAACTTACCTATAAGAAAGAATTTGCATGGATGCAGGATGGAGGAGGAAGCAGGAGGAGATCTCTGAGGGACAGGTACTGAATAGGAATCCAGTGTAAATGGTTATTATAGGCCACACATATTGGCCAGGGCGAATAAAGCTGATATTTCCTGAAGCCTGTCTGTGGATGAGTTTTCTACCTGCCACGACCACCTGAACTTGCAGACCTGCTGGCTGATGGAGAAGGTGGAGCCACGTGGCCCTGAGCTGGAGGAGAAAGGCCTCCATCACCATCCACCTCCATCCAAGGCCATCCAAAGGGCTTAATGCAACACTATGTTATAGTACCCTTAGAAAATTAGGCCTTTAGGGGCCGGGCGGTGGCGCTAGAGGTAAGGTGCCTTGCCTTGCCTGCGCTAGCCTTGGACGGACCGCGGTTCGATTCCCCAGTGTCCCATATGGTCCCCCAAGCCAGGAGCGACTTCTGAGCGCATAGCCAGGAGTAACCCCTGAGCATCACTGGGTGTGGCCCAAAAACCCAAAAAAAAAAAAAAAGAAAGAAAGAAAGAAAAGAAAATTGGGCCTTTAGAAATGACAGGAAATAAAGGCTTTCCAAATAGAATTAAAATTATATGCATAATTGTTGTTATGTGCGTCCTTTAAATTTGAAAAACATTTGCTTTTTCTCTTTTCTTGGTACTTTAGTATATTGCATGCTTCGTGGCACTAGGTTGGTTTGCATAAATACACACAGAAAGATTTCCTCTATGTAGTAGGGATTAATCCTGATGCAGACAGGAAAACTTGAAAGTCAGTTAAGATCCCCAGAGCCCTCTTCCAGGGAAACAGAATTTAAAAAAAGGAGTTGAGGTTAAATGAGAGGATTAGGTTCAATAATAATGGGTACTGTTACAAGTACTCTGCTAACTTCAGGGAGACTATAGAGACAGACTGGCCTAGAGAAATCAGAAGTCAACTAGGAAAGTCTAGATATGCATTGAATGGCCATAGTCTGGGCCCTGCTTTCAGATTGCAAAAAGTTATTGAGAACAGAGTCTATCCCAAACCTGAAAAGAGATCAGACAGATTTCCTCAAACCAAGATATTTCTACAGAGAATGAGAGGCCCATCATCATGTTGACCTGACCTTCTCATCTTTATATTGGCCAAGCCTGGTAACCCTGAATTGACAGGTAAAGTACTAATGCATTTATTAATAAACCACCTACTCTGTCCTCCACCAATCTCTAGAAATTATCTATAAATAATAGAGTGCCTCAAATGAAGATTTCTTCAGTTTTACTTGGTTTATACAAAGGAACAAATCATGTTTATTCAGCCATCTGTCAAGTTTCAAAGTGAAGGTGCAGAGAAAAACTATTTTTGGTAGCTGCTTGAATTAAATGTAGCCTAGTGGACTTAACTTCTTGGAAAACCATAAGGTAGTGTACTTAGCGGTTTTAATAGATGGGTCAGAAAGGAATCAATATCTGTGCATGCTATTGCTAGTTTGACTAGGGAAGTGGAAACCAGCACTTTACCAGAGAGAACTTGGGCTGGACAGGACAGTAGTAGTTACTCAGAGTTGTGTTTTATGTGCTGTTACTAAACCTAGTAAGAATCCTTGGCTCCTCTACCAGCAATATCTGTATTACAGTAGAGAGCTTACCCTGAGGAAGACTGGCAGCATGACCTCACATAGATGCCTAAATTCTCAGGGAATGAGTGCTTTGCTATTTAAGTTCTGTATCATCATCTCAGAGAGCATATCTTCTACTGCTCTGTTCTTCGAAGGATAGAGAGGACCATTTACTGCTGCAGGGCCTGATCATTTTAAATGATACTTCTTTGTCTAATTAATCTGCTCTTTTTCAGATGTTGATAACTGCAAACCTGAGCCAGTCCATTGGATATAAGTCCCAGGGCCTGAAAGTCACCAATTTTGAAGCCTGTCTGTCCTTATTCTAGGACCTGCATCCTGATGGGGTGTGGGATCTGCTCTCCTAGTAGATGTGTATGAGCAGACTCCCAATAATAACCTCACAACTTTTAGCTAGGCCACTACCCTTTTCATAAATCCAAGGTATAGAAAGTAGCCAGCTGTGATATCAATCTACTCTATCTCAATTTGTCAAGCTAGGAGTGGAGTATGCAAGCCTATATCCCCTATGCAGAGCAGAAGCACCTGTAGCCACACCCCACCTTTCTGCCCAATCAAAGGGATCAGTAAGTTAACAGTTTTGATGACTAGACTAAATACTCTCTGATCCCAATATGGCATGCAGGGTTTGGGATTAGCACTAGCAGAGAAGAACTTTTATATTCTAACCTCCCATGTAGAATCCCAGATAGAGTAGCTTGGTGTTTCTCTTTTCCCAAGCCTCAAGGCCACAATGTTTTCACATTTTTTCTGCTCTATGATCCCATGTGCATTATGCTGCATATGGAAATTGCCCTCCTGGTTTGAACTTGAATGTTCTGACTCCCAAATGGAACCCCAGACCCTAAAGAGACACAATTCCCTCTTCTTCAGTCACTGGGAAGAAATTCACCATTTCTTTCTTTCTTTTTTTTTTTTTTTGACTGTGGCTTAATACCGGATTAGCTCCAAAAGGAATCCCATTGCAAGAACTCCACCCAAGACCTCCCTGCCTGGATCCCACACCTCATGAGGAAATCTCCAAAGATAATGGGAGATTATTATCATAAGTATAGACCTATATAACACTACCTCTTATACTGTTTCTCCCCAAATGTAAAGTAATCTCCTGTATCACTTTCTCCCTTTTTCTTTGTCCCCCCGCCCTTGTTCATTTTTTTTATTTGTTTTGTTCTAGTTTTTGTTTTTTGATTTGATTTGTTTTTTGCTTCTTTTGGGTCACAGCTGGTGGTGCTTGGAGGGTGCTCCTGGCTCTGTGCTCGGAGGTTGCCCTTGGTGGGCATGGGGGACTGTGTGGGATGCAGAAAGAACAGATGCCTTGCCTCCATGCCATCCCGCCTGGCCCCACTTTATTCCTTTAATTATGTTTTTTATTTAATCTTTTTTCTTTTAAGAAACTTTTCTTTAGATATGTCTGAGCATATATATTTTTAGTTTTTGTCATGGGACTGTTTTCTTCTCTCTCCACCCCCAAGTCCACCAGCAATATAATGTAGCACTACTTCTTCCTGCAAAGGCATATTAAAATAGGGGAAATTTTACGTGTAAAAACAAGCTCTTATCTACTAGGGATAAGAACTTATACTTTTTTACAACACAGGGACATCTCCCACCCTGAATGTATGTCATGTGGAACCAACCTAGACTCCAGGGAAATAGGCACTGTCTAGCCTTGACTCCTGGATCCCAGACATAGAAATGACAGAGTTCTCCACAACAGCTCCAGGAATCAAATCCCCTCCAGGGCGTTCATAATGCTGCTCTGACGCCAACATGCACCAGTTCTAAATTGATAACATGACAATGAGGAAATGGGAACAACTAGATCTAAGAGCAAGTTATCCTTCCTCACCAGCCAACGATAAGACAAAATCAGAAGACATGTCACCCTTTGATCTGTGCAAAAACCAAGATTGCTATATACAGATGACTGGTTGTTACAACCAGGACTAGAAATTCACCAGTTCTAATGTCTTTCTGCAATATGATCATAGGAGCATCACTCTAGAGGTGGGGCAATTATTTCTGGAGCCGAATCTGCATGCCAAAGTTTCCTTATAGAAACATATAGAGCCTATAGCTAAGCCATTCCCTCTTCCAAAGCCTCAGAGACCAAATATTGACAGTTGTGAGATCTGTCTGATTTAATTGAAGGTGTGACCTGCCCTCCTAGAGCATAATTTTCATTATCAAGCTGCCCACGCAGAAACATAGACCATTTACCTGCACCAGTCTCGTCTTCCCAACCTCCAGGGTCTAAAAGGCAATTGTTTTTAGATGTGCCATACTAAGGATACAACCCTCCTTGCTGCTGCTGAATCTGCATGCCCTATCTTCCAAGCAGATCCTGAGAACCTATGGCTTTGTTGCTCTCATTTTCCATGCTCCAGGAGCAGATAGTCTCACAATTATCTGCACTCTGATCCAAGGTGCATCATATTTAGAGTGAAACTGTTCTCCTGGATTTGAATGTGCACTAGTCCCCAAGAAATACCCCACATTTTATAGCTGCACCACTTTACTTTCTCAAACCTAAGGGCTAGAAAGTCACTGTTCCTTCTCCCCTCTTCCCAAACTCCCAGTGCCAAAAGGTGCCAGTTCTGATATCTTTCTGTCCATGATTCTAGGTGTTCCGTGCTGGATATGATCTGTCTTCCTGTAGCTCAAGCTGCAGGCCTCATCCTCTCACGACGAAATCCAGAAATGAATCTGCAATCTTCCCCTCTCCTGAAGCCCATAATCCCAAAAGTACCCAGCTTTGATGTCATTTTAAGCTCTGATTCCCAAATTGTCATACTGGTGGGTAGATCTGTAATACTCTAGCAAAATGTACATGTCTAGGACTCCAAATCAGAACTCTGGTCCCTGTAGCTGAGCTGTTCCACTCTCTCAGAGAAGCAGGAACAGAATGGCACCAACTAGTTCTGATGAATATATGTTCTCTGATCAGAGTTATGTCATGCTGGTGGTGGGAACAGTACTTCTGTAGAAGAAACTGAATACCACAGCTTCCCATTAATAACACATAAAACTACTAGTACCATTTCTCTTCCCAAGCCCCAGGGACAAAATGTTCCAGTTTTGACTTATATGTGCCGCATGGTGCAAACTGTGTCACGCTGGTCATGGGACTTGCCCAATAGCTGATTAATCTGTATGTCCCATCTCCGAAACAAAACCCCAGACTTTACTGCTGTTCTGGTCCCTTTTCAAAATTACCAGGGTCGGAAGTGCACTCTGATCCCAAATGCATCATTTTTGAGAGGATCTGTGCTCCAGGATCTTAATATGCATGTATCAGTTTCTAAGCACAACCCTGGACCCTGTAGCTGGGCAGCTTTACTCTATTTGACCTCTGATCATAGGGTCAGCCATGTTTGGGGTGGTAGAAGCCTTCCTAAGGCTTAATATGTCTGTCCCAGCTTCCCAAGCAAAACCCTAGGCCTGCAGCTGTGCTACTCCACTCTTCTCAAACTGCAGTCCAACAAAGTCAGCAGTTTTGGCCTCAGTTTGCAATATAATAACAGATGTATTATTTTAGAGGAACATCTCTTTTGATGCTAAATCTGGATACTGCACCCTTAAAGTAGAATCCAAGATCCTGTAGCAGCACTGTTCCCTTTACTCAAGCCCCTGGGCCAGGAAGTTGCCAGTTCTACTATATAGAATTTTGTAGCTGCACTGTCTCTTCTTCCCAAATACATGGGACAAAAAATTTTCAGTTCTGAAAACATTTTTCAGTTCTGACTTTTGTATGCATTCTAATCCCAGGAACATAGCACTAGGAGTAAAACCTCTGTTAATGAAGCAGAGTCGTCATGCCACCCACATCCCAAGCTGAACATCAGACACTCGGAGTGTAACCTACTATCCTAAAATTGAATGTGAATGCCATAGCCACCTAAGCAAAATTCCCAGTGACGGAACAGCACAGTTCCCTCTTCTCAAGCTCCTGAACCTAAAGGACATCATATCTGATGTCTGTCTGCGCAGTGTTAACAGTTTGGGAGTAGGACATTCATGACTGGAACTGAGTCAGCATAACCTGCATCCCAAGCAGAACACCAGAACCTGTAGCTGAGCTGCACTCCTCTTATAAAGTCCTAATGACAGAAAGTAATCAATTCTGACTTTTCTCTGCAGTTATAACACAGGTGTATCATGCTGGGGATATGAACTAGTCTAAGGGAACTAAATCTTCACGCTGCTGCTTCCAAGCAGAAGGTCAAACCTGTTACTGAACTGCTCATTATTTCCCTAGATTCAATGCAGGAAAATAGTCATTTATGATGTCTATCTGCCCTCTGATCCACGTGTTTTATGATGGGGATGGGATCTGTGTCCCAGGATCTGAGTCTGCATGCCCATTCTCCCACCATAACCACCAAAAAACACTCAACACTGCTTAATGCTGCTCTCCTCTTCCCAAGCATGAGATCCAGAAAATTGCAAGTTACAATGTTTGTCTGAACTCAGATACCTGGTGCTTCTGGTTGGATTTTTAAAAGCCTTCCTGGAGTAGAAGCAATATGACCCACCTCCCATGCAGAACCCTCAAGTATGAAGTAGCACTTCTGTCCTCTTACTGATCCTCTTACAAAAAGTCACTAGCTCTGATGGGCTTAGATATGTCATCCTGGGAGTGGAACCTGCTTTTCTGAAACTAAAACTGAATACAACAGCCTGTATCTATGCTGCCATAGCTGTAGCTATGCTGATCCCCTCTTTGAAAGCCCCATGCTAGAATGCTACCAGTGTGACTTCTGAATGCTCTCTGACCCAAGGTTATTTCACAATGCAGGGGAGATTGGCACTCCCGGAGCTAAGTCTGCATGACTTAGCCTCCCATGCAGAACTCCAAATCCTGTAGTTGTGCAGTTTCCCTCTTCCCATGTCCAAGGGCAAAAAAATCACAGCATTGACTTCTGTCTACTCTGATGGCAAGTGAATTATATTGGGTCAGGGACTTGCCTGCTGGTGCTGAATCTATGTGCAAACAACTCCCAAACAGAAATTCAGAACTTCTAGGTGAACCACACCTGATTTCTAAATATCCAGACTGTAATAGTCATCAGGTCTAAAGTCTGCCCTCAGAATACAACTATAGCACTTTGTTCTTGGGACCTTCTATATTGGAGTTAAATTTGCATGCCTTGGTCTCCTCAAACAAAACGTCAGCCCCTCTATCTACATTGTCCCCCTAGTTTCAAGACCCAAGAAAATAAATTCACCAATTTTGAAGTATGTATATCCTCTGAATCCACATATGTTTAAGATGGGGTTGAGATCAATGTTGCTAAGGTTAAATCTGCATACTCCATCCTCTTATGCAGAACCACAGACCCTATATTTGTACCATTATTAACGTACCAAGCCCTAAGGTAAAAAAGTTGCTAGTTCTGATGTCTGTCTGTCCTCTAAACCCAGGTATATCACAGTGGGTGTGGGAACTGCATTCCCTTTTTGAAGCTAAATATGCATGCCCTAACTAGTCAAAAAGAATACTAGACCCTATAGAAGATCTGTTTCCTTATTTGTGAATCTCAGAGCTTGAAAATTTTCTATTTCTAATGTCTGTCTCCACTATGAGCCTAGATGCTTCAATTTTACATTTAGAAAATATGCATTTGATTTGAGTATGCATACACCAATTCCCAACCAGAATTCCAGACCCTTTAACTGTGCTCCCTCCCTTCTCAACATTAAGCATAGAAAATTTCCAGTTTTGAAGTCTGCCTGGCCTCTGATTCCAATGCTTTACTCTGGAGTAGGGATCTCCTCTTCAGAGGTGTACCTGCATGCACCAGGCCTCAAGCAGAAAAACATAGTAGTTCAGGTCCCTCTTTTAAGCCACCTCATCAGAAAATTGACAAATCTGACATCTCTCTGCCTTCTGATGTCAGGAGCCTGGTGCTGGAGGAGGATACATATTATTGGAGCTGAATTTGCAAACTCTCACTTCCCAAGCAGATATCCAGAATGCAGAACCCATCTTTCCAAACCCCAGGTTTGGAAAGTCAGAAATTCTGACATTTTTCTGCACACTGAAAAGAGGTGCTTCACAAAAGGTTTGAAAACTCCTGGTGAAAAACCTACACAATTCAGACCCCCCAATAGAACCCCAAACCCGTAACACCACAGTGCTTTTCAATCAAATTGTCAGTAAGTCACCAATTCTAATATATCTCTGCCCTCTGCTCAAATAAACCTAAAGAAAAGAGAGCTGTGTTCCTGGAGATGAATATGCTTGCCTTCACCTGACTAGGAGAATTGCAGAACCTGTAATTTCACTTCTACCCTTCTTCCATGCACCTGAGTCAGAAAGTTGATAATTAAAACATTAGTCTATCCACTAAAACATGTGCATCACAATGGGAGTAGTACTGTTAATGTGAAGCTAAATATTCATGACTGTACCTTCCAAGGAGAACTCCAACCACCGTAGCTGCAACACTCACCTGTTTAGAATCATCAGGACGATTGTGACTTACTTGGATCTGATCAGCTGGACCTTGTACTATCCTTCCCAGAAGTTCCTGAGGGCATTTCTTCAGAGGTGACCTGTCCCTGGCCACCAAGAACAGATCCAGAGGAGAGAGGCTTATTCACTTTGCTTTGTGACTGTACACATTTCCTAGTCAATGAACCCTAACATAACACAAAGAAAACACCACACTGCAAGCAAGACAGTGGAGAAACAATGCAGGCCAACATGATGAATATAGAATGAAGATGGCAACTATGATGACCGGAAAGGTCCTAACAACTTATTTAGAATTTCAGATAAGGAGTGTAGAAAAGAAATTTGGAGGAAGTTCATAGAACTCAAAGAAAGGATGAATCAATCTGAATCAACCACAAATAATAATAAAAAGGATATAAAAATGAAATCAGAGAATTCCAAACTAAAGTAACAGGACTCAAAAACGTGTTAGGTGAAATAAAGCCACACTGGAAAGACTCTCCAACAGAGTCACAGCAGCTGAGGAACAAAAACAGTGAGCAGGAAGATAAGATTCATAACAACTTCAAACAAAAGAAGAGATTGTAAAACAGCCTTAATACAAACTACCAGATAATGGAAAAAATCCTCAAAGAATGTGAACAGACAGAAAGAGACGCCTTTAATAAACTCAACAGAAACAACATAAAAATCATTGGAGTTCCCCCAAAAACAGGAAGAAAATCCTCAGGCAGAATCATCAGTCAAGAACATCATTGCAGAGAAACTCCCAGAGTAAAATAGTGCATGTAACCAAATCCTACATGCCTGAAGAGAACCAGGTAAAAGATACCCGAAAAAAAAAACACCCCAAGAAACATCTTAGTCACAATGACAAATCCCACAGATAGGGATAGAATACTAAATGTAGCGTGACCAAAGAGGAAAATTACATTTAAAGGAGCATCATTACAATTTACAGAATATTTGTCATGAGAAACCCTCAAGGCCAGAAGGAAGTGGTGGGATATAGTGACAAAACTCAATGAACTAAATACTTTACCTAAATTCAAGTTCAGGCAGATTCAAGTTCAGGTTTGAAGAAAGTATACATAGCTTTATGGATAAAAAGCAGCCTGGATATTTTACAGACTCAAAACCTTTTTTCTTAAAAGAAAAAAAAACTGAAAGGTCTACATTAAGACAGGACAGACCAAAAGAAACAACAAAGTCATACATAAAGATGACACTGAACCCCATGACAATTATCTCTCTCAAGGTCAATGGACTGAATTGACCGATTGAGAGACACAGAATGGCAAAATGGATTAAAAAAAAACTGAATCTAACATTCTGGATTCAACCTACAAGAAACACATCTGTGTAGTCAGAACAATTATAGACTCATAATCAAAGAATGGAAGAAAATCATCCATGAAAACAACACCTGGAAAAATGCATAGTAGAGAACTGGATTAGGAAAAATAAACCGGACTTCTGCTGTCTGCAAGAAACACACCTACAGCTACAGGATAAGCATAGGCTTAGAATGAAAGGATGGAAAGTAATTCTTCAGGCCAATGGAAAACAAAAAAGAGCAGGGACAGCCATTCTTATATCAGACCAAATTACATTCAATCTCAAGAAAGTGATCAGAGACAAAGAGGGTCACTACATACTGATCAGGGGAATACTAGATCAAGAAACACTAACCCTGGTCAATATCTATGCACCTAATGTAGAGTCAGCAAAATATGTGAGGCAATTGCTCGTAAACCTGGAGAAACACATGAAGGAAAATGTGATAATAGTAGGGGACTCAATACTCCACTATCACCACTGGACAGATCCACCAAACAGAAAAATAGCAAAGAAATAAGAGCTCTGAATGAAAAATTAGAAGATTTAGGGCTAATAGACTTATATAGAGCCCTCCATCCCCAGAAAGCAGAATACACATTCTTCTCATGGAATGGAACTCTACACATGGAACCTTCTCCAGAATAGATCATGTCTTAGGATACAAAGCCAACCTATATAAGACCACGAAGGTAAGGATCATTAGAAGTACCCTTTCAGATCACTATGCAACAGAGCTCAAAATTGACGTCAAGAAGAAGCAATGGAGAAAAACTAATACCTGGAGATTAAACAACATGCTGCTCAACAGCAGCTGGATCAAAGATCAACTCAAGGAAGAAATTAAAAGATTCCTTGAGACAAATGATAATGAAGAGACAACATGTCAAAATTTATGGGACACAGCAAAAGCAGTAATTAGAGAAAAACTCATAGCAATACAGGTCTATGTCAAGAAACAGGAAAAATAACAAAACCAACAGTTTAAAAGATCACCTCAAAGAATTGGAACAACAGCAATAGAGAAATTCAACCACAACAAGAAGGCAAGAAATAATAAAAACCACAGCAGAAATAAACAATATCGAAACTAAGAAAACAATACAAAAAATCAATGAGACCAGGAGTTGGTTATTCGAAAAAATAAAGAAGATAGACAAACCACTGGCAAAACTCACCAAAAAAAGAGGGAAAACACCCAAATCAGTAGGATCACAAATGAAAGGGGAGAGATTACAACAGAACCCCAAGAAATACAACATATCATGAGATCATATTATGAACAACTATACTCAGCTAGGATAGAGAACCCAGTAGAAATCGACAGATTCTTGGAGAAAAACCCTCTTCCAAGACTGGACAAGGAAGAACTAGAAAGCCTAAAGAGACCAATCACCTCAGAGGAAATTGAAGATGTAATTAAAACTCCCTAAGAACAAAAGCCCAGGCCCAGATGGATTTACAGGTGAATTCTACCAAACATTCCGAAAAGATTTACTACCACTTTTCCATAGGCTCTTCCAAACCATAGAAAAAACAGGAGTCCTCCCTAACTCCTCTTATGAGGCAAATATCACACTCATTCCCAAAGATGGCAAAGACATCACCAAGAAAGAAAATTACAGACCAATCTCACTAATGAACATAGATGCAAAGATACTCAACAAAATCTTAGCAAACCGGATCCAGCACTTCATCAAAAAGATCATACATCATGACCAAGTGGGATTTATACCAGGAATCCAAGGTCGGTTCAACATACGCAAATCAATCAACATTATACATCACATCAACAACAAGAAAAACAAAAACCACATGATCATATCAATCGATGCAGAGAAGGCGTTTGACAAAATCCAACACCCTTTCATGTTAAAGACACTCAGCAAAATAGGGTTAGAAGGAACCTTCCTCAAGATAGTTACAGCTATCTATGAAAAGCCTACAGCCAACATTATACTTAATGGCGAAAAACTAGAAGCATTCCCACTAAGGTCAGGGACTAGGCAAGGCTGTCCACTCTCTCCACTCTTATTCAATATAACCTTAGAAGTCCTAGCAATAGCAATCCGACAAGAGAAGGGAATCAAAGGAATCCAAATTGGGAAAGAGGAACACAAACTATCTCTATTTGCAGATGATATGATGATATACATTGAAAATCCTAAAGAGTCCACAGTAAAACTCCTAGAAACAATTAACCAATACAGCAAAGTGGCTGGATACAAAGTCAATACACAAAAGACAGTAGCGTTTCTATATACAAACAACGAAGTCGAGGAGAGAGAGATTAAAAATACAATTCCATTTAAAATAGTATCAAAAAATATTAGGTACCTAGGAATCAACCTTACAAGGGAAGTGAAAGACCTATACCAGGGAAACTTCAGAAAGACATTGAAGACGATCTAAAGAAATGGAAGAACATCCCATGCTCATGGATAGGTAGAATTAACATAGTCAAAATGACTATCCTACTCAAACTACTATATAGATTTAATGCAATCCCTATCCAAATCCAGACACCATTCTTTAAAGAAATAGAACAATCTATCACAAAATTTATCTGGAACCACAGAGACCCAGGATAGCCAAACACATACTGAAAAACAAAAAGCTGGAGGCATATCCTTACCTAACTTGAAACTATACTATAAAGCCAGAGTAATCAAAACAACATGGTACTGGAACAGAGACAGGACCTCAGACCAGTGGGTCAGAACAGAATTCCCAGACATAAACCCCAAGATATACAGCCAACTAATATTTGATAAAAGAGGCAAGAACTTGAAATGGAACAAAGGAAGTCTATTCAACAAAAGGTGTTGGTACAACTGGAAAACCACATGTACGAAAGTGAAGATTGACCCATACCTCACCCCTTATACAAAAGTTAACTCAAAATGGATCAAAGACCTTGAAATCAGACCCGAATCTATAAAGTTTATCGAGAATAAAATAGGGAGAACACTTGAAGACTTATATATCAAAAAGGTCTTTGAGAATGGAGCACCAATGGCAAGAACGTTAGCATCAAATATAAACAAATGGGACTACATCAAACTAAAAAGCTTCTGCATGGCAAAAGAAACCCTACTTAACGCAAGAAGACAGTTAACAGAATGGGAAAAATATCTTTTCACTCGATATATCAGATAAAGGGCTGATATCTAGAACATACAAATAACTCAGAAATCTGTGCCCCCCCCCAAACCAAATAAAGCCATAAAAATGGGGAGATGAAATGAATAGACACTTCTCTGAGGAAGACAGAAGGATGGCCAACAAACACATGAAAACATGCTCACCTTCACTCATTATCAGGGAGATCCAAATCAAGACAACAATGAGATACCACCTTACACCAGCGAGGATGGCTCACATCAAAAATAATGGAAACAACCTTTGTTGGCGGGGATGCAGTATGAAAGGAACTCTCATCCACTGCTGGTGGGAATGCCCCCTAGTCCAACACCTATGGAAAAAAGTCTGGAGAGTGCTCAAAGAGCTCAGAATTGAGCTGCCATTTGACCCAGCAATTGCTCTCCTAGGCATATACCCCCAAGTTGGAAGGACATTCATTCCAAAATACGTATGCACCCCACTATTTATCGCAGCACTCAGTATAATAGCCAAATCTTGGAACCAACCTCGATGTCCAACAACAGATGAATGGATCATTAAGATGTGGTACATATACACAATGGAATATTACATGGCAGTCAGAAATGATACAATCACAGACTTTACAGCAATGTGGATCGACCTAGATCATGTTATGTTAAACGAAGTAAGTCAGAAGACAAAAGATAAACACAGAATGGTAGCACTATTCTGAAACACTTAGAACATATATTTTATACACAACTAATACCTAATAATCAAATAACAGGGTTTAACAGGGTAGAAACACGAACACTGTAATAGTCAGCATATACGTGGGAGCAGTGTCCAAAATACATGAAAAAGGAACAACGCAAACTCTTGACTACACATTATACCACAAAGAAAACAGCAACAATAGAAACAGCACCATAGAGAGAACAGGTATGTAATCAGACTTCTACAACAAAGGCCCACAACAATCCCTTAGAGATCGTATACAGGAACGCAAGTATAGAACACCACGGAAAATCACTGATTGCAATGGCAACATACCATAACACTATGTTTTAATGCCTTTATCTTACTATATTTTAAATAACCTCTCAGCTTTTCTGTCCACAGGCGCCCTTGGATACAAAGGGCGGACAAACTAAGATGGCAACTCGGAATACCACACGAGATACCATACCTTGCTTGCAGTACGAGATGGCCACAAGAAAACTCTTTAACATACACTTTATCTCTAGGTTATACCTTCTTTTAGGAATTGAAGCACATGACCAGTCAGACCACCGAAGCAGTACCTGCGACGTACAGACTTAAACTACAGGCTCTATTCATCAAACACATTCAACCAAACCAGCATTCCCTTGCTATTCTCTCCTCTCTTCTCACTACTTTTTTTTCATTTTTCTCTTTTCTATTCTTCTCTTTTTTCCCTTTCTTTTCTCCCTTTCTTTCTAAGGTATTTTCTCTTTTCTCTCCCTTCATACCCCTCCAATATACCTTCCCCTTTCTCCCCTCCAGAAATCCAACTATCCAGATCTCCCACCATATTAAAACTCTTCACCCTCATTCCTTAATCTATTAGGCATCAAGTTCGACCTCCTACCCAAAGAACCAGTACCCAGCACCCAGGCGAGGGGACACCCAGTCAAACCCACACCTCGTCTCCTGCAAGAAAAGACAGCCAACTCCCCTGTGGACTCATGCTGCGAGGCCCTCCCTACCAACTCCCCCTAACGTGGACTGTTTCTTGAAACCGGACCTAGGTCCAAAAGTATACCCAATGCAAGAACTCTTCCAAGACCTCCCTGCTGCAAATTTTTACCAATCTGAAGAAGGTCAGGGGGTGTGATAGAAAGATGCCTGGGAACCTACACACCACAAGAAAAACCCAAAAGACAATGGGAAAAACTGTACTTCCAACATAGGCATAAGACCTGTTATACACCACCACTTTACCTGCTTTCCCCCAAATGTAAGGTAGTCTTCTGCACCACTTTGGTCCTTTAAAAACTTCGCTAACTCATTTTATTTTATTTTTTTAATTAATTTATTTTTTAATGTCTGTCCTACATATACATCTGTAAGCACATACATTTTTATTCCCTTTTTTATCGTTTTTGGGTATGTGACCTGTTTCTGTTATCCCCTCTGTCCACCCCCAAATACACCGACAATATAATGTAGCACCATTTCTCCCTGCAAAGGCACACTAAATAAAGGGGAAATCTTACATATAAAAAAAGAGCTCTTATCTACTAGAGATAGGAACTCATAGTTGTTTACAATACAGGGATATCTCCTACCTTGAAAATATATAATGTGGAATCAACTTAGACCTCAGGTGATTAGATACCATTCATCCAGCCTTGAATCCTGGATACCAGACATAGAAATGGCACAGTTTTTCACAACAGCTGCAGGAAACAAATTCCATCCGGGACAGCCTTAATACTGCGGGGTCAACAACAAGGGCCAGCTCTAACATGATATCCTGACAATGAGGAAAATGTGAACAACTTGACCTTAGAGCAGATTAGCCTACCTTACCAGCTAAGGACAAGACAAAACCAGAAGACTTGGCATCCTTTGGTAGGTCCAAAAGTCAAGATCGCGATTTACAGATGACTGGCTGCTAGAACCACGACCAGACTGTTTACATCTTGGGACCAATAAAAAAGCCCTAGTTTAGGGTTTGAACTATGACCTGCACAATAAACATGATCCCCAGTCCCAAAGGTCCGGCAGAGACAATTGTAACGGAATGGGGCTTCTGGAAGCACAAAGAAAGACGCTATCCTAGGTGCCATCCTAGGTTCAGTGCAAAGACCAAGATCACCAACCACAGAAGATGGATTAAAATGACACTGAGGGAACAGAACCTCTAAAACCACAAAGACTGACTTCATCATAAGTCCCACCTCAGGATCTGTGCAGATACTGAGACCTCTAAACACAGAGCTCTGATTGTATCACCCTGGACAGAACAGAAGTCTTCCACACAACACAGAAACACCACAGGGAGAGTAAATGATCCTGAGCAAAGTCTAGAGTTGATCCCATGACAATATACTCCAAGGACGGAGAAACCCCATATTTCTTAGGCCAAGTGAATTCCTTTTCGAATGACCCCAATATTTACTGTGCCAGGGCAGGAGGGAAAAAACAAAAATACAAAAAGCACAAAACCTTGGTTATTATATATATATATATTTTTACCTTCATTTATTATTATTATTATTTTTATTTACCTATCTATTTTGGTCGATTTCTCTGTTTGGGTGCCATTATTGAAATTGTTGTCCCCAGTTATATTTATTTTTTTCTCTCCCTTTCTTTTCTTTCATTATGTGCTATGCCATGTTTCTTATTTCAAGAATGGCGTATTTTTGTTTTTTTGTTTTTTTTGTTTTTTTTTTTTTTTTTTTTTTTTTTGTGGTGCTTATCGATATAGCTGGAGTCCTCACTGGATATTTGACACTCCTTTTGGTACTGGTGGATTTTTTCACCTTCTTTTTCTCCTTCATCTCCCAAATCGAGGATGAGAGCCTCTAGAAGGATTCTGCCCATATTTTGGTTATTAGACTCTTACCCCAGTTTATTACTTTTCTCTTTTTCAGGCAAAACCACGCAACTTGAACTAGCTAGTCCTGCCTCCAGTTAGAGTGGGAAATAAGGGAGGCATCAAGACCAAACAGGTGCAAGACTACTAAGTAGTAGGTTAGATACAGAGGGGACCACATATTCTAGCCGCCCTGGGGGTGAGGGAAGAGGAAATGGGAGGCAAGACAAAAACGGAGGTGTAGGGAGGACAATTTGGTGATGGGAATCCCCCCTGATTTTATGTAAATATGTACCTAAAGTATTATTGTCAACAATATGTAAGCCACTATGATCAAAATAAAAATTATATTAAAAAAAAAGAAAAGAAAATAACAAAGCTTAGAGCAGAAATCAATGAAGAGGAAATCCTAAAAACAATCCAAAAGATCAATGAAAACAAAAGTTGGTTCTGTAAAAAGTAAACAATATTGAGAAACCACTAGGCAAAACTCACAAAGAAAAACTTTCAAGTTTAAACAACAATGATCAAGCATATCTAAACAGACCCATCACTATTGAGAAAATGAAAATCCTAATGAAAAGTCTGCCCCCAAACAAAAGCCCAGGCCCAGATAGATTCATTATTGAATTTTCTTCAAATCAAACCTTTCAAGAGGATCCTTGATCCTTAAAGAGCCTTCCAGGCTCTTTAAAAAAATTGAAAAAAAATAGAAACACTCCCAAATAGTTTTCTATGAAGCTAACATCACCATAATACCAAAACCAGACAGAGATGCTACAAAAATTAAAAGTACAGACTAATATCCCTGATGAACACAGATGCAAAAGTCCTGAACAAAATCCTGGCAAATAGGATCCAACTCCTCCTCAAGAAGTCATATACCACGATCAAGTAGGTTTTATTCCAGGAATGCAAGTATGGTTTAACATACATAAATCAATCAACATAATACACCATATCAACAAAAGAAAAATAAAAAACACATGTTCATATAATTGATGCAGAGAAATCATTTGAAAGGTTACAATACCCATGATAAATAAAAACTCTGAATAAGATGGTAATGAGAGGAAATATTCTCCATATAGTCTATGCCATTTATCACAAGCCAATGGCAAATATTCTCAGTGGAGATAAACTAAAAGCCTTTTCTCTAAAATCTGGCACAAGTCAAAGCTGCCCCCTCTACCCACTTCTTTTCAATACAGTACTTAAAGTGCTTGCCATTGCAGTTAGGCAAGAAAAAGATATAAAGGGCATCTAGATAGGAAAGGAAGAATTCAAGCTCACTGTTTTCAGATGACATAATACTATATTAGAAAACCCTAACGACTCTAGGAACTATTTCTAGAAAGAAAAGATTCATATAGCAAAGTGGAAAACTATGAAATTGATATGCAAAAATCAATGGCCTTATTATACATAATTAATAATAGAGAAGAAAAGGACATTAAAAATTCCCATTCACATTAGTGCCAAACAAACTCAAATACTTTGAAGTAAACTTAACTAAAGGGTGAAGGACCTATACAAAGTAAACTACAAAATGTTGCTTCAAAAAATAAAGAAGGATACAAGAAAATGGAGATGCATACACTGTTCATGGATTGGGAGAATTAATGTAATTAAAATGGCAATAATCCCCAAAGCATTGTACAGATTTAATGCAATGCTTCTAAACATACCCATGACATACTTTCAAAGAAGGGAATCAAACACTCCTGTAATGCATTTGGAACAATAATCACCCAAGAATAGCTAGAGCAACCCTTAGAAAAAAGAAGATGGGAGGCATCACTTTCCCCAACTTTAAATTGCATTATAAAACAATAGTAATTAAAACAACATGTTATTGGAATAACAACAGACCTGCAGATTAGTGGAATAAACTTGAGTATTCAGAGAATGTTCCCAGATACACAACCAATTTATTTTTGGTTTTTGGGTCATACCCGGCAGTGCTCAGGGGTTACTCCTGGCTCTATGCTCAGAAATCGCTTCTGGCAGGCTCGGGGGACCATATAGGATGCCAGGATTTAAACTACCATCCTTCTGCATGCAAGACAAACGCCCTAACTCCATGCAATCTCTTCGGCCCTGATATACGACCAATTAATATTTGATAAAAAGGCAAGAAATGCGAAATGGAGCAAGGAAAACCTCTTCAACATGTGGTGATGTTTCAATTGGTCAGCCACATGCAAAAAGCAAACTTGAACCTCCATCTACACCATGCACAAAGGTCAAATCCAAATGGATTAAAGACCTTGATATCAGACCTGAATCTCATAAGGTATATAGAAGAACACATAGGTAAAACATTCCATGACATTGAGTCCAAAGGTATCTTCAAGGAGGATGTAGCACTTTCCAAACAAGTGGAGGCAAAGATAAACAGATGGGACTATATTAAAGTGAGTAGTTTCTGAACCTCAAAGGAAA
The DNA here is from genome assembly GCF_024139225.1 of Suncus etruscus. NCBI lineage: Eukaryota > Metazoa > Chordata > Mammalia > Eulipotyphla > Soricidae > Suncus > Suncus etruscus. The sequence continues at coordinate 60,789,783 of NC_064868.1, read as the reverse complement.
TAGTGACAATAACTACCCATAGAATGGGAGACTATTCACCCAATACCCATCAGATAAAGGGCTAATATCTAAGATATAAAAGGTACTGACAAACAACAGAAAAACATCTAACCACATCAAAAATGGGGAGAAGATATTAACAGACAATTCCTCAAAGAAGAAATATAAGTGGCCAAAAGACACATGAAAAAATGCTCCACATCACTAATCATCAGGGAGATGCAAATCAAAACAACAATGTGGTACATTTGATGCCACAGACACTAGCACACATCACAAAGTTCAAGAACAATCAGTGCTGGTGGGAATGTGGGTAGAAAGAAATTTATTCATTGCTGGTGGGAATGCTGTCTAGTCCAGCCTTTATGGAAAACAATATGGCAATTCCTTAAAAAACAAGACATTGAGCTTCATATGATTCAGCTATACCACTCCTAGGGATAGACCTTAGGAAAAAAAACCACATTATAAAAATGCCTTATGCACACCTATATTCACTGTAGTGCTATATACAATAGCCAGAGTCTGGAAACAACCACAGACTGAAATACTATTCAACCATCAGAAGTCGTGAAATTTTCCTATACATAGCTGGACATGAAAACTATTATGCTGAGTGAAATAAGTCAGAGGGAGAGATAGACACATAATAGTCTCACTCATCTATGGGTTTTAATAAATGAAAGGTATTATTTTAATAGTAGAGGAGACAATAGAGATAAGGGCTGGAAGGACTAGCTCATGATATGTAGCTTACTTGAAAGAGTGGTGAGTCAAGTTAGAGAAATAACTACACTGACAAATATTATGACAATGATAACAAGAGAAGTAGAATACCTCTCTCGAATACAGGCAAAGGTTGGGGGAAGAGTGATTTGGGGGGCATTGGTGGTGGGAATGAATCCCAGAATATTAGATCCTGTAGCTCTGCTGCTCCATTTTCCCAAACATAAGTGCCAGAAACATTTCTGATGTTTTTCTGTGATTACAGAGGTATCATTTCTGGAGTGGAATCTGCTTTTCTGGATGGAAATAGCATGCATCAGCTCCTAAGTAGAAGTGTCAAATCTGTAGATAAGCCTCTACTACTTTTCTAAACCTAAGTGCCAGAAAATTATTAGGTTTGACATCTGATTGCCCTCTAATCCCAGATTAGTCTTTTGAAGGGTTGGGCCTACAATACTAGAGCTGGGAATACATGACCCAGCCACCAAAACAGAATACCATTCCCTGTTCTCTGCCACTCTCATGCTCTCAAACCCCAGGTACAGAGATCTGCCCTCTGATACTGTATAATTTAAACAGGCATTCTGGGAATCAAAGCTGTGTAACTGATCATATTAAGCACACACCCTATTTAAACACACAGCATGCACCCTGCTTTGTCTAATACCTTATACCTTGTTTTTCCTAAATACAGAAGCACACACACTTTATTTAAATCCTCTCTCATGTCCTACAACATGATTGGCTGACACAGAGTTGACACCCAATTTTCCCCTAATATAAATAACCGTTTCCCACCTAAAATAAAGTGAAATAATCTCCAAAAGTGGCTGGTGGATGCTTCTTTGTGAGTGCGCTACTCATTCAGGATCAGACCTCACCAGTAACTTCTACATCATGGGATTTGACTTTAGCGGTGCCATTTATGGAATAGCACAGCAGTAGTGCTTTTTCCTTGCATGTGGCTGATCTAGGACTGAAAGTGTTTCGATCCTCAGAACTCCATATGGTCCCCCAAGTCAGGACCGATTTCTGAGTGAAGAGTCAGGAGCAAACCCTAGTTCGTGCCTCCCAAAAAGGTGCCATTTACACCTGGCACCCAGAACAGGGACCTGAGAAGAAAGTCCTCAACAATAGCGATATGATCTCCTGGTGCAAAAGCCCTCTCATGGGTTAGGTCCATACCCCCTGTTTCATTAAGGCTATGATATTGTCCTGACTTTGGATTGATGTTACTTAGTCTTTTACCATGCCCTTTCCTATATATTTTGGCAGTGTGGTGACATTAATATTGGGTGTGGAATGTACAAACAAAAATTCTTGAAATATCTTTTACATTAGAAAATAGAAGTATTTTCCCAGTTGTGGAACTCTCTTTAATTAGAAGTTTCCCACATTGGTAGCGGGAAAGTTGCACTGGTGACGGGTGTGTGTGCATTTTATGGCTGAAACCCAATTACTAATATGTTTGTACCATTTAATTTAAAAAAATTAAAAAATAAAATAAAGAATAACTTTTAACCTTGACAAATAAGAAAAAAGAATAAAGAAGCCATTCCAAGGCCAATAATTCATCAATGACTGGCATTAAACCAGAGCAAACACCATCTGCCAGGTCTAGTACATCGGATGATCAGAGATGCTTATGATGAGCTGGCTACTACCATTTCTGACTCATAGTCTGAAAGTGCTCAGCAGAAACTTCATGCATTCCTTTCATACTGCAGCCCCATAGAGACAGCCCAAGACGTAGCTTAATGTGTAGCTCACAATTATCACCTCCGCACTATTGGCACTATTAATCTGAGTCTGGTCATGTCTTTCCTGTTCATCAGGAGGATAGTCAGCCTCATCTTAAAAGGGCTTGAAGATGTACTCACTCAGCCAATTAAAAAAGGTCTGTGAATCATAAGGACCAATGTCCCCATTCTGTTCTGAGTAACTTAGAGGCTGGAGTGAAGGTGTGCTTTGGATTTTTCATGATTTTCATGTGGTTAATAAAATATACTTATGATTAGGGAAGGACAATGAACTGACATAAGAAATAAAAGCTGCTGGCCAGTGCTATCCTAGCTCAAGTACATGAGATAGCCTTGTGGGCTTGGGAAAGGATTGAAGCTGATGAATAATTTTATCAATAACTTAATCATAAGAGTGATTCTGATAACTCTGATGTTTGGAGTTATTCAAGGGTTTTTCAGGGGGTTCTGACATATGAGTGATTTCTGGGGAAACTGACATATGCCATCTAGAGGCAGGTTAGAGGTAAGGAAACACAGCAGCAACTAATAAGGAAATTAGTCTTCAAAATGCTTAAGAAAATTGGAGAGAAAGAGAACATTATAGGGTAACTAAGAGTGTGTGGAAATGTTGGTTCAATTAAACATCAGTCATGCATTCATGCTGCTCAGGTTTATTTAGTATAGAGGTGAGGTCAGAATGATCAGGGTGGGTTATTTTTGAAGAAAATTCATAGCATCCTTTAATACTGTCTATTTAAGAGAACCACCTAAACCTTGTTCAAGATAAAGCAAAGGAAAACATTGGGCAAGAAACTGACATTGCTCTTGCAATCCAGTCTGAAGAACTTGGAGAGGAGGCCAGCCTCAGGCTTCAGAATTTCAGGGAAGAAGTTTTAACTGTGGTAAACTAAGGCATTTTTGTAGAAGCTTCAGGTTTCCTGCCTCCTCAAGACCATGACCAAATACGTTTTTTAGGAAATTGGACAAGGTGCCAGCCCCAGTTCTCCAAAACCCAGGCAACATTCTACTCTGTGACTTTACCCCAGTCTGGGCCAACACAACTATGACAATAGATTCACTGCAACCTGCTAGTGCAGGAAATTGTGCCTTGGATATCACCTGTCCAGATAACATAACTATAACACCAGCTCAGTGCCTTTACAAATTAAAATCTGGGATAAAGGGGCAGATTCCATCAAGTACTGTAGTCTTGCTCCTGGGAAAAAACATTGTGACTATTAATGGAATTGCTGTTCATGTAGGGATAACAAACTATGATTATGTTAGAGAAATAATAATTTTCCTTTCAATATTTCAAATTTTGAGAAGAGAAAGCCTATAGCCAAGCTTCTGTTACTCCTCTTTGTAATGCCTGGCCAATCTGATCGCCCTAGGATTGGAATTTTTGGTGGCACCAACATCCTAACTGCCTCTTCTGATCTTCTGGTGACCTTTACCTCTAAGCTTATAAAAATCTAAGTGTCCATTAATAATCCTTGAAATTTATGGGAAGAAGTTTAAAGGTATACTGACACAGATGCTAATGTTTCTATCATCTCTTTGCTATACTGGCCCTATAATTGTGCTTCTAAGAGTTATGCTATTGTCTGCAAAGAGTACATTCATCACCCTCTTCTGTCTGACAATTGATAGACTAGCTTAACACATTGGTCCAGCAGGAGTGGTGGCCATCTTCCAACCATATGTAATTCCCCTACCCCTAAATATATGGAGTCAGTTCTACATAAATAGTGGTGTGCTTAGCTCTGTATACCCCCAGGTATACAGATAATTAGGATAATTCAGAGGACATGCATTTTTAATTGGGACTGTTACACTTCAATGCCTATTACCCCTCCACATTCAGTGGAAATCTCAGGATCTTGTATGGACTCTGCAGTGGCTTCTAAACAACATAATATTAAAGGTGCTTATGGACCTGATAGAGAAGTAACAAGCTGGAACATATTGAAAACAATTTTTCAGAAAGGACTTCTACTTTTTTGTTATACAAAATAATTCAGGGAAATGGCAATTGCTAATTGACTTAAGAAATGTACATTTTACCAGGATGCCCACAGATACCTTACAACCTGACCTCCTGGACCCAAAGGCTATTTTTAAAGACTGACCCCTGGTTGTAATAGACCTAAACAATTGCTTCTATAACATACCCATAAAGACCCGAGGACCATAAAAGCTTTGCATTTTCTGTTCCCTTTCTTACAAACAGGGTCCCCATACATAGATGTCAGTGGACTGTTTTATCTCAGGGAATGACCAGTTCACCTACAATTGTCAAAATTTTGTTGATTTGGTACTATGTCTTGCTCAGGCAAGGTTTCCCCAAGCTTATATTGTTCATTATATAAATAGCTTGCCTACATGTTCTTTTTTATTAATTTTTTATTTAAGCACCATGATTACAAACATGATTATAGTTGGGTTTCTGTCACAAACAGAACACCTCTCCCTTCACCAGTGCAACATTCCCACCCCTAACACCCCCCCTTTCCCATCCCCTGCCTGTATTTGAGACAGGCATTCTACTACAGTTATTTTTTAAGTTCAGTAAGCTGTTTTTTTCTTTCTTAAAGGATAAGTGTTGGGGCCGGAGAGATAGCATGGAGGTAAGGCGTTTGCCTCTCATGCAGAAGGTCATCGGTTCGAATCCCAGCGTCCCATATGGTCCCCCGTGCTTGCTAGGAGCAACTTCTGAGCATGGAGCCAGGAGTAACCCCTGAGCAACTGCCGGGTGAGACCCAAAAACCAAAAAAAAAAAAAAAAAAAAAAGGATAAGTGTTAAAAAAAGATACAGTAGTAAAGGTGTGAGAGTGGCAATCGCCATTGTTTGCATAGTCCCAGCAAAATATGGGGAAAATGGAAAAAAACCTCTTTGGCCTGTTACAAGCAGGTCTCACCCCTGAAGTTTATTGACATAAGACCGACTCTGTGCCTACATGTTCTTAAAATAGAGAGCTTCATAGGTTATATAAAAAGGTTTTGACATGCTTGCTAGCAGCCGGTTACAGATTGCCTGAGAGAAAATTCAGGTGTTACCCCCATATGAATATTTGGGTGATGTTCTAAAACATACTGAAGCATTTTACCAGACACCTCCATTTACCAGAAGATCTAAAAATTCTTAATGATTTTCAAAAAGTTCTAGGGGACATTAGTTTGATCCTCCCTTACCATGAAATTCACAACTCTGAGCTCAGTAACCTATTTCTCACCCTAGAATGGGACTCTGTACTTGATAGCCCCAGGCAGATAAACCCTAAAGATCAAAATGAAGTATAATATTTTATGGACTAGGCTTCAAGATCCTATTTTTCCTGGTTTATCTCTGGAGAAAATGTATGGTTGCTGCTTTTTGTTATGACCCATTCACCAACCATAGTTGTAACCAATTTATGGCCCTTTAGAATGGCTTTATTTACACAATAAAGAGCCTCACAACCTTGTGCTATATTTGGATTTGAGATCTGCCCTATAATTGAAGGGAGAATGTGGGCACATGCACTACTGTAGTCCTTCCCATTCCCCCCAAAATGAAATTGAATCCAATTACCCCTCAGTGAGGATCTACAAAAAACTTTAGCTGATTTCTCAGGAGAAATTTTCTAATATTATCTAGGCTGAAAAGCCTGGTATATTTTTTCAGAAAGATGCCTTTTATAGTTACTCCCATAATCCATTCTCTCATTTCTGATGCTCCAGTATTTTACTTAGAAGGCTTTTCATCAGAGAAAATTGGTATCACTTGTCCCTCAGTGACCACAATAGTGGCTACAAATTATAAATCAGCCCAACAAGTGCTACTTACTACCTTGATTTACTTACTTTCTCATGTATCAGGTCTATGTAATTTGATTAGTAACTTGGCATACTTCGTAAACTATTTCCCTGGAATTGGAATCACTTCCATAAATGCACATGATCATGTGATCCATTACATAATTATAATCATTATAATCAATTATAAACACTCTTTTAACAATGCTCTGAACCCATTTTTATCACTCACACATGATCTTATTCTGGCCTTCATGGCTGATGTCTCAAGGAATGATTGTCCAGTGGTGCCTGTTTTTACATCACTTTGGTAGAATATTAAGCTCTACACACAAATGCCTGCCACTTTCAAATGCATTATTGCATTTCATGGAAGAAAGCCAATCAAATAGTCTAGGCATGTCATGTCAGTGCTTGTTACACTGTGTTTCACATCATGTAGCCAGAGCTATCTACCAAGGTCTACAGAAAAATGACTAATGGAAGATGAATGTTACACATGTTAACTATTTTCCAACAAACAGTATCTCCATGTAGCAGTAGACAGTCCTTATTCCTATATTATATTAATTGTTCCTATGACTTATGAAAGAGCTAAAGCTGTTTGTTCCTTTTTATAAGAATGCTTTCCTGTCATGGCATTTCTTATACCTTCAAAACTGTTAATAGTCCTCCTACACTAGTAAAACTTTTCAATCATTCTGTAAAGAATGGAAAAGCAGTCATGTTACTGGCATTCCTTACAATCTTTAAGCACATGACATCATTGAACATGCACATAAAACCATTAAAACTCAATTATATCTGAAAAAAGCCAAAAGAGCATACTAAAGTTTCTGCTATTGTATTAACGACTTTATTGGTGACACAATATAATTGTCAGAAAAATATCTGCTAATGAACTTTCCTTTTCTTTTTTTAATTATTTGTTTTTCATTTTAGATCTCCTATTTTATGTATTACATAGTTTTGCTTCCTGTCACCCTGAAACAAATGTATTATGATCAGTATGTCAATTATGATGCATCTTATTTTAATAAATTTATTTTTAAAAATTCAATTATTAATAAAAAAGGAGGTATACCCTTCTTTATTCTTAACTTCTTATACTTAGCATTATTTTCACTTAACTTTTTATACTTAATATTTTTTTACTAAACTTCTTGAATTTACACACTGGACTGCCCCACACAGCCATCTAAAACATTTTGAGAAGATGTATGGTCTCCAAAAAAAAAAAAAAAGAAAAAGAAAAAGAAAGAAAAGAAAAAAGAGCTAACTCACCTATTTGGGTAAAAGTCAACAGAAAATGAAATACTTATATTTGTGCAGATGACAGGCCCACCAAGAAATTTTGGTTACCATTATGCTTCGTCAGAAGCATAATTCTTGCAAGTGATGAAACTAAGACAAAGATTCCTGATGACCAAGTTAAGGAAACCTCCACACTGAAGCATTATAACTCCTTCCCAAGATCTAACACAGATTATTCAAGAGGAAGAGGAAACCAGTAGCAACTCCAACTGATAATCATGATATCAAGCCAAATTGACACCCTAAAGCAGATATTACTAGGCTAAGGAGTAAACATATTCAAAATATCTATCCTGTTTTTGCGGTAACTAGTCTAGCTCTAACTGAACTTTGTAACTTACGAATTTCTTGTTATGTGATCTCAGTATTGCATTTCCTGTGTAATTCTCCGTGTTTAGCTAATTATTTCAACAAACTACTACCAGAATGGTATTAACAGGAGGAATATATTTGAGCATAAAAATTAAATGGCAGAATTAATTAAATTAAATATATTTGAGCATAAAAATTAAATTTAAATAATTAAATTTAGCCTAATTATGAAAGCCTTGTGGGCAGGACAGCACAGGCATATAAATCAAAAGGACCTTAATATAACCACTGGAAATATCAATGACCAATTTGCAGGGTAGAGCCAAGAAGGTTCACATTTCACAAGAACAACTTCTATTTCTGATGAATGGTATCAATGAAGACTTGAATAATAGGGTCTTAATACGGCAATAATCAGAAAAAAACAAAGAGAGAAATAACGATTATCTTGATGACTTGAAAGCTGCAGAGCTTGCATGACTTTCATGACGGAGACACAAGCAGCTCATTGAGTCTATAATTGTTAGATTTTTCAAGGTTATTTTAAATCTAGAGTTCAGTGTATCATCTGTCACACAAAGTCATTAGAGACTTTTATCCATCTACCTCTGCATCTAGCATCCACAGTTAAATGTAAATTTAAATGTCAGTCTATTTTCCAAAGAAGAAAAACTGAAAGACGACAATAGATTTTATTGCAGTCACTGCAGAGCTCATTGGGATACTCTAAAATAGACAGACATTTGGAAGTGTTTCTAATACATATGAAACACTTTTCCTAAGAAGGCAGGCAAAAACAACAATTAGGCATATCTGAACTTCCCTTAGAAAACCTTGACTTGTCACAGTGTATTATTGATTCAAAGGACGCTTGAAAAAATACAACGTATTTTCTGTTTCTAATCACTATGGTAGACTGGACAAAGGCCATTATACTGTCTATTGTAAAAATGCAGCAAAACAACACTGGTTTAAGTTCAATGATCACGAAGTTTCAGATATCCCCACTTCTTCTATGAAATCCTCATCAGCTTATATAGTCTTTTACACTTCTGTGGGATGGAGCAATGGATACAGCTACATACATTAAAGTCTTCTAAAAGATATATGCAGTAATTTTCTAATTTTTTCCACAAGTAATGCCTATAAAGAAATTTAGATGCTATGAACTCCCATTACAGTATTCAATATAAGAATGCTTTAAAATCTATTTTCAGTTCAAACATGTCTGCTTAATATTCTAATGTTTTGTTTACAGAAATCTACAGAAAAGAAACTTGTATGCTATGGATATGTGCTACAGTACTTAGTGCTCTTGACTCTTAACTCTTATTATACTGCTCATTATAAGGATATTTAGCAACTTATAAAAATGGTTACATGATATGCTTAAAACAAGATATAGAAAAGCTGGTTGGTTTGAGAATTATATATGCAAAATCTAACCAATACTGGTTTCACAGCCAAGTCTACCCTCACTAGCAATTAGCGATTATGTCCTTACCATCTTACTTTCTGGCTTTATATTTATGAAGTTCTTTGACCCATTTGTCACCCTAGATGACTCAGTTTAACAGACGTAACTTATTGATCAATTAACTATGCATGTGCATGCATGTTTGTGTATGTAGTGACCACATTTACATTAGCCTAATATTTATCTGTGATGTGCATTACCTTTCTACTTTCTCCCTTTCATGCCTGCCACTCAGAAAAACCTTTTCTATTTTCACTATGGTCAGTTATCTCGGATTTTTTGTTTCACTTATTAAATTCCATTACCTGTACAGCTCAATACACTTTGTGCCCTGGAGCAGTGCCTGACTCCCACCCACTCTCCTTCCCCACATACCCATTAAACCTTGCATCACTATGGACTGCAACTAATGACCAAAATCAGCTTTTTGAATGGCTCCTTAACTGATCTTGGCCTCTGACTTCACCCTGCAGCTTCCGATAAACACTGACACTTCCATTGGCTCCCTGAATATACTTAACCAACATATTTTCTCATTAGTTTAAGTAGTCCTCCAGAATCATCCTTCCTTGGACTTGCCTCAGCAGACTACAGGGATATGTATATTACTTGGGGAACAAAGATTTTTGCCTTGGACTTGATTCAGAAGATGCAATGAGGAATGCATATTTCTCTATATGTATCACCTAAGGAACAATTTTGTTACTGTACCTATGAATAAAGGATAGTGGACTACAAACAAGCATTAACTACCTGGAACCCCTATATTATCTTGTGGCAATATCCTTTTCTCCTCTTTGCATAGATCCAATAAAATAGAGAAATCCCATTAAAGAAAGGAATTTCCATCTATTAGAGTTAGGAACTCCAAAAAATTTAGGTTGCAGATGAGACTTTTAACCCTGAACATTTGTAATACTGGGTTGAATTAAGCTTAAGTTGCTCTGATATTGACCATGCAGCCTCAAATTTTGGGTCCCATCAACAGAACCAGGGGCAGGTGTGAGCCACCCTGGCAAAGATGGGACCAGGGGCAACCTTTGCACCAACCTGTCAATGATTTGAGACTGGGAAATTCTTCATGACGACCTGGCAATAACTTAAGGCTTGTGTAAACACAAAGAACTCTAGTATAATGCCTGACAGTGATAGCCACCAAAGAGAAAAAGATGAATGAGAGAAAACATTTTACTTTTCGCAGGACCTGGAAGAATCCTCTGGAGTTAAGTAAACTAAAGACTGGCCTGAACCTGCAATTAAAATGTATCACCAAGTGTTTCCTGGGAAAGGCCACTCTGCTCTAAATATAATCTAGGTTAAGTTTTTATTCCAGCTTTTATTGCACCGATGCAATATAATAACCACTTTTAACATTTTGTTATGTACTGAGATCAGGGTTCCCACCTTTTGCATAAGACAATGTAGCATGACTTATTTAGCTTTTCTCAATTTTTTTTTTTTTGCTTAACAAGCCATCTCAATTCTTTTTAGCAAACAGAAAAGGGAGAGATTTTGCTAATAACATTAAGCACACACTCTGGCTAAAAACACAGCATACACCTTGCTTTCCTTAATCCCCTATAAACTGTTTCCCCTAAACACAGAAACACACACCCTGTTTTAATCTCCTCTCACACCCTATCTGATTGGCTGACACAAAGTTCACACCATATTTTTTCCTAATATAAATAACACTTTCTCACCTAAAATAAAGGAAGCTATTCTAGCAAAATGGGTAGTGGATGCTTCTTTGTGAGTGCTCTACTCACCAAATATGAGACATTACCAGTGACTTCTACATCTTGGGCTCTAACCTCACCAGCACTACTTACAAACCTGCAAGGCCCATATTTTCATGCAGAATCCTAGATCCTATATCTGTGCTGTTTCACTATTCCCAAGGTGCAGAGCCAAAAAGTCACTAGATTTTTCTGCACTGTGGTACAAGGTGCTTTATTTTTGCTGTGGAACCCATACCCATGGAGTTTAATTTTCAAGTCACTGTGATCTCACTGTGAAGATCCCCTGTTTCCAAGCTGAAAGACCAGAAAATTGTCAGTCTTTATATCAGTCTAACCTATGATCCCAGTTTTGTCATGCTGGTTGTGAGGTCTGCAATCCTGGAGCAGAAAATGCGATCTTTAGCTTCCTAATATGTACTGCTCTCACATCCTATAGAACCTAAAATACTTGTAATTGTGCTGCTCCACTTTTCCCATATGGCAAGACAAGAAAGTTACCAGTTCTGATGAATGTATACAATCTAATCCCAGGGGTGTCATCCTGGGGGTGAGAATGGGAATCCTGGAGAAGAACCTGCATGTCCTAGCAGCCCATGCAGAACTTCAGACACTGTAGCTGTACTGTTTTCCTTGTCCAAGCTTCAGAGCCAGAAATTCACAAGTATTATCTTCTGTCTGCTCAGTAATACCAAGTGTTGCAGTCACAGGATGGATGTGACCTGTCCTCCTGGTGCTAAATCTGCCTGTTGCCACCTCCCAAATAGAAACTCATACCCTGTGGCTGTGTAGTTACATTTTCTTGAGAAAACAGGCAGGAATTTTCCTGTTCTGACACCTGGTTGCAGTCTGATCAAAAGAGCCTCACACTGGGGCTGGTGCGTTGGCACAAGTGGTAAGGCATTTGCCTTGGACGCGGTTCAATTCCCTGTTGTCCCGTATGGTCCCCCCAAGCCAGGAGCAATTTCTGAGTGCATAGCCATGAGTAACCCCTGAGCATCATTGGGTGTGGCCCCAAAACAAAACAAACAAACAAGAGCATCACACTGGGGATAAGTCCAGCATATTATGAGCTAAATCCTTACATTCAGCCTCTCAATCAATCCCAGCCCTTTAGTTGCTCAGTTCCCTCTTCTGAGTTCTAGTGCCAGTAATTCAACAGTTCAGACTGCCCTCTTTACTCTGAATCCAGGTGTGTCTTTTCAGGTGATGGACATGCATTACTAGGGCTGAATCTGCATACCTCCACATCAAAAGCATAACTCCAACACTGTAGCTATTCAGGTTCCCTAATTCCAAGCCCAGCATCATAAATTTTCCAGTATTTTGTCCGTACTTTGATCACAGGTGTGTCAAGTTGGATGTGGGACCTGCATTGCTGTGTTGAATCTGCATGGTGCCGCCTACCAAGTAGAATTTGAAATATTTCACTGTCAATATAATTTATTGAATATATTCCACTCACAATATATTTTGAGATATTTCACTCTCAAAAAGGCCCAGGCCCAGAAAGTCACCATTTTTATCTTCTGTCTGTTGTATTAATCCAATTGCATCATGTTTAGAATGCTACCTGCATTCATGGTGCTAAAACTGTATGTCCCTGTCTGAACCAAGCAGAACCCCTACCTTGAAGTTACACAGTTCCCTCTTATTGGGCCAATAGGCAGGATGTTGCCAGTTCTGACATCTTTCTAAACTCTGATTAGAGGAGTGCCATGCTGGGAATGATTCTAACACTTATGGAGCTAAATATGCATGCCAGAGACCCCAAGCAGAATGCAAGACACTGTAGCTGCTTAGTTCCCTCTTCATTAGCCCTTGGGACAGGAAGTTTACAGTTCTGAAGTCTCTTTACACTCTGATTGCAGTAGCAATGTGGGAATTGGTCTGGAAATTCAGGAACTAAATCTGTATGCCCAAGCTTCACTAAGTACCTTAGATTTGTAGCTACATGGATCCTCTCTTCCAAAGCCCCAGGGCCCAAGGGTTGCCAGTTCAAATGTCTGTCTGCCTGTGATCATAGGTTTGTCATGCTGTGGGTGCAACCTGCCCTACTGAAACTTAACCTGCATGTCCCAGCTTATGGAGTAGAAGCCAAGACACTTTAGCTGAGAAATCACCTCTTCCAAAACCCCAGGGCTGAAAGACACCAGATTCAAATTCTATCTACTCTTTAATCTCAAGTGTGTTACAAGGGGGGTGGGCCCTGTCCTATTCCTAATGAATCTGCATTTCCCCACCTTATAAGCAGAACCCAAACCCTATAGTTGAGCCACTTTCCTCTTCACAATTCCCAAGGCAGTTTTGACATCTGTCTGCCTTATAATTCCAACTGAGTCTTTTGTGGTTGGACCTTCCCTGCTGGAGCTGAAAATGTATGTCCCAGACATAGGTGCAGAACCACAGACCCTCTATCTATGTTGCTCCTTTCTTCCCTAGACCTAGGCCAAAAGTCTCCTATTTTTACAACTGTGTGTCCTCTGATCACAGGTGATCAGACACCTAGGTGAAAATAACACCTAGGTTGTGGAGATGAAAATGCATGCCCTAGCCTCCAAAGAACAGTGGCAGACACTGTAACTGTGTCATTCCTCTTGTAAGAAGCCCCAGAGCCAGAAAGTCACAAGTTTTGACGTTTTTCTTTTCTCCAATTTAAATTGCATCAGGCTTGGAATGGGATGTTTCATCCTGGCGCCTAATCTGCATATTTCCAAATCCAAAGCAAAGCACCTGCTCTTTTTGCTACACCAATCAACTTTACTTAAGCTTCTGAAATATAAATTTGCCAGTTCTGACTTCACTTAACTATGTGATCCTGTTGTGTCATCCTGGTGGTGAAATACCACTCCTAAAATAGACTATACTAGCCAAATGCTTGCCTCTTCTCAAGCCTTAGGGCCAGAAAGTCACTTGTTTTAATTTCTTTCTGTCTTATGAAGCCACATGTGTCAAACTTATAACATTACATGCCCTCCTGGTACTGAATTTTTATGCCCCCACCACTAAACAGAACCTCGTACTCTGAAGTTGTGCAGTTTCCTATTTGTGAGTTCATGGGAAGAATTTTATCAGTTCTGATGTCTGTCTACACATTGAATAAACACAAGAAAAACATGATGGGGGTCATGCAGGTCCTCCTAGAGCTAAATGTGCATGCACCATTTACCAGGCAAAACCCCGAACCCTGCATCTACTTTGCTCGTTTTCAAGCTGTAGGGTCTGAAAAACACAAGTTATAATGCCTGTCTATCCTCTGAACCCAAGTTCTTTATTTTGTGCATGGGACTGGCACTGCTGGAGTTGAATCTGCATGCTCTTGCCTACTATGCAGAACTCCAGACACTGTTTTCAGCCTCACAACCCCCCAAGCCAAAAAGTTCCCAGTCTGGGTACTGTCTGGCCTCTTGTGATAGGAGCTTTATGTTGGGAGTTGGACTGGCACTCCTTGAGGTATACCTGCATGCTCCCAACCCCCATGCAAAACCCTAATCCATGCAGCTTCATTTCTATTTTTCCAAACTCCAGGGAAATTTGCCAAGTTTTCACAACTATTTGCCCTCTGATGTTTAATCTATTATGCTGTTTGTGGAGACTTGCATTTCTGGAGCATAAACTGTACTTTCAAGGAGAATCCCAGATTACGTGTTACATCACTACCCTCTTCCCAAGTCCCAGGTTCATAAAGTCACCAGGTTTTACATAAGTCTACTCTCTGATACCAATTTTGTCATGCTGATTTTGAGCTTTGTACTCTCGAAATGGGATGTCATGCCTAAGCCTCCTACTCAGAACCCCAAACTCTGTAGCTATGTCAAAGTTCTCTCCAGAAGTAGCAGGGCCATAAAATCCACAATTCTGATTCTGCATGCTCTCAGCGCCAAGGTGCATCAAACAGTGAGTGGAACTGACACTTCTGGGGGAAGTACCTATATATCCTAGCCTTCCATGCAGAATCTGAGACACTGTAACTGCTGTTACTCTGTGCCCAAGTCCCAGGGCCAAAGTATCACCAATTTTGACTTCTGAATGCTCTATAATCACAAATGCATCATGATTTGGATGAACCCTGCTCTCATGTTGCTGAATCTGCATGTTCACACCTCCCAAGTAAAACCCCAGAGTCTGAATTTGTGCAATTTCCTCTTCTTGAGCCAGTGGTCAGAAATTCTCCATTTCTAATGTCTGTCTGCACTCTGATCACAGGAACATGATGCTGTCAGTGATTCCAGAACTCCTGGAGATGAAACTGTGAGCCCTCAAATCTCAAGGAGAATACAGATCCTGTAGCTTCTCAGATCACTTTAATTGAACCTCCTAAGCCAGGAAATCACCAGTTCTGATATCTATCTGCACTCTGATCTCAAGAACAGCATGCTGGGAGCATGATAATCATTACTGCTGCTGAATCTGCATGACCAACCATTCTTGAAGAAGTATAGAACCAAGAACTATTCCACTTTCTTCCCCAAATTCTCAGAATCTTAAATACACCATTTCTGACATCTGTCTACACTATGATCCCTAGTGCATCAACTTTGGAATGGGTCCTGCCTCCTGGAGTTCAATATGCATTTAGTAGCTCCCAGGTCATACCCTCTATTCTGTAGCTCTATGCCATTCTCCTCTTTCCAAATTCTAAGTCCAGAAATTTACTAGGGCTGATATCTGTCTGACCTCTGATCAAATCTGTGTCATGGTGATGGAGGGATGTGTGCTCCTAGAGAGATTTGTTCTCCTATAACTGAATCCACATAAACTATTCCTCCAAGCAGATCCCTAGATTCTGTAGCTACTCAGTTCATTATTATTGAATCACAGGGCCTAGATTTTTTACCAATTCTGAAGTCTATTTCCCATTGATACGAGGTGTGTCATGGTGGATGTGGGATCTTAATTACTGGAGCTGTATCTGCACATCCACTCCTCCAAAGCAGAATGTGAAACACTATAGCTACACTGGTCCTCTCTTCGCAAGCATTCAGGACAGAAATCTGCCAGTTACAACGTCTGTCTTCACTTTGATTACAGGAGAAACACGCTGGGTATCATGCTGGAACTTTTAGAGCTTCATGCTTAAATTTCCCTTGCAGAACCATAGAACCTGTTGCTGTGTTCTTCCCTTCTTCTCAAACCATCAGTATTGAGGTATGTCTACTATCTAATTCTAGTTGAGCCAGGCTGGATGTGTGAACTACTTTCCTGGAGATCAATCTGCATGCCTCAGCCTATCAAGCCACCATCCTCATCCCTAGCCCCAGGGCTGAATGTCACCAGATTCAAATTCTGTCTGCTCCATGATCCCAAGTGTATCTCACTCTGGGAATGGGACTTGGACTTCTCCCCTGCCATGCAGAAACGCAAACCCTATACCTTCACTGCTCCACTCTTCACATGCTTACCAATCAAAAGCCCAGTCAATTTAGCTGTGACAAACCCATCTTCCCTAGGTCCTGAATTTCAACAGTTATGAATTCTATCTGCGCTATAATACCAAGTGTGTTATGGGGATGGGACATGTCCTGATATTATTGAATATATATGCACCTGCCTCACAATTAGAATCCCAGATTCTGTAGCTGAGTCACTCCTCTCTTCCCAAACCCCAGAGACAGAGATACCAATTTGACAACTGTTTGCTCTGATTCTAGGTGTGCCTTTTGGGGGGTTTTCATCTCCCCTGTTGAAGCTGAAAATCCATGCCCCAGCCTACTAAGCAGAACTCCAGATCTGTTGCTCTGCCGATACCTGAGGGCCTGAAATTCACCAGTTGTGACAATAGTCTGCTCTATAAAACCAAAGGCATCACTTAGTTGATAGGACCTCCTTTGCTGGAGCTGAATCTTAAGCTGGGATCCTAAATAGAACCCCATACCCAGAAGCAGCACAGTTCTCTTTTCTCAAAACTCTAGAACAAATGTTTCCAGTTCTGACATCTGTCAGCAATTTAATCACAGGTGTGTCACACTGGGACTGGAACTTGCATTATGTAGCTGATTCAGCACTCCCCACCTCCCAAACAGAGGACCAGGCATGAAAATAGTGTGAGCCCCTTAACAAAAAGTCCCAGACTTCTGAACCTGAAACTTTATAGCTGCATTACTCCCCTATTCTGAAGAAACATGTCCACAGAGTTGCCAGTTTTGATGTGTTTTTGCATTGTAATACCAGGTGCTTCACTTTTGTTGTGGGATCTGTGCTCCTGACTGAATATGCATATGGATGGGATCTTCCTGGCTGCTGCTGAATCTGTATGTTCCCATCTCCCAAGTAGAACTCCAGACCCAGAAGCTGAGCTTTCCCCCTTTTCTATGCCCCAGGTCCAGAAAATCAACATTTTGACTTCTGCCTGCACTCTCTTCCAGGTGCATCATTTTTTTAAATAATTACTTTATTTAAACACCACAGCTATAAGATTGTTCATAATACATTTGTTGTTTTTCCACAGTTAAAGTCATCAATATACAATACCCTTTACCAGTGCACATTTCCCACCACTGATGTCTCCAATTTCCCTCCCATCCTCCTTTATGCTTTCTCCCTTGCCTGTCTCTGGGACATCCATTTTTTGTTTTCTCTCCTCTCCTCCACTCCCCTACTCTCTCCTCTTCCCTTCTTCCTCTTTCTCCCCCCATCCAGAATGTCTGGACTATCTTTTATGAGGAAACCACTTCCTAGACTTCAGCCTCATCACCACAGAACAGAAATACAGTACTACCCTCCCCTCTGGACTGCAGAAGAACCATCTGAAAAACAGGAATGGAAAACAACTGGAGAAGTAGGAGCCAGGCTGTTTGCTATTTTTCCTTGAGCAGTATTTTTTTAGATTAGTATGCACAATTTTATATAACTAAATTGAATCATACAGAGGAAATAAACATAGTTTAAGAATCTCACAATCATTCAAGACTTAATGTAACAAATAGCAAAAAAACACCAACAGACATATTCTAGAATGGAAATTGAAACTAAACAAAAACAAAGTGCAGTTCTAGATGGTTTTACAAGTGTTTTCTTAAAGGTTTAGAGTCAAAGGAACACTGTAAAAACAGTGTTAGAGTGGCACTTATCATTTGCATAGGCCCACCAAAATATGGGGCACATGGAAAGGAAGAACACTGGCTTAAATACAAGGAGACCTTACTCCTGAAGTTTCCTGACATAAGTCCAATTCTAGGCTCCAGCAAACTAGTTTGTCCAATCCAGGTCATTGTTGTCTGTAGTGCCACTACAGTTTTATTTTTCACACAGTCTCTATTGTTGGTATAATGTTTCTGTATTGAAGATTCTGGAATCTGTATATCTTACATTGAAGTCAGGATAGTACATAGCATGGTCTAATTTCAACTAACAATTAAAGGGCAATGCAGAAAGCCCTGTCCAGTATGCAGATCATTGTTGTTTAAATCTTCTCAGTGTTAAGGGAAGAATCTTTTGAGTAAATCTATCTCAGGGCAGCAGTAGGGTCTTCCCTAGTAGAGGATTGCTTCCAGGTGATGTCATAGACAACTTTGGATGTTTCATAGATGGCTTCCCTGGTTCAGGGGTGAATGGAGAATACACAAACCTCTGAGGCCTGTGCCAGGTCATCATGTCAATGTTCGGGGTGTAAGGTTCCATCAGGTGCATGATTTTTTGAGTGAGACTTGCCCTGTTGGATATGTATATGCATGCTAAAGGTCCCAAGGAGAACCCCAGAGATATTAGCTAATATATTCTCCAATTTCCAAGCCTCAGGGCCAGAAATTCATCAATTTTGACATCTATCTGTCATCTGATACAAAGTGGGTTTATTTTGGGGATGGTCCTGTCCTGATAGAACTGAAAATTCATGCCTCAGTCACACAATTTGAGCCTCAATTGCTGTACCTATACCACACTACACTTCTCCAGTTCCATAATCAGAAATTTGACAGTTCTTATGTTATCCTGTCCTCAGATTTCAGGTGTGTGTCATTGATGGAGGGAACTGCTCTCCTAAAGCTGAATTTGTATGCTCTAGACACCAGCTTAAAAAAAAAGAAAATATGGTACTCCTATATAATGGGATATTAATTTATCATAATGAAAGATGAACTCATACAATTTGCTGCCAGAGGGTGGTTCTGGGAAATATCACACTGAGAGAAGTTAGTCAGAAGGAGACCGATACAAATCTCTCTCATATGTGAGATAAAAATAAAACATAATAAGGGAATACAAATGCTCAAATGCATTAGAGAAAAAGGAACATGAGAATTGAAAATGAGAAACCCTCTTAATAGGAAGCTTGCTGTATTGAATTGGGGATTAGGACAGAGAAAATAACTCTATATCAATGGTGAGAGAAAACGGTCCCTAGAGAAAAGAAGATGCCAAAACTGTTAAGCATGAAACCCTTTTAGTAATGGTAGTATAAGCTACATAACCTAAAATGTATAGGTTAAATGTATAAGAAAAGAACTGAATCTTCTAAAATTATTGTAGTAGATTTTGCTGTGAAACCAAAAAGTAAAATTTTGGATAAGCAAGTTTTATTTCTAATTATAAAATTTCAACTACATATGAGAAAATTTAACAGTATTTCTATGCTCTCAGGGGCCTCTCTCAATGACATTGCCATCTGTGAGCAATATAATAAATGTATATTTGCTTGTGAGACTGAATAGCCAGTAAAACTGTTGGTATTTCTCCCTTTTGTAGATTAAAATTTTTAACATACCAGAAAACCATACCACAAAGATACCAAAACAGCAGTATAAAAACATGCAACATCTACATAAACTGAAAACAATGAAACTATGAATTGCTTACATAATGCTGTCACTAATGTGTTTGATAAAGTCAATAATATTTCTACTTACATATGCTGACAGAAGTTTGATACACAAAAGAAAGGACATTATTATAAATACAAGGTACAATGTAGAAACAGTCTAACTAAGAATATCCTTACTTAGAAATACAAAAAATACAAGAAAAGCACAGTATTATGTTGCTTTAAGGGAAAAGACAAGAAAAAAATCTGTGAGTTATAAAAACCTGGAGAAGAGTCAACAACTGGAGGTATTGGTCCCTTTTATTTATCTCTGCTAACAATGTATATAATTCTATAATTAAATATATAAAACTCCTAATTATAATTAACTAATCTTCTGAACTGTCAGTGGCCTTAAGAATACTCTACCAGCACATTAACTAGATGTAGGAATTACCAATGGAGAATCAGAACAAAACATATATTCAGTCAATTACAGCATATGATGATTCTGAAAAGGAAAACACTAGATTTTGTGTCATTTCTATCAGATGTCTGATTTAAGACTCTAAATTATACATGTTTAAATTTGGCTATAACCCCATAGCTGCCCTTCAAAGAACAATCTAGATGACTCAAAGGTTAGTGTTAGAAAGTCTCCAGTTCTAAATATCTCTAAAAACTGACACCAATTAAGATTCGTGATCTTCCCAGACAAAACTAAATAGAGAAAAGTACAAAAGATTGAATTTCTGCAAAAAATGCATATTTGTTAAAGAAAGTGATATGCAATACAAAACTAGGCATGATTCCTGTTAAAAGTTCAAATCATCATCTGGTAAACTTTGTTTTTTTCACTGGAGAAATATTATAATGTAACATAACCATAATTTTATTTTTAACAGACCAAGAAATACCAGTAGGATACAAGATAATATCAAATGTCTAGCAAACAATAATTTTTATAGCATGTAGAAGCAAGCTGCGTATCCATTTCAGGTATGTGTTTTGAAATCTTTATGGCTGTTTAACCAGAAAGCTAATTTAACACCTACACATCAATTGCATGGAGGCAGGGCTGTAAAATATTTTCATTTACTACTCAGTAAGATGATCATCACCAACATTGGCAGAATAACCCCTATGTAATTAAATTAGATGAATTTTCACAATTTAAAACATATGCAATCTTCTTCCCTGAGAACTTTTAATCTATACAAACTGACTGAAAAGCATTGAAAAATAAAGTTCTGAGTATAAAATTACAAAAAGTAAAATAGAAGTATCAAAGGAGACAGCTGTAAAATGCCTGAATACTTCAGCTATTATAAGTGCAAGATAACATTAATGATATTATTGGTACTTCTCTATGTCAGTAACAATGTTGCATGCTGAATGTTTTATATATCATTTAATTCTCTGAACCCTGTGAAGTTAATTATATTGAACATAGTAACATTACTTCCATTCTATAAACAAATGGAAACTCAGAGGGTAAACATCCATCTTGAAACAGGTAGAAAAGAGATTTCAAAAACAAGTCAATCTCCTAATTCAATATATATCTGATATAAAAAGGAGTCAAGATAACTAAAAATGTAGCATGTACCTGTAAAACACATTAAAATATCTTTCTGAATGCCATAAGTTTTAGAAAGATAGTATTAATAGTAAAAATAGGGGTTTTAAATTTGCCATCATAATTACAAGAAATATGATGTTAGTTGACAAAAAAATCCAATTCCTATTCTACTGGCATGTTTCTAGTAAAAAAATAATCTAAAAGGCATCATAGCATCATAGTATATAACTGAAAATACATACAAGAAGTGATAAAACAAGAAGTCTAGCTCTACAACAATAATATAACAGGAAAATGGGGGGAAACTAGGGTTAATCATTCCAAACAGATGTCTAGACAGAAATGTGAATGATGAAAGGTCAGAATTCTGGAGAAGGCTAATGTAGTTTTGCTTTACAAAAGAAAAGTCATATGTATACATTGAACTTAATCTCAGTTCTAAGTAAGTTGTATAAAATATATTATTAAATATAAAGAAAGACTTGTCAAGGCAGAATGCATATGCAATTTATTTTTTTAACAATATATCCAGGTCACCTCGAGGTCAGCTGATCAAACTCTCCTTTTCATAAGCTAAGGTGTCTTTATTCATTCTCCTAGTGAGCAGAATAAAAGTAGACTGTAAAAGAGCAACACATTTTTGGATTCCAATTAAGATATTTTAAATTAAGCTAGAGGTATAATTGACATTGCTTAGGGGAAGAAAGCCTTGATCACATAGGCTTCAGGTAAAGATTAGTTTAAAAAATCCACCAAATTCTATAAGTGTACTTATGCACTCGTAAATATTGTAAACAGACTTTACTCAGCTCCTACCCTGCTCAGATCCATATAGCAGCCAAGAATCAGCCCAGCCATAACAGCTCATGTAAGTCAGCAGAGGTAGGCTATCTTCACCAAAGAATTGTGGAGCGAGGGGAACAAGGCTACTCTGCTTCATGGCTGTGCACATCTCCTAGCCAATGAATCCCAAGCACAATACGTAGAAAACACCACACTACTAGCGTGACAAGGGGGAAAATGCAGGCCAACAACAGACATAGAAAATGAAGGTGGCAGCTCTGATGACCTGAAGAGTGCCAACCACTTATTTAGACTCTCAGATAAGTAGTTCAGAGAATAAATATGAAGGATCATCATAGAAATATAATAAAGCATGAATTGAGCTGAAAAAAAAACACAAATAAGACTAAAGGGGATATAAAGATAGAAATGAGATAACTCCAAACTGAAATAACAGGACTGAAAAACTCAGTAGTTGAAATGAAAACCTCACTGGAAAGCCTCTCTAACAGAGTTACAGCAGCTGAAGACAGAAACAGTGAGCTGGAAGACGAGAAGGATAACACCATACAATAGAAAAGATTAAAAAAGTGCCTTAAAGCAAATGATCAGACAATGGAAAACGTCCTCAAAGAATAAGAACAGACCACAATTGAAATCTTTGATAAATTCAAAAGAAATAGCACAAGAATTATTAGAGACCCAAAGACCCAGGAAGAATATCTCCAGGCAGATTCAACAGTCAAAGACATCACTGCAAAGAAACTCATAGCGCTAAATATGGCATGCAACTAAATCCTGCCTGCCTGAAAGTACTGGCTAAAAGAGACCTGAAGAAAATCACTCCAAGACATATCCTAGTCAACGACGAATTCCACAGATAGGGATAAAATATTGAAAGTAGCAAGATCAAAAAGGGAAATTACACTCAAATGAGCATCATTAAGATTTAAAGCAAACCTGTTACAAGAAACCCTCAAGGCCAGAATGCAGTGGAAGGATATAGTGACAAAACTCAATGAAATGAATGCTTCTCCTAAAATACTGCATCCAGCCAGAATCACATTCAGGTTTGAAGGAAGTGTGCATTGCTTCATAGATAAAAAAAAAACAGCTAAAAAATTTTACAGACTCAAAACCAACCTTTAAAGAAAACAAAACAACACAGACCAACAGACATGAAAAACTCCTATATGAAGATGACACCGAATCCCATGAAAATTATCTCTATCAGCATCAATGAACTAAATGCACCAAATAAGAGACACAGTGGAAAAACGGATCAACAAGCTGATTCCAGGGGCCAAAGTGAAAGTACAGTTGTAGGGCATTTCCTTGCACCATAGTAACCTAGGAAGGATTCAATCCCTGGTATTCCATAGTCCTTAGAGCCTGCCTGGAAAGATTTCTGAGTGCAGAGCCAGGAATAGTCCCTTAGCACTGATGGATGTGGCCCCAAACAAAACAATAAAAGCTGAATCTAACATTCTGCTGACTACAGGAAACACAACTGAATAGCCAGAAAAAAAAAAACAAACTCAGAATCAAAAGTTGGAGGACAATAATCCAAGCAAAATCTCCCTTAAGAAAGCTGCAGTGACTGGGGCCAGAGAGCTAGCATTGAGGTAAAGTGTTTGCATTGCATGCAGAAGATTGGTGGTTCAAATCCCGGCATCCCATATGGTCCCCTGAGCCTGCCAGGAGCTACTTCTGAGTTGAGGTGTGACCCGCCCCCCCAATAAAAGCTGCAGTGGCCATATTAATGTCAGAGGATACAAATTTTGGACTTGAAAAGTTATAAGGAACAAAGATGGACATTTTGTAATAATCAAGGGATATGTACAACAGGAAAAATCTCACTCCTAAACATATATGCACCCAGTGAGAGACCAGCAAAATATTTAATAGAATTATTGACAAATATGAAAGAAGGCATCAATAACAACACAATAATAGTAAGAGACTGCAACACTGCCCTGTCACCCCTTGATAGATCAACCAGTCTGAAACCCAACGAAAACACACTAGTTCTGAAGGAGAAATGGAAGGGAGTGGACTAGTAGATATATATAGGGCACTCCATCCCCAGAAAATTGAATATATTTCTTTTGCAATACACACCGGTCATTTTCCAGGATGGATCACAGCAGGCCTATAAAACATACCTCCATAAAATCAAGGGAAATAGAAATTGTACAGAATATCTTCTTGGATCACAATGCACTGAAATTGGAGTGAACTACAAAAGGACACAAAAGAAAAATTTAACACTGGAAAATTATACACCTCACTACTGAACAAACAGTGGGTCAGGCATAAAAACGAAGAGAAAATAAAAAGATGCCTGAAAACAAATGTAAGTAAAGATGCAAGTTATCAGAATTCATGAGACACAGCAAAAGCGATACTAAGAGAAAAAAATATAGCTTTGTAAGCACACATAAGGAAGGAAGAAGGGGCCTACATAAAGAGCTTAATGACACAGCTTATAAAATTAGAAAAGGATCAACAAAATGAACCAAAAATAGTAGGCAGAGGGAAATATCAAAGCTTAGAAAAAAAATCAATGAAGCGGAAATCCAAAAATCAATCTAAAATAATCAACAAAAGCAAAAGTTGGTTCTCTGAAAAAATAAACATGATTGATAAATATTACCAAAACTCACAAAGAAAGGGAGAGAAAAATTTATTAAACTGGATCAGAAATGTAGAATGGGAGATTAATACAGATGATATGGATACTCAAAGGATAATCAGAGACTACTTTGAGAAACTCTATGACATGAGAACCTGGAAAAAGTCGTTAAAATTTTGGACACATAATCATCGACGATTGAACCAGGATTATCTAGCATATCTAAACAAACCCATCATTACTGAGGAAATTAAAATGGTCATAAAAACTATTGGTTAACTAATGGATTCTTTCAAACATTTCAAAAGGAACTACTAGCAATCCTTTTCAGCGCTTTCAGGAAATTGAAGAAACAGAAACACTCCCAAATAGTTTTTATGAAGCTAACATCACTTTGATATCAAAATCAGACAGATGCTGCAAAAAAGAAAATTACAGACCAGTATTCCTGATGCACAAAGTTGCAAAGTTCCTCAACAAAATCCTGGCAAATAGGAGCCAATGTTTTATCAAGTCGGTCATACACTGTGACCAAATATATTTCACTCCAGGAATGCAAGGATGATTTGACATATGTAAACAAATCAACATAATACACCATATAAATAAAGAAAAAATAAAACCATACGATCATGTCAATAGATGGAGAAAAAGTATTCAATAAGGACAACACCCATTCATAATTAAAACTCTCAACAAGTTGGGAATGGAAGAATTTTTTCTCAATATAGCAAAGCCATCAACCACAAGACAATGGCAAATGTTATTCTCAATTGAAACTTACCGTATTTTCTGGCGAATAGACGACTTTTGAAACAAAAAAAGTCAACTGAAAATCGGGGGTCGTTTTATATGCTGAGTATATCCTGAAAAATGTTTCAATGTGCCGCTAAACAAAAATTGTCTGAATATTGCCACAAAACAAATTTTCCAACTCGATCCTGCACCAATCACTGCAAGGCTGCTCGGACCACCTCTCTAACTCAGCCAATCCAAGCAGGCTTTTGATGCATGCAAATTAGACAATGTTCTGGACCCGAATCTACACTGTCAAAAGCCTGCTCAGATTGACCAGAGTCAAGAGAGGAAGTCTATTACAGTATAACCTTTGAACCTTTGCTTGTTGTGATTGGCTCACTGTGGTACATACAGTTGTAGCACAGGAAAGTTCTGCCTGATACAGCGAATACAGGCCTAAACCTATGTTTTAACTGCAAAATTAGGGGGTCATCTTATACGCCCAGTCATCTTATACGCCTGAAAATACGGTAAACAATTTCCTTTAAAATTTGATACAAGAAAAGGCTTCCCCCTCTGACTACTGCTATTCAACATACTGCTGGAATGTCTTGCTATAGCAATTAGTCAAGAAAAAGATATCATATGCATCCAGATAGGAAATGAAGAAGTCAAGCTCACATTGTTTGCTGACAAGATACTCTATTTAGAAAACCCTAAAGACTCCACCAAAAAGCTTGTTGAAACTATAGATACACATAGCAAAGTAGCAGGCTACAAAATTAACAAGAATCAATGGTCTCCTTATACACAAATAATGATAAAAATATAGACATTACAATAACAATTCCATTCACCATAGCACCACAAAAACACAAATTTTGGAGTCAACTTAATTTAAGAGGTGAAGAGACTATACTAAGAAAACTACAAAAACAATGCTTCAACCATAAAAGAGGACATAAGGAAATGGAGACATATACCCTGTTCATGGATTAAAATAATTAACAACATTAAAATGGCCACATTCCCCAAAGCATTGTACAGATTTAATGCAATCTCTCTGAGGATAACCATGACATTCTTCAAAGAAGTGAATAAAGCACTCCTGAAATACCTTTAAAACAGTAATTGCTCAGGAATAGCTGAAGCAACCCTTAGGAAAAGAAGATAGGACACATCACTCTCCCCAACTTTAAATTGTATTATAAAGTAAGAATCATTAAAACAGCATGGTATTGGAATAAATACAAACCCTCACCTCAATAGAATAGACTTGTGTATTCAGAGAATGGTCCCCAGACATAGAAGCAATTAATCTTTAATAAAGGAGCAAGATATATAAAATGGAGCAAGAAAAGCCTCTTCTACAAGTGGTGTTGAAACATGCAGAAAAGCAAACTCAGACCTGCATCTAACACCATGCACAAAGATTAAATCCAAATGGATTAAAAACCTTGATATCAGATTGAGTCCATAAGGTATATAGAACAACATGTAGGTAAAAACAGTCCATGACATTAAGACTAATGTCATCTTCAAGGAGGAAACATCACTCTCTAAACAAGTGGAAGAGGAGCTAAATTTATTGGACTATATTAAGCTGAGAAGCTTCTTCACTTCAAAGGAAATAGTAACTAAGGTACAAAGGCCACCTACAGAAAAGGAGAAACCTCATCCAATACCCATCAGACAAGGGGCTAATGTTTACAAGGTACTGACAAACAAAAAAATCAGAACAAATGAACAGATACTTCCTCAAAGAAAAAAATTCAAGTGGCCAAAAGACACAGGAAAAAATGCTCAACATCACTAATCATCAGGGAGATGCAAATCAAAACAGCAATGGCATACATCACAAAGTACAAGAACAATCAGTGCTGGGAGGGATGTGGAAAGAAAGGATTTCTCATTCACTGTTGTTGGGAATGCTGTCTAGTCCAGCCTTTATGGAAAACAATATGGAGATTCTTCAAAAAAAATTGGATATTGAGCTTCCATATAATCCAGCTATACCACTCCTAGGAATATACCCTAGGAAAAATAAAACACAATACATAAATGCTTTCTGCATTACAACACTATTTATGGAAAACTATGCAGTCATCAGAGGAGATGAATTCATGAAATTTTTCTATATATGCATGAACATGGAAAATATTATGCTGAGTTAAATAAGTCTGAAGGAGAGAGATAGATGCAGAATAGTCTCAATCATTTATTCATTTTAAGAAAAATAAAATACATGATTTTAATAATACCCAGAGAAAATAGAGTTGAGGGTTGCAAGGACCAGCTCATGTTATGATGCTCACCCCTCTCTTCTGGAAGGGGTCTGTGGTTGTGAATAAAGTGGTTGCCTGGGGGAAAAGGGAGTAGAGAGAAATGCAGCAAGAGATCATGGAAGGCAGCAGGAAATAGGCTGCATAAAAAGCTTAACTTAGATGCCATGTGGAGAAATGGACATGGTGGTTAGGGCCGAAAAATAAAGCTGGCTGTCTTCTGAAACTTCATCTGACTGCTTGTGAATCTCTCTACCTATCCTGCAACCTTCAGACCCACCGGCCAAGGGGCTACAGACACCTTTCCAGGAAAGGCCTCGCCCCCAGACTAGGACTCCATATTTTATATACAACAAATGGTGGCCTGTACAGGGACAAGATTTGAGAACCCGAGATGGTCAGTGCCATCTGAGACTTGAGAATTCAGCGATGGTCAGTGCCTATAGTGTTTTGAACTTTTGGTGAGTTATCTCGATTTTTTTGAGCTGCAGTGAGAATAGAGAGCCCAGAATGTTGGACCACTTGGCTCCTGATCTGAACATGGTGGAGAGAGGGCAGTGAAGCTAAAAGAGCTGAAAACTTAGAGCACCCCCTCCCCAAGAGGCCAAGGCACCTGAACTTTCACCTATCAAAGTATCTTTTCCGAGGACCAGTGTCTCCCAATCTGCAGAAAATTATAGAGGCTACTGATTAGGGGGAATAAAACACCAAAAAAAAAAAAACAGAAAAAAGGCTTCATTGATGGTGGACTGGCAGCAGGCAGATGAACGGCTGCCCTAACCCGGATTCAGGTCCAGATGACCTCAGCTTACTCTATGCTCCCGGATGTGTGGCAGCAGCTGCGGAGAGCTGTGCTTCTTGAGAACAGGTGACTTATTCCAATCGATCTTCGATGAGAGATGGTGGGCCCTGGCCACGGCCGGGGGTTCAGCAAAGCTAAAGCCACATGGCCAGCGTGCTCACCTTGGGTAATCACCCGAAGTTTACCGGCTTCTGGGCACCATGATATTGGAGACGATTGAAGAATTAAAGGAAGCAAGCTTAACTAATCACACACAGAATCTGATTTTCAGAACCTCCAGCATGTTATCTGTATTTAAGGTTAATTTCTTGACTTTATTTGCATTAGTCATTGTCTCGCTGTATAAAATGTGTGTTATCTATATGGATCTTACTGTTTTGTTCTAAGCACCACTGCAAACAAAAAATTTTGTATCTAACTTTAGTAATTCTGGGGAAATTCATGTTATAGTTTTAAAGGTTTTCAGCTATTGAAGTAAATTCCCAATTACTATGATGTTTTATTGTGTATCTTATGTAGCAGCCTATTTTCAAACTGCATTTTCTGCAGAAATATTCTTTTAATTTTGTTTAGAGAAGTTTATGGAAGGAGCTAGAATGTTCTAGACTTATTAATAGTGCTTGGTGTAATAGTGCTAAGAATTTCAAACTACAAGTATATCTGCACAAAAGTTTTAATGTTTTTATTCAGAGAAATCTTGGTAAAAATGTTGTGATATGTATAAGGTATGCAAAAGGTTGATATATTGAGAGGAATTGTGTACACTTTAAACTTTATTGATTTGGGTTATATTAGAGTTCCCACCTTTGGTGGAGAACAGGAAAACAAAAGCTTTGTAACCTTTTCTCAAATTTTTTTTTGTTTTTAAAACAAAGGCTGGAAATGTTACCACTTTTTCAATTGCATATGCTAATATCACCTGGAAGGTCAGACCCATCCACATCTGGGAGGGGTCTTTGGTTGGGAATAAAAGTGTTGCCTGGGGGGAAAGGGGAGAAAGGCAGCAAGGGACCATGGAGAGCAGCAGGAAAGTGGCTGCATGAAAAGCTTAGCTTAGAAGTCATGTGGAGGGCCTGGAGAGATAGCACAGCGGCGTTTGCCTTGCAAGCAGCGGATCCAGGACCAAAGGTGGTTGGTTCGAATTCCGGTGTCCCATATGGTACCCCGTGCCTGCCAGGAGCTATTTCTGAGCAGATAGCCAGGAGTAACCCCTGAGCACCGCCGAGTGTGGCCCAAAAAACCAAAAAGAAAAAAAAGAAGTCATGTGGAGAAATGCACATGGTGGTTAGGGCCATGTAATAAAGCTGGCTATCTTCTGAAACATCATCTCAGTACTTGTGCATCTCTCCACCATTATCCTGCAATCTTCAGACCTGCCGGGCAAAGGGCTACAGGCACTATGCTGTGCCCAGAAAGACCTTACCTCCAACACTAGGACTCTATATTTTATATTTATACAACAAAATAAGAAAATATAAAATAAATAATAAAAACATAAAATAATAAACATAAAATAAAATAATAAAATATAAAATATAAAATATATTTTATATTTATACAACAAAATAAATTACTTCACAAAAACTTCACAAAATAACTTCACATAAGAATGGTAATGAGTGAGAAATGTACAATATCTGTCTCAAATACAGGCAGAAGTTGGGGGAGGAAGGAGATGGAGGCATTAATGATGGGAATTTTGCATAGGTGAAGGGGGCTGAGGGGCTTTGCCTTGCCCCCTAGGGGGGCTGTTTTTTTTATGACTGAGACACAATTGCAAACATGTTTGTAATTTTAAAGAATAATGTATTATTATTTTAAAAACTTTAAAAAGTCTATAAGTGATTTTCATAAACAATATCTTAACAAAGAATGTGGAAATGTTATAACATAAAAAAATAACCATGAAAATATGCCTATATGTCTACTAAAATAAAATGGCTAAAAGTCACTGCAAGGGTCCAAGGCTGCTAAGGTTTCAGGGTTGCAAGTTTCAGAGGCCCAAGGCTGGCAGGACCCAGTGCTACAAAGCTTACAGGGGCCCATAAAGTCCAGCTACCAGGTAAGGCCAAGAGCCGACCCAAAGATGAACTTGAAGTGAGTGCCAAACCAGGCCTGAAAGAGAGAGGGAGAGATACCAAGTTACCATTTTTATTTCTCCTGAAGTCTGAGGCCTTCTGCTGTTGCCCAGGGGGTTCAGAAAGAGGGAGAGAGAAAGAGATTCACCTGTGAGGTGGCTGGGGGAGGCCCAGTTTTAATAGAGAAATAATATGGGATAGATATAAAGCAAGCAGCATCTGGCTGATGCTTTATCTCTGGCCCCCTACGGACTGGCAGGCGCTGTTCTGGATTTCCTTTTATACCTGCATGTGGCAGGGATGTGTCCAAGGGACATGTCCAGGTTCAACTGTCATTACAGTGGGTTTGCCAAGAAGCTTATCCAAATCTAACTGCCATTACATTAACAAGTCACTATTAGTAACTTTACAAATCATGGTGTTTCATTAAAATAAAAATTAATTTTAGGTCTAATATAAAATTACAAATGTCATTTCATTTTACCAGCAAATCAGTCACTAAAAATAGATACTGCTAACTTGGGTTTTTCTTTTTTGCTATTTTGTATAACTTTGTAAGGCACATACGAATCTAAATATATTTTATCCATTCTTTTGGTACTTTGGGGTACATTCCAAGAAGTTAAGTTTATGAGTCAAATGCAAGCTCAGTTCTCAGGTTTTTTGGAAATGTCTATATTGTTTTCCAGAAAGCCTAGACTTGTCAATATTCCCACCACCTGTGTATGAGAGTCCCTTTCTCCTTGAATACATAGCAGCACTGAGTGGTCTTATTCTTTTTTTGATATGTGTTGGATTCTGAAGTATAAGATATCACAGTGTTGCTTTGCTTTGCATCTCCATGATGATTAGTGATTCTGAGCATCTTGTGACTTGTCTTAAGTCACTTGATAATTTCGTGTTTTTTAATGATTTTTTTTATTTTTATCAAAGTGGATTTCAAATCTTTTACAGTAATATTTTAGGTACATAGTGATATTGAATCAGGGACGTTCCCACCACCAATATTATCCTCTGTCCATCCCCGTTCCCAGCATACATCCCATATTCTTCTCTCTTACCCCCCAGGCTAATATACGTGGTCCAATTCTGTGTCTAGCAATCATTTTGTTTTTAATTAAAAATGTTTTCATTCCAGATAGGTAAGGAAGAAGTCAAGCTCTCACTGTTTTCAGATGACATACTACATTGAGAAAACCGTAAGACTCTACCACAAAGCTTCTAGAAACAATATATTCATATAGCAAAGTGGTAGGCTACAAAAATTAACATGCTAAAGTCAATGGCCTTCTTTTACACCAATAATGATAGAGACGAAATGGACATTAAAAAAACAATTTCATTCACATTAGTGTCACACAAACTCAAATATCTTGGAGTCAACTTAACTAAAGAGGTTAAGGACCCATACAAAGTAAACGACAAAATCCTGCTTCAAGAAATAAGGGAGGACACCAGGAAATGGAGACACATACACCACGACCGAGTAGATTTCATCCCAGAAATGAAATGCAAGGATGGTTTAATATTCATGAATCAATCAACATGATATAACATATCAACAAAAAGAAAAATAATTATATGATCATATCAATAGATGCAGAGAAAGCATTCGATAAATCCAACACCATTTCATTATAAAATGAGTTTTTATCAAGATGGGAATGAAAAAAACTTTTCTCAATATACTCAAGGCAATCTACTACAAGCCAATGGCATAATGGAGATAAACTAGAGCATTTCCTGTAAAATCTGGTACAAGAAAAGGCTGCCCTCTCTCACCACTCCTATTCAACATAGCGCTGGATTTTCTTGCAATAGCTATTAGGCAAGAAAAATATCATCAAGGGCTTCCAGATAGGAAAGGAAGAAGTCAAGATCTCACAGTTTGCAGATGATGCAATACTATATTGAGAAAACCCTAAAGACTATCAAAAAGCTTCTAAAAGCAATGAATTCATATAGCAAAGTGGCAGGCTACAAAATTGACATGCAAAAGTCAGTAGTCTTATGCACTAAAAAGATAGAGAAGAAATGGACATTAAAAAAACAATCCCAGGGGCTGGAGCAGCGGCACAGTAGTAGGGCAATTACCTTGCACATGCTGACTCAGGATGGACCTCGGTTCGATCCTCTGTGTCCCATAAGGTCCCAGAGCCAGGAGCGATTTCTGAGTGCATAGCCAGGAGTAATCCCTGAGCATCACTGGGTGTGTCCCCCCAAAACCCAAAAATCAAACCATCCCATTCACATTAGTGCCACATAAACTCAAATATCTTGGAGTCAACATACCGAAGAGGTGAAGGATCTATACAAAGAAAACTGCAAAAGCCTGCTTAAAGAAAAAAGGTAAGAACACAAGAAAAATGGAGAAACATATCCTGCTCATGGACTGGCAGAATTAATAACATTAAAATAGCAATACTCCCCAAAGCATTGTACAGACTTAATGCAATCCCTCTAAAGATACCAATGACATTTTTCAAAGAATTGGATCAAACACTCTTGAAATTCTTGTGGAAAAATATACATCCACGAATAGCTAAAGCAATCCTTGGAAAAAGGAATATGGGAGGCATTACTTTCCCCAATTTTACATTTTATTACAAAGAAATAGTTATAAAATCAGCATGATATTGGAATAAAGATAGATTCTTAGATTAGTGAAATAGACTTGAGTATTTAGAGAATGTTTTCCAGACATACAATAAACTAATCTTTCTTTTTTTTTTCTAGGATTTCTTTTTTTTTTATATATATATTTTTTATTTAAACACCTTGATTACATACATGATTGTGTTTGGGTTTCAGTCATGTAAAGAACGCCACCCATCACCAGTGCAACATTCCCACCACCAATGTCCCAAGTCTCCCTCCTCCCCACCTAACCCCTGCCTGTACTCTAAACAGGCTCTCCATTTCCCTCATATATTCTCATTATTAGGAAAGTTCAGAATGTAGTTATATCTCTAACTAAACTCATCACTCTTTGTGGTGAGCTTCCTGAGGTGAGCTGGAACTTCCAGCTCTTTTCTCTTTAGTGTCTGAAAATTATTATTGCAAGAATGTCTTTCATTTTTCTTAAAACCCATAGATGAGTGAGACCATTCTGCGTTTTTCTCTCTCTCTCTCTGACTTATTTCACTCAGCATAATAGATTCCGTGTACATACATGTATAGGAAAATTTCATGACTTCATCTCTCCTGACAGCTGCATAATATTCCATTGTGTATATGTACCACAGTTTCTTTAGCCATTCATCTGTTGAAGGGCATCTTGGTTGTTTCCAGAGTCTTGCTATGGTAAATAGTGCTGCAATGAATATGGGTGTAAGGAAGGGGTTTTTGTACTGTATTTTTGTGTTCTTAGGGTATATTCCTAGGAGTGGTATAGCTGGATCATATGGGAGCTCGATTTCAAGTTTTTGGAGGATTAACAGATGGGAATATATTAAGCTGAGAAGCTTCTGCACCTCAAAGGAAATAGTGCCCAGGATACAAGAGCCACCCACTGAGTGGGAGAAACTATTCACCCAATACCCATCAGATAAGGGGCTAATCTCCAAAATATACAAGGCACTGACAGAACTTTACAAGAAAAAAACATCTAATCCCATCAAAAAATGGGGAGAAGAAATGAACAGACACTTTGACAAAAAAGAAATACAAATGGCCAAAAGACACATGAAAAAGTGCTCCACATCACTAATCATCAGGGAGATGCAAATCAAAACAACGATGAGATACCACCTCACACCACAGAGAATGGCACACATCACAAAGAATGAGAATAAACAGTGTTGGCGGGGATGTGGAGAGAAAGGAACTCTTATCCACTGCTGGTGGGAATGCCGTCTAGTTCAACCTTTATGGAAACTAATCTTTCATAAAGGGCAAAAAATCCAAAATGGAGCAAGGAAAGCCTTTTTAACAAATGTGTTTGCACAACTGGTTAGCCACTTGCAAAATCAAACTCAGTTAACATTACGCACAAAGGTAAAATCCTAATGGATTAAAGACCTTGATATCAGGCCTGAAACCATAAGGTATGTAGAACAACACATAGATAAAAATACTTCATGACATTGACTAAAGGCATCTTCAAGGAGGAAATAGCACTCTCCAAACAAGTGGAAGCAGAGATAAACAGATGGTACTATATTAAGCTGTGAAATTTCTGCACCTCAAAGAAAATAGTGCCTAGCATACAAAACCTACTGACAAAATGGAGAAACTATTCAACCAATACCCATCAGACAAGGGGCTAATATCGAAAAAATACAAGGTGCTGATAGAAATTAAGAAGAAAAAACATAGTTCCATCAAAAATGGGGAGCAGAAATGAACAGACACTTTGTCAAAGAAGAAATACAAGTGACCAAAAGACACAGGAAAAAATGCTCCACATCACTAATCATCAGGGAGATGCAAATCAAAACAACAATGAGGTACCATCTCACACCACAGAGACTGGTACACATCACAAAGAACAAGAACAATCAGTGCTGGCAAGTATGTGGAGATAAATGGACTCTTATTCACTGCTAGTGGGAGGGCTGTCTAGTCCAACCCTTATGGAAAACAATCTGGAGATTCCTCAAAAAACTGGAAATTGAGTACCCATATGATCCAGCTATACCATTCCTAGGGATACTTCCTAGGTACTAGGAATACAAAAATAAAATTCAAAAATCCCTTCCTCACACCTATATTCATTGTAGCAGCCAGGCTGTGGAAACAACTTAGATGCCCTTCAACAGATAAATGGGTAAAAAACTGTGGAACACACAATGGAATATTATGCAGCCATCAGGAGAGATGAAGTCATGAAATTATCCTGTAAGTGGATGTTCATGGAATTTATTATGCTCTGTGAAATAAGTCAGAAGAAGAGAGATAACACAGAATAGTCTCACTCATCTATGAGTTTTAAGAAAAATTAAAGACATTATTGTAGTAAGGCCCATACACAATAGAGTTAAGGGTCAAAAGGGCGGTAAGGAATGGCTCACAAATTGAAGCTCACCAGAAAGAATGGTGAATGCTCTAAGGGAAATAAGTACACTAACAACTAGAATGACAATGTTAAAGAATGAGAGAAGTAGAATGCCTGTCTCAAATGCAGAGGTGAGGGAGGAGGAGGGCATTGGTGGTGGGAATGTTGCACTGGTGAACAGGAGTATTATGTTTATAACTGAAACCCAACTAATTATGTTTGTAATCATGGTGCTTAAATAAATATTTTATATATAAAAATGTTTTATTTGGAAATTCTGAGGTGGGGGGGAAATAAAAGTCACAGATTTAATAAGAATAAGGACTTCTCCAAATGTAGGGTGTGTTCACAGGTACCTCCGAGCATTAAAGTAGGAAAGTATGAATTTACACATCTCAGGAATGGAGATGTAGGTGACATGTGCTTTTGCCCAGGGAGCACATATTAATAGCAGCAACACATGGTAGCAGGGTGGACATGCTCTCGATTTCTTTAGTATAATGCTTGGAGAGCTTAGACAGAAGGACACAATTAGACACAGAATGATCACACTCCCATGCCATATATAAAGACCATTGTGGTGGAATAACAAATACTCAAAGCAGTGGGAAAAAAATGAGAACTGTATTCAATAGAAAAAAAGACCCTTGAGAGGGCTGGGGGATAGCATTGCTGGTGGGGCAGAGGAAAGGGCCTATGGTAGAAAAATTATATAACCAGGTGGTGTTGAAAGGTGGTAAAGTGTTATGTATCAAATACTGTGTGCTGGAGCCAGAGAGATAGCACAGCAGTAGGGCATTTCCTTACACGCAGCCAACCCAGGATAGACCTGGGTTTGGTTCTCGGCATCCCATATGGTCCCCTGAGCCTGCCAGGAGCAGATTTTTAATGCAGAGCCATGAATAACCCCTGAATGTCCTCGGGTGTGGTCCAAAAGACAAGGGGAAAAAAAGAAAAGAAAAAGAAAAAAAAGAAACACTGGGGCCGGACAGATAGCATGGAGGAAGGAAGTTTGCCTTGCATGCAAAAGGACGGTGGTTCGAATCTCAGCATCCCTTATGGTTCCCCGAGCCTGCCAGGAGTGATTTCTGAGCATAGAGCCAGGTGTAATCTTTGAGCGCTGCCAGGTGTAACCCCCCCCAAAAAAAAGGAAACAGTATCAGCAACAAAAGTACTGTAAGCCACAGTACAAAAATATATATTAAGAAAAACACTGGCTGCTGCCTGCACAACCAGGTGTCTTGAATTCAATCTGCAGTCACAACTTCATTGCTGCCAATGAAAATTGAGACCCAGGAACCAACAACTTATGCCCAGATTCACTACCCAGGGCTGACTAAAACCTGGCTGAATTGACTGACTACACTGATACTTTGCATACTAGCTTATAAAGTTCATTTTGCCTCTATTTCAAGGGGCTTCTTTGCATAAACTGCTTAGGAACACATTTTATAGAAATGTTGAGAAATGTTATGGAACAATAAGAAATGGCAGGGGCTTCTGAAGCTGAATCTGCTTGCCTCAGCTCCTAAAAGTGACATGGTAGCCACTAAGTTCCCCATTTCCCAAGGCCCAAACTCAAAGACTCACTAGTCATAATGTTGGTCTGCCTTCTGATCACAGGTGCATTGCTCTTGGGGAAAGATGTGAACTTCTGAAACTAATATGCAGCCCCAGACGAAAAAGTGACCCAATAGTTGTTACACTGCCCTCCATTTCCCAAGGACCAGGCTAAGAACATCACCATTGTAATGTTTGTATGTTTAGAAAAATAACCTTACCAAGAGGCCGCTGGCACATGCGGAGGCCTGCCAGCTGCCCGCCCGTTCTGGCTAAAAATCCTGCTCCAGGAAGGGAGAGAGACCCTCCCAAGCCCGAAGGACAGGGATTTAAGCCCCACCCTAGGCCAGGGTCCGGACCCGGCCAGGGAGTGGGGAAAACCCAGGGTGCCCCATCAGCTCCTTCCAGAAACCCACCTGGAGATCCGGAGGAAAAGGGGAGAGGTGGGTCGGGTGACCCATGTCCGAGCCCCCCTACCCTAGGCCGGGCCAAGAGGTCGCTGGCACATGCGGAGGCCTGCCAGCTGCCCGCCCGTGCTGGCTAAAAATCCTGCTCCTGGAAGGGAGACCCTCCCAAGCCCGAAGGACAGGGATTTAAGCCCCACCCTAGGCCAGGGTCCGGACCCGGCCAGGGAGTGGGGAAAACCCAGGGTGCCCCATCAGCTCCTTCCAGAAACCCACCTGGAGATCCGGAGGAAAAGGGGTAGAGGGGGGTCAGGTGACCCATGTCCGAGCCCCCCTACCCTAGGCCGGGCCAAGAGGCCGCTGGCACATGTGGAGGCCTGCCAGCTGCCCGCCCGTGCTGGCTAAAAATCCTGCTCCAGGAAGGGAGAGAGACCCTCCCTCTCCAGTATTACATAATACATATCCATATTTTATTAATATCTTTATTTAAACACCTTGATTACAAATATGATTGTAGTTGGGTTTCTCATGTAAAGAATGCCCCCCTTCACCAGTGCAATAGTCTCATCACCAATGTCTTAAATCTTCCTCCTCCCCACCCCACCCCCGCCTGTACTCTAGACAGGCTTTCTACTTCCCTCATTCATTCACATGGTTATGATAGTTCTCAATGTAGTTATTTCTCTAACTGCACTCATCACTACTTGTGATGAGCTTCATGTCATGAGCTGTACCTTCCAGCCCTCCTCTCTTTGGTCTCTGAGAATTATTGCAAAAATGACTTTTATTTTTCTTAAAACCCGAAGATGAGTGAACTATAGTTCTCCCTCTGGCTGATTTCACTCAGAATAATAAATTCCATGTACATCCATGTATAGTAAAATTTCATGGTTTCATCTCTCCTGTTCTGCATTTTATCTTCCATTTCACTGATTCTGTCTTTGGCTGCTGCTACCCTGCTGGAGAGGCTTTCTATTGAGGTTTTCAGTTCAGCTACAGTGTTTTTCAGATCTGTTATTTCAGTTTGAATATTTCTAATTTCTGTCTTTGTATTCCGTTCAGCGAGAATTATGTTTTCTTTGATTTCCATGAGGATCCTCCGTATTTCTATTCTAAACTCCTTATCTGAGATATGAATTAGATCGTTGGTATTTTTGGGGTCATCAGAGCTAACATCTTCTTTCTCTGTGCATGGTGTTTGCCTGAGAGGTTTCCCCATTGTCATGCTTGTAGTGTGCTTTTATATGCATTTTATGGTGAAGTTCATTAGTAAAAATAGCACAAAGTGGCCGGAGAGATAGCATGAAAGTAAGGTGTTTGCCTTTCATGCAGAAGGTCATTGGTTCGAATCCCTGCATCCCATATGGTCCCCTGAGCCTGCCAGGAGTGATTTCTCAGCGTGGAGCTAGGAGTAACCCCTGAGTGCTGCCTGATGTGAACCCCCAAAACAAACAAGCAAACAAACAAACAGAAATAATGCACAGTCATGAAGTGAAGTGGAGCTGCCATGCTCTTCTAGAGACTCTAGGAGACAGTTTTTGCTGGGCCTTTCCAGGCCCTCTCAGGAGAGCTTCAGGAGATGAAAGAGAAGAGAAACACGCAAAGATGACAGGTCACCTCAGACTCTCCCAGTTGCAAATCTCACAACAGGGGCAGACCCCTCCCACATTTACAGACAAAGGAGTCACCTCTCTGCCGGGCACTTCTGATATCCGGTTTTCACTCACTCATTCTTTCTTGGCCTTTTGGCCTCAGTGCCTCTCTAGGAGACAGTTTTTGCTGGGCCCTTCCTGGCCCTCTCAAGAGAGCTTCAGGAGACAGAAGAAAAGAGAAACATGCTAAGTCGATAGGTTCCCTCAGACTCTCCCAGTTGCGAGTCTCACAGCAGCCCAGAATTTATTTTTTAAGTATGTTTTGGTGACTAAACTTAATATCCAGACACTGCCATCTCCCAACCAGCAGAGGGTATATTTGAAAAAAAACCAACAATTCAGCAAGGTGCCCTATTATTTAGTTACGTATGGTCTTTAAAAGTTATCTGATTAACATAACAAGAGACTCATTAAGTGCCATCAAAATTTAGGCAATCAATAAAAATACAATTAGTTGATTGGATACCAAACAAAAGTAAACTATATAGGTGTTTTTATTTGTGTGTCTGTTTTTGGGGGGGTGGCACACCTGGCAGTGTTCATGACTTATTCCTGGCTCTGCAATCAAAGATCACTTATATCACAGGTGAGTAGGTTAGTGAGCATCTGGAGTGTAGGGAACTGAAATTTGGTAGGCCACATGCAAGGCATTGCCCTTCCCACTATGCTATCTCTCCAGCTCCCAGGTACATTATTTCTTATGGAGGGTAATAGGGTATACCCAGCTATTTTCAATGCTTACTCCATGCTCAAGTATAATTCCAGACTATAATAAGGTGACAATATGTGGCATCCAGGATCAAAGCAGGGTCAAACACGTGCAAGAAAAATACTTTATCTACTATAGTCCAAGGGTAGCGAACAAGTTCTACACAAAGAGCCAAAATTTTAAACTGTGAGAGTCAGAGAGCAACACCACCCAGTGGCCTGCCAAAACAGACAAACACACACAGAAAAGCATATAATTTTAACAATAATATATTAAACACATATTGCATTTTGCCAGTTTGAGTGAGGGTAAAAATCTTGTTCGCCACCCCTAGTATACTATCTCCAGTTTCAAAATACATAATTATTTTAATACCATGATCTATTATCTAAAAACTGCATATGTCTAGCTTCTGTTTAACATTTGCAAGATCTTTCTTAAAATAATTTGCCCACCACTACAAACTTTCAATCTGAATTAAGAGAAGAGGTTTGGTTTGTCACTGTATTTGTGGCCAAAGGCAAGACAACATTTCTAAATTTCTAATTCTTCCATGAGGTCCTCACACTGCATGTTTCACACAGCAAATAATTCACTAGTCAAATTTGATTGAATCCCTTTTCTACTTTAAAAGCTTTTAATAGATTTTAGACTGGGAGGCTGTATTCACTCACTAAAGGCAGAGTGTAGTACTGTCATGTGATTTGGTGGAATTTATTGACAAAACTCAACAAAATGAATGCTGTACCCAGCCAGACTCATATTCAGATTTTGAAGGAAGTATATGCCGCTTCATGAATATACAACAGTTCCAAAACTTTACAGACTCAAAACAAGCCTTAAAAAATCCTAAAAGGTCTACTTTAAGACAAGACAGATCAAGAGACACACCAAAGTCCTATACAAAGATGACACTAAATCCCATGGCAATAATCTCTCAACAACAAAAGACTAAATATACCAGGTAAGAGACACAAAGTGGGAAAATGAATCTAACATTCTTCTGCCTACAAGAAATGCATCTCAATAGCCAGAACAATTATGGACTCAAAATTAAACGTGGGAGGACAATTAACAATACCTTTCTGAAAAAAAAAATTTTTTTTTGGTTTTTTGGCCACACCCGTTTGATGCTCAGGGGTTACTCCTGGCTAAGCGCTCAGAAATTGCCCCTGGCTTGGGGGGACCATATGGGACACCGGGGAATTGAACCGCGGCCGCAATCTTTCCTTAGCTAGCGCTTGCAAAGCAGCACCTTACCTCCAGCGCCATCTTCCCGGCCCCAAGTGAAAAAATATTTTTAATTCTCTAACTATAAAGTTAAAATCTGTTCACTAATAGCAATTATACATCATTTCTTATAATTAACTAAATTTGAACTTAAAAAAAAAAAGACTGTTGCCTAGGTCCTTCAGAGACAGGCGTGGATCCCATTGGGTCTGCCAATATAGAAGGGCAGACTCTCTTTTCCACTCCTGAACAGAACCCTGTAAGGAGGCCAACTGTAGGCCAAGGTGGGTGGAGAGGGAGATAACATCTGTTACAGTAAACTTCTGGCTTATCACAACAGAGCCCAAATCCTGGGTTAAATAGATCACATTCCTCATAGTCGCATAGGTCATGTTTACTAGTCACATAATTTATGTCCACAGAGAAGATAGGATGCAAATACACCAGACTATTAAGAACCTTCACTTCCCTTTGTTCAATCTTCCCACATACAGGTAAATCCTGTTTTCCCTATTGACTATATAATTTTTAAATATTCCTTCCTTCTTGGTAATAAATTTGTCTCACTGCTGTAGCACTCAAAGTTTTTATTTGATACGGTCTTGGTTTTACACTTTCCACCCAACCCCAAGCCAACCTGGGTGAGGACACTTACTTGCCTGGGATCAGATATCACTTGCATCGAAAACAATAGATCCTCATTATCCTTACAGTAATGGCCAACTTTTTCTTAAGATATTTAAGGGTTTGGTTTCCATTCTCTTTCTTTTAATTTTTGGTTTTTAGGTCACACCCGGCAGCACTCAGGAGTTACTCCTGGCTCTATGCTCAGAAATCACTCCTGGCAGGCACAGGGCACCATATGGGATACCAGGATTTGAACCACCATCCGTCGTGGATCAGCTTTGTGCAAGGCAAATGCCTTATTGGTGTGCTCTCTTTTTAAAAAATAATATCTTGGGGCCCATGAGGTGGCGCTAGAGATAAGGTGTCTGCCTTGCAAGAGGATCAAAAACTAAATCCAACCTTCTGCTGCCTATAAGAAACGCACCTGAATAGTCAGAACAAACATAGACTCAAAATAAAAGGCTGAAGAAAAATTATCCAAGCAAACAACACCTATAAAAAAGCTGGAATGGCCATACTAATATCAGATAATCCAAACTTTATACTCAGGAAGGTTGTAAGGGACAAAGATGGACGTTATATATTAATCAAGGGGTATGTAGAGCGGAAAAAATCACTTTCCTAAACATATATGCACCGAATGAGGGGCCAGCAAAATATTTAAAACAATTGTTGACAAATCTGAAAAATAATGTCAATAACAAAACAATAAATGTGGGGTACCTCAACTCGGCTTTGTCAACACTGGATAGGTCAACCACACTGAAACCCAACAAGAATATACTAGACCTGAAAAGAGAAATGGAAGAAAGAGGCCTAGTGAATATATATAAGACACTCCATCCCCAGAAACCTGGATACACATTCTTCTCCAATGTACATGGGACATTCTCCAGGATAGACTACATGCTGGCACATAATACATACCTCCATAATATCAAGAGGATAGAAATTTTGCAGACTACCTTCGCTGACCACAAGGCTCTGAAATTATTTGTGAATTCCAAAGGGACACAGAAGAAAAACTTTAACACCTGGAAGTTAAACAGCCTCATACTGAATAACCAGTGGGTCCGAGATGAAATCAAGGAGGAAATCAAAAGGTTCCTGGAAACAAGTGACAATAAAGACACAACTATCAGAACTTATGGGACACAGCAAAAGCAGTACTGAGAGAAGAATGTATAGCTTTGCAAGCACACATCAAGAAGGAAGAAGGAGCTTACCTGAGTAGCTTAATGACACAGCTAATAGAACTAGAAAGTGCTCAACAAAAGGACCCAAAAATTGGGAGACAGAAGGAAATAACAAAGCTGAGAGCAGAAATCAACAAAGTGGAAACCTAAAAAACAATCTGAAAGATCAACGAAAGCAGAAGTTGGTTCTTTGAAAAAATAAACAAGATTGATAGACCACTGGCAAAACTAACAAAGAAAGAGAGAGAGAGAAACTTGATAACTTGTATTAGGAATGAAAAAGGAGAGATCACTACTGATATGGTAGAGATTCAAAGAGTAATCAGAAACTACTTTGAGAAACTCTATGCCACTAAAAATGAGAACCTGGAAGAAATGGATAAATTCTTGAACTCTTATAATCTTCCACGGTTGAAGGAAGAGGATGTAGCATATCTAAACACACCCATCACTATTGATGAAATTAAAACGGTAATCAAATGTTTGCCCAAAAACAAAAGCCCAGGCCCAGATAGATTCAATAATGAATTCTTTCAAACTTTCCAAGAAGAACTACTACCAATCCTGGCAAGACTCTTTCATGAAATGGAACAAATGGAAACACTTCCAAATAGCTTTTATGAAGCCAATATCACCTTGATACCTAAACCAGACAGAGATGCTACGAAAAAAGAAAATTACAGATCAATATCGCTGATGAATACAGATGCAAAGATCCTGAAGAAAATCTTGGCAAATAGGATTCAATGCCTCATTAAGAAGATCATCCACTATGATCAAGTAGGTTTCATCCCAGGAATGCAAGGCTGCTTTAACATCCGTAAATCTATCAACATAATACACAACATCAACAACAAGAAAAATAATATCAATAGATGCAGAGAAAGCATTTGACAAGGCCCAACACCCATTTTTGATCAAAACTCTCAACAAGATGGGAATGGAACGAATCTTTCTCAATATAGTTAAGGCCATCTACCACAAGCCAGTGGCCAATATTATCCTCAATGGAAAAAATTAAAAGCCTTCCCTCTAAATTCTGGCACAATACAAGGCTGTCCTCTCTCACCACTCCTATTCAACATAGCTCTGAAAGTACTCACTATAGCTATTAGGCAAGAAAAAGATATCAAGGGAATCCAGATAGGTATGGAAGAAGTCAAGCTCTCATTGTTTGCAGATGACATAATACTTTACTTAAAAAACCCTAAGGACTCTACCAAAAAAACTTCTAGAAACAATAGACTCACATATCAAGGGGGCAGGCTACAAAATTAACACAAAAAATCAATGGCCTTTCTATACACAATAGTAATAAGGAAGAAATGGACATTAAGAAAACAACCCCATTCACAATAGTGCCACACAAACTCAAATATCTTGGTATCAACTTGACTAAAAATGTGAAGGACCTATACAAAGAAAACTATAAAACTCTGCTCCAAGAAATAAGAGAGGACATGCAGAAATGGAAACAGATACCCTACTCATGTATTGGCAGGATTAA
Source organism: Suncus etruscus (assembly GCF_024139225.1). NCBI lineage: Eukaryota > Metazoa > Chordata > Mammalia > Eulipotyphla > Soricidae > Suncus > Suncus etruscus. The sequence goes on along the minus strand of NC_064868.1, from coordinate 60,745,157 downwards.
GATAATCAAAATGGCAATTCTCCCCAAGGCATTATACAAATTTAATGTGATCCCTCTAAAGAGACCCATGACATTCTTCAAAGAAGTGGAACAGGCACTTTTGAAATTTGTTTGAAACAATAAACACCCTAGAATAGCTAAAGAAATCATTGGAAAAAAGAATATGGGAGGAATTACTTTCCCCAACTTTAAACTTTACTACAAAGCAATTGTTATCAAAACAGCATGGTATTGGAATAAGGACAGGCCCTCAGATCAGTGGAATAGGCTTGAATACTCAGAAAATGTTCCCAGACATACAATCACCTAATTTTTGATAAAGGAGCAAGAAAACCTAAATGGAGCAACAAAAGCCTCTTCAACAAGTGGTGTTGGCACAACTGGCTAGCCAATTGTGAAAAATTGAACTTAGACCCCCAGCTAACATCATGTACAAAGGTAAAATCCAAATGGATTAAAGACCTCGATATCAGTTCCGAAACCATAAGATATATAGAACAACACATAGGCAAAACACTCCAGAACATTGAGACTACAGGCATCTTCAAGGAGGAAACTGCATTCTCCAAGCAAGTAAAAGCATAGATTAACATATGGGAATATATTAAGCTGAGAAGCTTCTGCATCTCAAAGGAAAGAGTTCCCAGGATACAAGAGCCACCCACTGAATGGGAGAAGCTATTCACCCAATACCCATCAGATAAGGGGCTAACCTCCAAAATATACAAGGCACTGACAGAACTTTACAAGAAAAAAAAACATCTAATCCCATCAAAAAATGGGGAGAAGAAATGGACAGACACTTTAACAAAGAAGAAATACAAATGGCCAAAAGACACATGAGAAAATGCTCCACATCACTAATTATCAGGGAGATGCAAATCAAAACAACTATGAGGTACCACCTCACACCACAGAGAATGGCACACATCACAAAGAATGAGAATAAACAGTGTTGTCGGGGATGTGGAGAGAAAGGAACTCTTATCCACTGCTGGAGGGAATGCCGTCTAGGTCAATCTTTATGGAAAGCGATATGGAGATTCCTCTAAAAACTGGAAATCGAGCTCCCATACGATCCAGCTATACCACTCCTAGGAATATACCCTAGGAACACAAAAATACAATACAAAAACCCCTTCATTACACCTATATTCATTGCAGCCCTATTTACCATAGCAAGACTCTGGAAACAATCAAAATGCCCTTCAACCGACGAATGGCTAAAGAAACTGTAGTACATATACAGAATGGAATATTATGCAGCTGTCAGGAGAGATGAAGTCATGAAATTTTCCTATACATGGATGTACACGGAATCTATTATGCTGAGTGAAATAAGTCAGAGAGAGAGAGAAAAACGCAGAATTCTCACTCTTCTATGGGTTTTAAGAAAAATGAAAGACATTCTCACAAAAATAATTCTCAGACACAAAAGAGAAAAGAGCTGGAAGTTCCAGCTCACCTCATGAAGATCACCACAAAGAGTGATGAGTTTAGTTAGAGAAATAACTACATTTTGAACTGTCCTAATAATGAGAATGTATGAGGGAAATGGAAAGCCTGTCTAGATTACAGGCGGGGGTTGGGTGGGGAGGAGGGAGATTTGGGATATTGGTGATGGGAACGTTGCACTGGTGATGGGTGGTGTTTTTTACATAACTGAAATCTAAACACAATCATGTATGTAATCAAGGTGTTTAAATAAAAAATAATTCTTGGGGCCCGTGAAGTGGCGCTAGAGGTAAGGTGTCTGCCTTGCAAGAGCTAGCCAAGGAAGGACCATGGTTCTATCCCCCAGCGTCCCATATGGTCCCCACAAGCCAGGGACAATTTCTGACGCTTAGCCAGGAGTAACCACTGAGCATCAAATGGGTGTGGCCAGAAAAACCAAAAAAAATTTTTTTCTTTATTTAAGCACCGTGATTACAAAAATGTTTGTAGTTGGGTTTCAGTGTCCTTTGTTTAATTTTCTTACGTCTTCTCATACCATGTTTTTTCTTAACCTTCTGTAATCCAGACAAGATTTCAATGTCTAAAATTAGGGTAATTATAGGTAATTAACAAATAGAAATCAACAATGCCTAATTAAATTTGACTTTCACATAAAAACAAATATTTAGAATTATATCCCAGTTATATAGATATATACTTAAAATCATTCATTGTTTAGCTGAACTTTAAATTTAACTAAAAACTACATATTTTATCTACAATAATATTTAACCATAACATCTTTCTTTTGCCTCAGTCTTTGCACATTCTTTTGCTCTCTGTGATGCTCATTCTTTATATTGCTGATGACATAGCCTTACAGAAAGCATTTAGGCAAAACCTCCAGTGTATATCATAATTTTTATCAAAAATAAAATGTTCTACAGGTAGTATAATTTAAAACAATCCACTATTGGTTCATTTTTTATATTAAACTAATATAATATTTTTCACCTTAAGGTCTGAGAGTGAGTACATGGTATAAGGCACTTACCTTGCATTCAGATGATTCCAGTTTAATCACTTGCACCACCATGGACTTTATGGTAATCTATATGATCTCTATATAATCTATATGATTTCTATATATATAATTTTTTTTTTAGTTTTTTAGCCACACTCGATGATGCTCAGGGCTTACTCCTGGCTATACACTCAGAAATTGCTCCTGGCTTGGGAGACCATATGGGACACCAGGGGATCCAACTGTGGTCCTTCCTAGGCAAGTGCATGCAAAGTCATGCATTACGACCTGTGCCACCTCTCCATCCCCTCTATATGTAACTTTTACTTTTCTTTTCTTTTCTTTTCTTTTTTTTTTGGTTTTTGGGCCACACCCGACATTGCTCAGGGGTTACTCCTGGCTGTCTGCTCAGAAATAGCTCCTGGCAGGCACGGGGGACCATATGGGACACCGGGATTCGAACCAACCACCTTAGGTCCTGGATGGGCTGATTGCAAGGCAAACACCGCTGTGCTATCTCTCCGGGCCCTATATGTAACTTTTAAAGCCATCATCACAACAACCATTTTATTGACTACTTTTTAATATTTATTATATTGTGATATATACAAATGTATATAAACAAATATACATATAAATATTCTCAACCACCCATATATCATAGACTGATTAGTCCTGACACAAATGTTAAATAAGAGTTATCTTTAAAATGCCAGCTGAAATTGAATGTCTCAATTTTTATGCTACATCTTGTTATTTTCCTGAATGCCTCATGGACAGGCAACCAAATCTTTTTAGGGCCATATTGCCTGTGAGTACAGGTAATTTTTCAAGCATCCTTTCTTACAGGTGTTACTTTTCATGCTTCCCTCTCTGCAAGTACATGTTGTTTTGAAAATGTTCCTGCATTAGTAGACAGCTTTTGAAAAAACCTTCATCAGGCAGTTAGGACCTTTTTCAACTTTGTGCCTTCATAGGTTTCAGGATCTGTTTACATGGGGGATGATGTAGCGCCCATAGATTTTACCAAATGCAACAAATTTCAGATAATATAATCACTTAAGTTTTTTTTTTATAATTGCTACTACAAATTTAAGAATGCACACCCTTATAATTTGGAACAATTAACATTTTCTAGAGGAATTGCTTCCTAGCAGCATTGACTTCTCCAACTTTCCAGTTAAAATTACAGAAAAGGACACAGTGAAGTTGCTAAGATCTATGGTCATTTCTCACAAAAACAACATCGACATCACATAAACCCCCAAATTTTTATTAGCTGCTGTTACTCTTGCCAGAAATGTAGAAAATCTGCTCCTTCAGTCATTTCTTAAAATTTCTTAAAAGTCAAAACAGACCTGAATCAAAACATGAGTTCTGGGGTCAGCAGGTAAAGGATTTGATATGAATGAACAGATCAGATTCAGTACCCTGACACCCACATGTTCCATTGAGCCTGACCAGGAGTGATCTTTGCATGCAATTTCCAGAGTAAACCCTGAGAACAGCCAGGTATAAATCCTAAACCAATTATACAAAAACAACTATGCTTTTTATGTCTTCTTTAATCTCTTGATGTTGGTTTTATTCATTTGTAAAAGAGATATAAAAACTACTAGGAAAAGGTATAAAACACATTGAAAAACATATAAATATTTTAATCCATTGGTTTGAATTTAGAACTTAGTAGACTCAAAAATTTAAATCACACCAATACCCTCCAGACCCAGTGAAAGTATAAAAACAGTTGTAGAATCATGGTGATTGAGATTATGTTCTTTTTAAACTTAAAGAGCTACCTTTCACATACCTGTTTTCCTCCATCTACTTTGTCCTAGAATTTCTTGTTTGTTATCCCAATATTTAGCATTTGTTCCAGAGATGCCAGAAGAAACCCATTCTCAGCAATTGTTTGGGGGATATGCTAAATTCTTATTCCAAATTCAAAGTAACTTACATACTAAAAGCAAACTATACTTTTTTCTAAAGGGAGAGCCTTTCAACTATATTATCAGCTCAATATTTACAATTTAGTATATTCATTTAAGGTATATAGCCCAAATAGAAAAAAATTAAAATGTCATTTGTTATTTATTATTGTTTGTCCATGCTTGAAAACAAATATGAACCTGACACATGCAACATGGTTAGTCCATGACTGAGCTACATTCTTGACCATGAACTATCAATTATTGCACAATTTTTACAAGAATCACTCTAAATCCTTTAAACATATTCTTAAAACAGTCTTCTGAGAAAGGTCGTTGCTTATTCATTCAATAATGAATTATAAAAATTAATCATTAATAGACTGTTATAGATTAAGATTATAATAAGCAGAAGCGACAACAATGTCTGATTTTATAGAGTTTATTTTTCCACATGAGATAACATAGAGGTTAAGTAACTAACAGATTACCATTTAATAAGTAACAATCAAAAGTTAAAAGGGAGTTATTTATATGAAATAGAAAACTGAGGGGCTGAAGAGATAGCATTTAACAAGATCCAACATGACTAAAACCCTCAGCAAAACAGGAGAGGGATAGCAAACAACTGAAAATATTCTAACTGAGATCAAGCACAAGGCAAGGATGTCCATTTAGAAGTCTTATCAACAGCAATCAGGCAAGAGAAGGAAATCTCAGATCCAAACTGGAAAATAAAAAGTCAAATTAACCCTATTTGCAGATATTATAACTATATACATTAAAGAGTGTAAGATGACACCCAGCTATTAACTCAAAACAAAGGCGGTACCCCATCTTCCTCTTTCCCTTAGACCTCTTCTTTTGATATGTAAAAACCCATCTGGATCACTCTACCCTGGCCTGCTGTGGTGGATTTTGTTCTAGGGGAATAAAGAGAGTCAGACCTTGGCATTCTCAGAGGGAGACCCTATGAAGGAGAAGCCACTGATTCCATGGCTGTCCTGTCTGGCTTGGTTTATTAATTCTTCACCGCTAACCTACCTTCATAAGATCCATCCACATGTGGTTTGGAGATACTGTTTGTGAGGTGATCTTACAATGTGTGATTTATTTTCCAACTGGCACACAGTGACCCGAGGACCCAAGAAGATTCCTACAATAGTGAGTGATTTGACCCTCTTGTGGATTATTATAACGGCCTCCTTCAGCTGGACTGAGTGCAGTACCCATTACAGGAACATCTATGCACATGGCCCCTGTTCGGAACATGGCGGAGACCCACTCAGCAAGACAGAAGCAGGCAACAAAGGGAGCTGAAGAATCTGAGCAGTGTCTCAGAGGCTGAAGCCCACCGTCTTTTTTCAAACAAAGGTGCTTTTTGCAAGGACTTCAGGCTCTAAACCAGTATGCAGGTTATCAAAGTCACTGATGGGAGAAAGCCCCCCCCAAAACACAGTAACATTAGACAAGGACCAACAGCAGGGAGATTAGCGAGCCCTCCCCTCCATATTTCAGCCCAGGCACCAAAGACCTTTCTGTCCCAGGAAACCCCAACAGCCTTCTACAGAAGATGGAGATATAGGAGAAAATGAAGAAACCAAGCTTAGGTGAAGCACAACTGAGGAGAAGATGCTTTCAGAACCTACTGTAACTTTGTTCTAATTTAATCTCTAATACTATTTGTGTCAGTCATATTACTGGTTAAACTATATGTTCTACCTGTCTAGATATTAAAGCTACTATTTTTTACTATGCCACACTGTAAACAGATAATTATGTATCCAACTCTCATGATTTAATATTAGTTTTCAAAGTTCAAGGATATGAATAATAAGTTTTTAAAGGCACCCAGCTATCCTAATAAACGTTTCTTAATTTCTGTTATGATTAATGGTGTGTATTATTTAGCAACTTATACTTAAATTATGTCAGCAAAAATGTTCTAATGTCTTTGTCAACAAAATTTTATGAAAAAAGAAACTTGGATACTATAGACTAATTGCAGTGCTCATAATAAGAATGATTTAGCAAACTTATTGTCAGATTGTATATATGTCTACAGAAATTTTCTTGTGATTTTGTTTAGGAAAGTTTATGAAAATGAAAATCGGATGTTCTAGACTCATATTATAGTCTACGGTGTAAGAATGTTTAAGAATTTTCAAATTAGGGGCTGGTGAGATGGCACAGCGGTATTTGCCTTGCAAGCAGCCGATTCAGAACCTAAGGTGGTTGGTTCGAATCCCAGCATCCCATATGGTCCCCCGTGCCTGCCAGAAGTTATTTCTGAGCAGACAGCCAGGAGTAACCCCTGAGCAATGTCGGGTGTGGCCCAAAAACAAAAAAAAAAAAGAATTTTCAAATTAATTGTATCTGCAGAAAGGTTCTAATTTTTATTTTCAAGTAAGTCTATATTTGTAATATGTATAAGACAAAGTTATAAGAAAAAGCTGATTATTTGAGAATGATGTATACAATTAAACATTTGAGACTTTTACAGCCAACTTTTAATGTACCTATGCAAAATAACAACCACACTTATATATTCTGATCTGGGGTTCCTGCCTCTGGAGGGAAACGGTAAAACAAAATTTGGAGCCTTTCTAAAAATTGTTTTGTTTTGTTTAGAACAGAAATGGTAGAATTGTAAGTTGACTCCTGGATATTAAAGCAAAATAAAGGATTCCCCCATCTTCCTCTTTCCCTTAACCTATTCCTTTACTATGCAAAAGCCCACCTGCTTTACTTTACCCTGACCCACCCTGGTGGATTTTGTTCTGGAGAATAAAGAGAGTCTGGCCTTGTTACACGCAGAAGTAGCCACTACAGAGAAGCTACTGACTCCATGAATCTCTTGACATCTTTGTTTATTAATTCTTTTCTAATACTCTACCTTCATTAAACCTGTCCACCTGGAGATTGCAGATACGGTGTGTAGAGTGATATCGCAATTTGTGATGGGGGAGAGGCTGGACAACACCCGGTGGAGCTCAGGGATTACTCCTGGTTCTGTACTTAGAAATAACTTCTAGAAAGCTCTGGAGACCATATGAAATGCTGGGAATTGAACACAGGTCCATCACAGGTTGGCCACATGCAAGGCTATTTTATTTCTCTGGCTCCACAATATGTGATTTATTTTACAGAAGACCTTAAATATTCACAAGAAAGTTGCTAGAAACAATAAAACTATATCAAAGTGGCTGGCTAAAAATTCAACACAAAACATTCCCTTGCATTGCTATATACAATGAGAGGTTAAAAAACAAGGGCCAGAGTGGTAGCCCAGCAATAGGGCACTTTCCTTGCATACAACTGACCCAGGATGGACCTTGGTTCAATCCCTGGTATCACATATGGTCCCCAAGCCAGGAGCATTTCTTATCGCATAGCCTGGAGTAACCCCTGAGCATCACCGAGTGTGACACCCCCCCCCAAGAAAAAGAACAAAGAGTCTATCCCATTTAAAATAGTGTCCAAAAATCATATAACAATAAATCAATGTTAAAAAATAGGTGAGAGGCCTATATCATGAAAATTTCAAATAAGTTAAGAAATAAAACAAAGGTCGTAGGAAATAAAAAGATCATTCTATTTTTGTGAATTGGAAGATTATCAAAAATTCCTATGTAAACTACTATGTTATATATATTCAATGCAATATTTATTTAAATTTAAACGACACTCTGCAAGTATTTAAAACAGTCAATTATAGGGGCCAGGTGGTGGCGCTAGAAGTAAGGTGCCTGCCTTGCCTGCTAGCCTTGGACGGACCACGGTTCTATCCCCCCGGTTTCCCATATGGTCCCCCAAGCCAGGAGCGACTTCTGAGTGCATAGCCAGGAGTAACTCCTGAGCGTTACCGGGTGTGGCCCAAACCCCCCCCCCAAAAAAAACCCAGTCAATTATAAAGTTGATGTTGAAACACAACAGACCCTGATAATCAAAACAATATTGAAATATAAGAAACTGGATAGATGGGGCCGGGCGGTGGCGCTAAAGGTAAGGTGCCTGCCTTGCCTGCGCTAGCCTTGGACGGACCGCGGTTCGATCCCCCGGTGTCCCATATGGTCCCCCAAGCCAGGATCAACTTCTGAGCACATAGCCAGGAGTAACCCCTGAGCATTACCGGGTGTGGCCCAAAAATCAAAAAAAAAAAAAAGAAACTGGATAGCATTGCATTACTCAAGTTGAAGTTATGCTAAAAAGTCATGGAGATCAGGAGCCAGAGAGATAGCATGGAGGTAGTGCATTTGCCTTGCATGCAGAAGGACTGTGGTTCAAATCCTGGCATCCCATATGGTCCTCTGAGCCTGTCAGGAGTGATTTCTGAGCATAGAGCCAGGAAGAAGCCCTGAGCACTGCCAGGTGTTATGCAAAAACCAAAAACAAATAAACAAAAAAAAAAAGCCATGGAGATCAATCAGCATGGTATTGGAATAAAGAAAGACTCTCTTAACAATGAATCAAAATCAAATATTCAAGATCAAACTAATTTGACTGTGATCAACTAATTTTCTTAATGGACTTGAGAGGATGAAAAATAAAAACATATATTTAAACAAATAGGAGAATTTGGTAATCAGATAAAAAATAAAGCTGGATTCATATCTCACACCTTACACAAAAGTCAAATTAAAGTGGATCAAATAGCTGAGATCAAACCTGAATCTAAAAAATACAGTAAGAGAAATAAAGGTGAAACACCCTAAGACCTAGAACTCAAATGTATCTTCAGTGATGTGATGCTTTTAACAAAGAATAAGGAATCAAAACTAAATAAATGGGTCTATTTGGAACTAAAGAGTTTCTGTATAATAAAAACAACATGGGCTAAACATAAAAAGAGCTAACTGAATGGGAGAAAATATTTGCAGTTAAATCATCAGATAAAGGCTGATATTCAGTATATAGAAAGTACTCAAGAAGATCAACAAATAAATCTAAAAGCTTCCTCTGTGGAGAGGAATTTAACAGTCACTTCTCTGATCAGGACCTACAGATAGCTAATAAGTACTTGAAAAAATACTCATCACTTATTATTAGGAAAACTCAAATCAAGATGATAATGAGAAATCCTTTTAAACCAGGAGAACAACACATTACTTGAAACAATCTGTGTTGGTGTGGAGGTGCTGAAAAAGGAACTTTCATCCCCTGCTGGAAGGAATGTTGTCTGGTACAACCCCTATGGAAAAAATATAGATTGTTCTTAGTAAATTCAAAATGAGCTACAATAAGATCCAAAAATTCTACTTTTAGGTATAAATCCCCAGGACAGAAGCACATTTATTGTAAAAGACATTATCTATGTACATATTGTTCAAGGCATCACTCTGTACAATAACTAAGATTTGGAAACAACCCAGATGTCCAATGACAATTAAGATAATGAAGATGTAGTATATATACAACAAAATATGTCACAATTGTAGTAAATTATAAAATCATGCGATTTATTGCAACATAGATTGAACTGGAATATCATGATAAATGAAACCAACAGAAAAATTAAAGGCAAGGTATCTTTTGTTTGTGGTCTTTAGAATAACTAGATGAGGAAGTGCAATTTTTAAAGAGGGATATCCACATCCACCTTGTTCCCATATTATAGGGAGAAGAAGGAAAGAAATCAAGTGTAGAGGAGAGGAAAAAAGAAAAATGAGATTTTAAGTGGGGGCAGCAGTCAATGAGTTTTAGGTACATTGGTGGTGTTAATGACTGAGCTAAATATCCAAACCAGAGAGAGAATCAACAACATTGATATCATGAAACTCACACTTTGACAACCAAACTTAAATTGGTGCCTAAAGATTAATCAGACTGGGCAGGGGGAGTATGGGAAAAACCTGTGAATATTGGTGGATGAAAGTTGACACTGGTGGAAGAATCATTGCTGGTAAAACAGTATGCCTAAAACTCAGTTATAAGTAACTATGTAAATCACAGTACTTTAATTAAAACATGAAAAGTATAAAGAGAAATTAAAATCCTGCACTGTTGGCAGAAATCACCCAAGCATTATAATAAACAGTGCAATAATAAAAAGTTTGACTAAAAATAATATATTAAAATTTTTCCAGTTTTTGGAAATTGAGCTCCCATATGATCCAGCTATACCACTCCTAGGAATATATCCTAGGAACATAAAAATACAATACAAACACCCTTCCTTACACCTATATTTATTGCAGCACTATTTGCCATAGCAAAACTCTGGAAACAACCAAGATGCCCTTCAACAGATGAATGGCTAAAGAAACTGTGGTACATATACACAGTGGAATATTATGCAGCCGTCAGGAGACAAGAAGTCATGAAATTTTAATATACATGGATGTACATGGAATCTATTATGCTGAGTGAATAAGTCAGAGAGAGAGAGAGACGCAGAATGGTCTCACTCATCTATGGGTTTAAGAAAAATGAAAGATTCTTACAATAATTTTCAGAGATAAAAGAGATGAGGGTTGGAAGATGCAGCTCATGACATGAAGTTCACCACAAAGTGATGAGTGCTGTTAGGGAAATAACTTCATTGAGAACTATCCTAACAATGTGAATGAATGAGGGAAGTAGAAAGCCTGTCTTGAGTACAGGTGTGGGTGTGTTGGGAAGGAGGTAGATTTGAGACATTAGTGGTGGGAATATTGCACTGGTGAAGGGGGTGTTCTTTACATTGATTGAAATCATATAACTACAATCATATTTGTAATCACGATGTTTAAATAAAGATTAATTTTTTTACAGTTTTGTGTATGTAAAGTTCCATAAAAACTGAGAGTATATATAGAGTAAATATATATATTTGGGTTTTGGGGCACACCCAGTGATGCTCAGGGTTTCTCCCCGCTATGCGCTTAGAAATGGCTCCTGTCTTGGGGGACTATATGGGACACCAGAAGATCAAACCATAGTTGGTCCTAGGTCAGCTGCATGCAAGGCAAACACCTTACCGCTGCACCACAGCTCTGGCCTTAACAAACCTATATAGTTTTAAACCCATGTTCACACGAGATGTGTTCAAATGATAGAAATGATAGAAGCATGGGGCCGGGTGGTGCAAGCAGTAGGGTGTTTGCCTTGCACACACTAACCTAGGACTAACCTCAGATTGATCCCCCATCATCCCATATGGTCCCCCAAGCCAGGAGCGATTTCTGAGTACATAGCCAGGAATAACCCCTGAGCATCACCGAGTGTGGCCCAAAAAGGAAAAAAATGAAATAAACAATTTAAATACAAATCAATGGATAAATGAATAATAGGATATTATTGATTCTGTATTGTACATTGTTAAATCATCATGATATAGAGTTAAAAAGTTGTTGAAGTTCATGGTATATTTCACTCAATAATCCTGAAAAAAAACCTCACTGATAATCGCACAGGTAGATCATTGTTTATCTTTTATGTAACTTTTAGTAGGTTTTTGCATAATTAATTTCCTCACCCTCTTTATTTAGGCAAGGAAAGGTGCAGTTAAGATGCTTGTGCTGGGCCGGGCGGTGGCGCTAGAGGTAAGGTGCCTGCCTTGCCAGCGCTAGCCTAGGACGGACCGCAGTTAGATCCCCCGGTGTCCCATATGGTCCCCCAAGCCAGGAGCGAATTCTGAGCGCATAGCCAGGAGTAACCCCTGAGCGTTACCGGGTGTGGCCCAAAAAAAATAAAAAAAAGATGCTTGTGCTAAGGTCCCAGTATGTGCTCGCTCATAAGTAAGGAAGAGGAAGAGGAAACTCAAGAAAAGTCAGAGATTTGACTTAGGTCCACAAGAAGAGAAGAGAATGGGTAATCCTGGGTTCTGAATAAAGTGGGACCCCATTTTTAAAGGCCACATGTCAGGCTTCTCTTAGGTTCTGAACAAAGAGGGATGCCATTTTGTAAAGACCACCTGTTAGGCTTTCTCTAGGCTATACCAGATAGCCCATCAAGGAAGGACACAGAGAGCAGTAGGAAGGTATTCATAGACCAGTGGTGGGTAACCTTTTTTTTCAACTGAGCCAAATCTCGCCAAAACCACGATTGAAATTTATTTTGAAAGCCACATTTTAAAAACCAAAAATACATAGGATGGTACACTGGTTTTAGTTTCAATAAGTTTTTATTGAGAATATTCTGCATGCAAGTATCCACATAGATATGGAGAATACAAATACATAACTAATAAAACAAAAAACTTTAGAACAATATTATCTATCAATAATGGTAAGTTCTGTAAAATTTGCCATTGCTACACCTACCGGATGACATGCTGCTGATTTAGGAGGCAAAGTCTTCTTCTGAGGGCAGCAGACAGAGAGAGGATGCTGCTGCCTCAATGCAGCCGCACCACACAGAAAGTCATGCCCCCCGTACCACATGACCTGACTGAAGCTGTATGGAGCCGGCCGCTGGGGCTGCACACAGAGCGCACTGACAGAGGCTAGGAGCAGAGTCCTGATTCCTGGAGTGGACGCCCAGCACACAGAAGAGCCGCATTAAAAAGTGTAAAGAGCTGCATGTGGCTCGCCAGCTATGGCTTGCCGAACACTGTCCTAGACAACAGCCAATCATTTTAAAGATTATTATAAAACTAGAATCTTTCTATATACCCTCCCCATATATTTCAACTCATGACCTTGGGGAGGGTCTGTCTCCTGTGAGAGATGACCCTGACCTGTCAGTTGGAGCTGTTGGTAGATAGATTAAAATTTTGTTCAGCTTACCAGAAAGGATAACACATATACAATTTACTGGGAATTATTTTTGTTGGTGGGGATATAGTGAAAAAATGAACAATGGTAAAGAGATGGGTGTTGGAACATTGGATGACTCAAACTCAATTTATTTATTGCTCTTGACTCTGACTTGGATATTTCTATACTTCCTTAACATCATCAATAAACCTAAGACCCCATGGCCCTTGCTTTTCATCATTTCGTATTTGTATTTCTTCTCCTTCACTCAATTTCTTTTCTTCTCACTATATTCTGGGGCTTATGGCATTCGGGACAAGCCCATTTAAGCCATTGAATGCCTTCATGTAGTTATTCTAAGTACTACATATAAGTTATATATTTCTGTATTTTCCTCCTTCTGGCTTACCTCACTTAATATACTATCTTCCAGTTACATCTGTGTTGAAGAAAATTGCCACATTCCTTATAGCTATGTAGTATTCCATTGCATTATATATAACACATTTTCATGATACACTCATCTGTTGTTGGATATCTTGGTTGATTTCAACTCGTATCTACTATACTGTGTGCCACAATGAATATAAGTGTGTATACAAACCATTTGAAGAATGTCTTTCTCCTATGGATATATAGACCCTAAAGAGCAATTTTTGGGTCATATGTCAATTCAATTTTGAGTTTACTGATAACCCTTCACATATTTTTCCATAGGGATGGACCAGACAGATTTCTACCAGCAGTGGATGAAAGTTCACTTTTTCACCATATCCCCACCAACAAAAATAATTTCCAGTAAATTGTATATGTGTTATCCTCTCTGGTGTAAAAAATCTCATTGTTGACTGTATTTCTTCTTTTAAAATGTACTGTTCAGGGGCCAGTGAGATGGCGCTAGAAGTAAGGTGTCTGCCTTGCAAGCGCTAGCCAAGGAATGCAGTTCGATCCCCCAGCATCCCATATGGTCTCCCCAAGCCAGGGGCAATTTCTGAGCAGGAGTAATCCCTGAGCATCAAATGGGTGTGGCCCGAAAAACCAAAAAAAATGTACTGTTCATTTCTTTCCATATTTTATGGGTTGGCTTTTTTCTTATTAAACTCATTTACAGCCTTGTATGTCTTAGACATTAATCCTTTATAGGTAGTTTTAGGTGAGTATTTTCTCCCATTACTTGGGAGATCTTTATATTCTTCTCATAATTGTCTTTTAAGTGCAGAATTTTTGTAATATAATGTAGTACCATTTGTCTCAAAATATTCAATTTTATTCCATTAGGCTGAATCTGTATTTATTCCAATATCATGCCATTTTAATTACTACTACTTTGTAGTTACAGTATAATGTTGGCAAAAGTAATGTCTCCCATTGTGAATAAATCCAAAGGCCATAATCCCACAGAAAACAGGAAAGGGGGTCTGGGGCAGGGTTGCCACATTGAATAATCCAAACATTATGGAAGAGAAATAAAACACAAGTCCAGAGACCTTTCTACCATGTGGTACAAGAATGAGGCCTACAGGAACTGAAGGATTTATTGGAAAGCTAGAACTAACCCATGGGTTTGGAAGGGTTATAGTATAGAGCCAAGCTAGAAGTTCTTCCCACCCAGGTTGGTCTTTGATATGTAAAAGAGACAGCAATAAATGTTAAAGGAAGGGCAAACATTGAAACATGGTAACAGTTTAGGGTGAAGGCTGGTTAATCCAACAGCTCCCCCTACTGTGTTTACTAAAATGCAGACATATGAGAGATGAATTAAAAGGGTGACTGTATTTTGCATAGGCATAGTAAACTGGGTAAACAATAGAAAAAATCTTTTAGCCTAAGAACAATTTGGCCTTTTTCAGGAAGCATTTGATCACATTTCCAACTGTAGGATTAAAATAGTCTGTTTTTCTCAACCCAGAGCATCTTTCTTCTAGGGTCCAGAAAAAGTTTTTCTCATGATGGTGGCAGTAGTCAGGCACTCTAGTTAAAGTCCTTGGGTTCTTTACAAGTCCTAAATTCTTGCCAGGGCTTCACAAAGCATGCTCTGGCTTGCCAGTCCTTTCCAGGGCATCACTAAGCATGCCCTTGTTTGCAAGCTTTTTGCAGGGGATCACAAAACATGACCCTAGATTCCTTGTATCCAAGATGGCTCAGAAGCTGTCCTTGGTCCTGTTGATGTGACTCAAATTTGGGGGAAATATGTCCAATCTCAGAACAACTGAGGCATATGTCAAGTCAATATTACAAATGTTCAAGGTTAAAGGCCCACCTGCAACATATAAATTTTGGAGTTTCTATCTCTAGTAGAGAGGGATTAATCTCTTATATAAGAATTCCCCATTTTACTTGGTCTATGTAGAAGGGGAAATGATAATGCCACAATGTACAATTGGGGTACCAGGGACTATGGCTAGTTTGTATTTTCTATCCCTCAGTTGATGTTATGCTCTATAATTCCTGATACATAAGTATATTAACAACACTGATCCCCAGAAAATACATATAAAGAAATATTGTGTCATTAATGAAAATTTCTATATTTCAAAAAGCAGGCCAACAAAAGGCCAGCTAAGATACAATATTCTTAGTGCAGATTGCTGTTTTGAATACTCTCAAGGAATATTTCACCTGAAAACCCACTGGGAAGCCTCCCCCCTGCATGGATAATTGGTAAATTTCTTAAAAATATTTTTGAAATTCGTGTTATGGTATTGACCTTATGCTTCCTTCGCTACTAACATCTAATTGGCCATTTACCCTTTTTTCTGTGTGCATTAAGGCAAATATAGTCTTTATTAAATTTCACTTTATCTGGAAATTTTCAGCACCAAATTACAGACACTTAGTAACAACTGTTTTTCTCTGTCTATAAAATGTCCTTGCAGTTTCTGCTTCTGAGGATATTGTCTATATGTACCTTGTACTTGTTACCTCTTACCTCAGAATTTCAATTAAAAACGTTTGGCCAGGAAGTAGATTTGGGCTCTCAAATTTTTACAAAAAAAGAATTACATCCTTTTGAGACATAGCTCGTCTCCTTCATTTTGACCTTTAAACAATGAATTCTCTCCCATTAGAATAGGAACTTCATAGAGAAACTCTTCTCCTCAATAATTCCCTACTTCACATCTGAGGCTAGCCTGCAAGGAACTACTTTGATATGTTAAAATTAACCTTCTCCTTTGTATTTCAGTACTCTTAATTTAGATCTTATCATCAGGTCTGCCTATCCTTCTAGCCATGTGAATTGTTTTACTCTTAATGCTTTGTTTGTTAACATTCTTCTCAGACCTGTGACTGGCAATTTACCTCATATATACCTCTCCACATTAAAGAATAGAACACACTGTTTTTCCACTTATATTGTGTGGCCTCTTATTTTCTTCATATTTTACCGCCCATGCATTCACTCTCCTCAAGAAAACTCAAAGAAGTTCTCTAACGCAACCAGACCCCAAAAGCTAGCCCACAGCAAATAAATACATGTATTCCCTAATATTTTCTACTGAAGATGTCCAAAAGAGAAATACTGCACCCCAATAAAGAGATACACATAAAAATGTACATATACTCTTTTTATATATGAATAAATCCACCTGCCATAATTCCCTGGGGTAATGAGAAACAAAAGTAGAGTAGAGCCTCTGCAGGATATAATCCAAACCAGGTTGAAGAAAGATAAACAATGGGTCCATTGAACTTCCCACCACATGGAAGAATACAGAGAGGCTGGCTAGAACTACAGTGTATATTGGGAAGATAGGACTATCCCATGGACATGGGGATTAAGATAAAGACGTCATCTAGAAGTTCTTCCCACCCAAATTAGTATTTGACATAAAAGAAGAAGCCATAATTGTTAAGGCTGAAGGCCAATATGCCACAACAATTTAGGGTGAAAGCTTGTTATTACAACACCCCATTTTCATTTTGTTAATGACTAATTTATTTATAGAGGTTTATTTTTCTATATGAACTTCAATATTTTTAAAACATCACAATTTTCCATATAGGAATTGGATTGAATCTGTACATTGCATTAAGGAGTATTGCCATTTAATTATGTTAATATCAATCAATCAATAAACAAGGTATGTGTTTCCATTTCCTCAGGTTTTCTTTTATTTTTTGTCTTAGTGTTTTGTAGTTTTCTTCATATAGCTCTTTTACCTATTTTGTTAAATTGATTCCTAGTATTTAATGCTTTTTAAAAGATTTTATAAATTATATTTTAATAATTTTTGCATTTCTATTAACAAATAAAATTGGACTGTAATTATATTTTTTCAAGTTGTATTTGTTAGTATTTGCTATTATGGTGATACGTGATTCAAAGAAAACATTTGAGAGTTTTTTTCTGTTTGTTCAATTTCCTGCAAGAAAGAGCCTGAAACATAATAGTAAGTCTTCCATAAAAATCTGAAGAATTCACTAGTAAGTCATCTTAGTCTGGGCTTTTGTTTTGGGGGAAAATGAGTACCAGTTCAATTTTCTTGATTTTTGATGGTTCTATTCAGGTATTCCAACTTATCTTGGTTTAGTCTTAGAAGGTTATTGCACACCAATAATTTATAAATTTTTTCTAGATACACATTTAGTGGTAGAGAAGTTCTCAAAGCAATTTCTGATTATCCATTGTATTTTTATAGTGTCTGTTAGGTTCCTCCTTTTCATTTCTGAATTAGTATTGAGGGTTCTCTCTTTGTAGTGAAACTTGATAGGAGTCTATCCATCCTGTATATTTTTCCAAAAATCAACTCGTGATTTCATTGATCCTTTGGGT
This sequence comes from Suncus etruscus, assembly GCF_024139225.1. Classification (NCBI taxonomy): domain Eukaryota; kingdom Metazoa; phylum Chordata; class Mammalia; order Eulipotyphla; family Soricidae; genus Suncus; species Suncus etruscus. The sequence goes on along the minus strand of NC_064868.1, from coordinate 60,727,319 downwards.
TATTTTTTGGAATCTAATTTGTGTACTTTTTTTTTTAAAGATAATGAGCATATAGTTGACATAATTCACCATAAAACATATTTCTAGATATGTGAAAGCAATGTTATTTTAAAAGAATAATTAAAATAATAGAATAAAGTTTTAGAAATAAAAAATTAAAAGTATAATAGCAATCCTATTTGTGAAAATTATTGTATTTTCAATAAAGTCATTAATATTATGACAGATGATTTAGGGATGATATTATCAAACAAATGAAATTGTTTGTAAATTCAGTTTTAGTGGCATATTCTCAACATATTACTTTCAGAGCATATTATCAGCTTCTAGGCATCCTGGAGAAAGGAAATTTCAGGAGAAGGATGTCTGCAACTGCTCAAAAACCCTAGTGATAATAGCCCCAAACATGGTATACCTAAAGTTTTGTCAGTTTGGCATTCCCAAAGGAAGTCGTAGAGGGATATAAGGCAAGGCCGTCAGGAAAATGATGATTCTGGTTGATGGAGAGAGCAGGGGTGGCTTTGATAGGTAGGAGCTTGTCCTGCCTTCTTTTGGGATGATCAGGTTTCTGCTGTGTGGTCAGTGTGCCCATGGTCTTTCACATCTTGTTTTACATCTCATTCTAGATAAGAATGAGTCTATGGAGCTAGGCCAATTTGAACATGGTGACTTCTTTTGTGAGCATGGTTACAGCTGCCATCCTTCCCAGAAAAAGGAAGATATTGAGGAAGGATTCCTGAACTTGTTCCAAAAAATTTTGATCACATCATTCCAAAAGCAGCATACCTGAAGTTTGGTCAGATTGGAGTCCCTGAAAGGAATCATAGAGGGGTGGTGAGCCAGGGTCATTGAGAAAATAGTGATTCTAGGTGACAGATGGAGCAGGCATGATTTTTACAGATTGGAGACCTGGCCTGTTTTTTCATCCTGAAATGGTCATCTTTCTGCTGAATGGCTGATGTATCCACAATCTTTCATAGTTTGGTGTACATCTCACTCAAAAAAAAAGTGAGTCGGGGCCGGTGAGGTGGTGCTAGAGGTAAGATGTCTACCTTGCAAACACTAGCCAGGGAAGGACCGTGGTTCAATCCTCTGGTGTCCCATATGGTCCCCCCAAGCCAGGGGAAATTTCTAAGTGCTTATCCAGGAGTAACCCCTGAGCATCAAATGGGTGTGGCCCCCCCCCAAAAAAAAACAAAAAAAAATTGAGTCTATAAAGCTGGCCTAGTTAGAACATGGCTACTGCATTTGTCAGTATGATTCTCTGCTATTAGTTGTATTAATTCTTTCCTACAACCATATTAGTGGTCCGTTGGTGGGTCATTTTCCAGGTTCTTAAATTGTGCATTCCTGTTATGCAGATGACACCTTTCTTGCTTTCTCATGTTTATAAAATTATGAACTTTCCTCTTAACATGACTTTTGGTATGTCCCAAAAGTTCTAGTAGTTTGTATCCTCATTCTCATTTGTTTCCAGGAACATTTTTGTTCTCTGCCCAACTGGTTATTGCATAAGAAGCTATTTTACATGCTTTGCTTTCATTTTGCCATTTCTGTTTGTGATTAACACATATTTTTGTGTATCATGGCCTGATAATATAGCTAATATAATTTATATCCTCTGCATGTTTTGCAGATATATTTTGTGTTCCAGAAAGTGGTCTTTTCTAGAGAAGTTACTATGTGCCCTACAGAAAAATGTGTAATTGGCCTTTGGGGAGAAAAAGCCCTGGATATATCTACTAAGTGCTGCATATATATATATATATATATATATATATATATATATATATATATATATATATATATATATATATATATATATATATATCCTGTCTTCCATTTCTTCATGAACGCTAGTATTTTCTTACTAATATCTATTCTGGTTGATTTGTCGAGTGAAAACAGGTCAGGATCATCAACTCCAACTTCTATTGTGTTGTTATTAATGTAATCTTTAAAGTTTACTAGCAGTTGTTTTAAGTATTTCTGCTGGTTCTTCATTAGATACAAATATGTTTAGGAGTCTGAGTTCTTCCTGATGTAAATTGGTCATTATAAATATCCTTCTCTGTCTCATAAACTTTTTACCCTAAAGACTATGTTGCTGATACTAGTATGCATGCATGAGGGGATTCTTCACTTGAAGGATAATCTTCCAACCTTTGAAATTGAGTCTGTACTTTCTCAAACTGTTCAAATTATTTTCTTGTATGCAGTAGAATATTGTGTTTAATTTTCTAATACATTCTGCTCTGTGTATCTTAATTGGCACATTTACTCTATTTACATTGCAAGTCAATATTGCTATGGAGTTTTATGCCACCTTTCTATAGAAATTTGGTTCATTAATGGGTGTTTTCTTATCTGAAAGAAACTCCTTTTTTATTGTCTTGAAGATGGTTTCAAGTGGATAAAGTTTCTAAACAGTTGTTTATCTGTGAATTTGGGTATAATTCCTTCCACTATAAATAAGAGTTTAGCTGGTTATAGCATTTTTGGAGATGTTCATTCATTTAATTTTTCACTATATCTAACCATTTTCTTGGGGCCCGAATTGTTTCCTTTTGTAAATCTAATGGAAATATTAAGGATGTTCCAAATGGATATGAAGATATCCAAGATATAACCAAGTCTCACTAGAGAGAGATAATAGACCAAGGAGAGGGACAAGAAAAGATCTGAGAGTTCTTAACATAAATTACCTGAATGCAAGCCCCTGTCAGGAATGCCTGGCTGGTGGGAGTTCTGTATTCAATTTTATCTACTACCTTTCCTGGAGGAAGACAATCTTCAGATATTTTGCCTCTTTCATCACACATCCCTTTATGATATGTAAAGAACCACTTAGATTTGCTTAGTATTAGATATCTGGATAGATTAGTATTATAGTACTAGTATTAGATTAGTATTAGATAGATTGGTGGATGGTACTTCACCCATGTTGATTATATCTGAACAATGAATACTTTACTTTGAGGACAGTCAATACTCTCAGTCCATGAGGCTTTAAGCCCCCTGGCCCCCATGCTTTATTATGAATGTCTTGCTTTCTTAATTTTAGCTGTGTCCTCTCCTTCAGAACCTGCATAATAACAATGGCCTTTTTTAAACAATTTTAGAAATTAGGATCTTACCTTAAGAGGTATTTATTTTCTTCAGCAGGCTTTGACAGAGATGCACCTGGTCTGTTGAAAGAACTCTCTATTGTTATAACAGATATTAGAGCTATATTCAGCAAGTGTCCCCCAAATAGGGTTCTGAAGCAGTAGGAAATATCTGATGTTGACAAAAATTTGTGAGCCAAAAAAGCCACGGGGACCATAACAAAAGTAGGGGATCCCCAACAAGTGATCAAAGCTTAAAGGATGAATATTCTGAAAGCTTGTTAATTATTGGTGCAAAGTACTTCTAAAGGATAAACATATATATTGATAATAATTTTTTACCAAAGAGTGAATAAAAAATCTTTCACGGTAGTATTTAAGGTACATAGTGACAAAGAATTAGGGCCATTCCCACCACCAGGGATGTCCGCTCTCCACACCTTTTCCCAGCATGTGTCCCATATCTCCCCTTTGTCCACCAGAGTGCTAGTAAAACTATTTGCCTCTGTGTATAGCTTGTTGTAGATGAAGTATTAATTTTGTTGTTGACTTTAAATTTGATGCTTAAGTCAGGTCATTTTCTAATTCCACTCAATACAGCTATTTGGTCCTGGTACCGCTCATTTTTATTTTCCCCCTCAATTCATGAGGCAGAACAAGATGATTCAAGTTGTGTGGTTCTGCTGGAAGAAGATAAAGAAAAAAAGAAAAAAGAAGAAAACCCAACAGTTTATATAAAAAATAATAAAAACGATAGCAATTACCAAAAATTAAAAAGCACCCAGCAGCAAAAAAAAAAAAAAAACACCAAATAATAACCACAAGAGTGAAAAAGAAAGAAAAAGGAAGAAAAAAGAGGAAAAGTACAAAGTAGAGAAAGAGAAAAGAAAAAAAGAAGGAATGCTGGTGTGGCAAGGTTTTGTGCCCCCCCCCCTTTTTTTGCATAGGCAGAGTAAGTATTGGGGAAGTAAGAAAGGGAATTCTCTTGGCCTAAGTCAAGATTCAGGGTTTCTCCACCCTTGAAGCATACTGTCATGGGAACAACTACTGGATCCATACATGCTCATTTCCACACATGCTTATTTTGTGGTGCCAGGAATCTTTCCACTCAGTTGTGGATGATAAAAATCAGGCTACTGTAGCTAGAGATCTTGGTATTTGCACAGGTCATAGGACAAGTCTAGGATAGACTCTACATGGTTCTAGAGGTTCTGTTCCATCATTGTTGTTGTAATCTTGTATTAAGTGGTCTTGGTTTTTGCTCAGATCCTAGGCTGAAACATAAGATAGAGTCTTCATTATGATTCCAAAAGTTCTACTAATTCTCCATTGTCAAAGTCGAGCCTCTGTAATTAGAGTTCTTGATTTTTGTACAAGTGCTAGGCTACAGCCTAGAGTAGTGTTTTTCTTATTGTTCCCAGAATAAGTTCTGCCCAGTTGTGGTTGTCAAAGTCAGTCTTCTGTAGTTAGTGCTCTTGATTTTTGCACAGATAAGAGGAAGACATGTCTTCTGATTTCCTCTTACCGTTAGGTGATATGATGGGACAACCTGCCCTTAGATCAAGTTTTTATTTCCTCGTTGTCTAGATGCCATATCAGAACTGGCAAAAGTTGGTGCCAGAGCAGTGTTGGAAATTTCCAAGCCGAGTTTGTTTCCTGGTGTTGTTGCAGGGAACTATATCAGTTCTGCATCTGGAATCTGGGATTTGGGGTTGGATGAACACATGGAGACTGAGTTGTGTCCACATGACTCATGTTCAGAGTGGGAGATGCCCCTTTGTTATAAAAAGTATGAGTTCATAAAGGATAAACATATATTTAACTCTTAAGATCGTTAATGCGCAATTCAGGAGTAAAAATTTAAAAGGAAGCCTTTAAACATTTATTTTAGTCTACTAGGCAGCATTGGTATATGTTGCCCTTGTGAGGAACTTTGTATTTGAAGCAATAGAAGAAAGCTATCATAGAAATAATAAAGGGTCACAGAATAGAGGCACTGATCTCGGCCCATGACTCTGCCTAGCAGCTGAAGGAAAACATTGACTTTTACATTGCCCCCTGACTATTTTCAACCAACAGATTGACCAGATTGATATACCTTAAACTTAATAACAACTGACAAATGGAGTATATGTGTATTTCTTTGAATCAGTGATAGTAGAGAATGGCATCATTTGAGAGACAGTTGCTTCAAATTAGGTCATAGTCTCCTGATGCCCCAATAATACTTTATGGCAAAATTATTTTATGTTTGCATAGATACAGTAAAATATAATGTTTTATTAAAAATTAATTTCCATTTATTAGGCCTAGGGACTCAAAATTTCGAACATTGCAGGTAGGTCCTAAACCCTGAACATTTGTCATAATGGCTTGATTAGGCTTCAGTTGCTCCAATATAGGCTGCACACCCTCAAAAATATAGGTCCCATTGAGGGCTTTGGATTAAACTGGGTCAAGTTTTGTGCCACCCTGGCAATGATTGAGAATCAGAGCAGGCTTTATGCCACCATGATTATGATATAGAACTCGAGAGACCAAAAATTCAAGTTCTACAAAGGCAGCCAGCAACTAGACTTACAATATGCATCCTATGATATTAGGCAAACTAAAGACTGCCCTGATGCCAGCACTTGTAAGGTATGACCAAATGCTTCCTGGTAAAGGCCCCCTACTCTAAATCTAATATGGGTTAAAATGTTTTACCCCAACTTTATCTATGCCTATGCAAAATAACATCCGCTTTTACCACTTTGCTATAAGCTCTGGTATAGTGTTCCCAACTCTTGAGGAGTACAATAGAGCACAGCATATATAGCTCATCTCAATTTTATGTGATTAGCAATAAGAAAATAAGAAAAGGAAGAGATGTTGGATTATCACTCAGAGATCACACCTTGCTTTACCCAAAATAAAGGCTTTTAATTTAATCAAAATAAAGACCAGCTTTGGGGCCGGGAAGTGGCGCTAGAGGTAAGGTGCCTGCTTGCCTGCGCTAGCCTTGGACAGACCGCGGTTTGATCCCCCAGCATCCCATATGGTCCCCCAAGGCAAGAGCAACTTCTGAGCGCATAGCCAGAAGTAACCCCTGAGTGTTACTGGGTGTAGCCCAAAAACCAAAAATAAATAAATAAATAAATAAATAAATAAATAAAATAAAGACCAGCTTTACCAAAAATAAAGAATTTATTTACTCAAAATAAAGACCAGTTTCGTTTTTCCGATGGATAGCATTCAGGAAAGGGGGAGATGTTTGACAATCACTCAGAGATCACACTTTGTTTTACCAAAAATAAAGACTCCTTATGTACTCAAAATAAAAACGACCTTTACCCATATAAAGAATTTACTCAAAATAAAGACAAGCTTCGTCTTTTTTACTAATTTTTTTATTTTTAATTGTGAGAACAAAGATGCAAAGAAAGAGATCAAGGTAAAGTTACAGTGGAAGGACAGTCACCCAAAAACAGAATTTGCAGAATAAATCCCCTTGCTGATACCTTAATTTTGAACTTTCAGCCAAAGAAAAATAAAACAGAACTCATGTAAAATTACTTTGTCCCTCAAGTCCCCAGATTGTAATAAATAATGTTTCTCAGCAGCACACAAAGCAATCTAAAGCCATAAAACTTATGTAACTCCTTAAACATTGAAGGCATAGTACTTTTTTACATTTCCATGCACATGCATATTGGTTTAAGTGAACCTCAAAAGTTTAAGAGGGTTGTTTTTCTTAAGGATTAGAGTCAAAGGAGCACAGGTAAAATGGTGTTAGAGTGGCAATTATTGTTTGCATAGGCCCACCAGAATATGAGAGACATGGAAAGGAAAAGCCTTGGCCTAAATAGAGGAGACCCTACTCCTGAAGTTTCCTGGCATAAGATCAACTCTAGGCTCCAGGCAAACTAGTTTGTCCAATCCAAGTCATTGTCTGTAGTGCCAATGCACTTTTATTTTTCACAGTCTTTGTTGTTGGTATCATGTTTCTGTATTAAAGATTCTGGAATCTGATAATCCTACATTGAAGTCAGGATGTGGAGTGTCCTCTAGTTTCACCTCACAATTAAAGGGCAATGCAGAGAGCCCTGTCCTGTAAGCAGGTCATTGCTGTTGAAGTCACTTTTGAGCAGGTCGATGTCAGAGCAGCGGTAGGGTCTTCCCTGGTAGAGGATTGCTTCCAGGTGTTGTTTCCAAAAAACCTTGGATGTTTCGTAGATAGCTTCCCTGGTTCAGGGATGAATGGAGAACGCCCATTCTTCTGAGGCCTGTGCCAGGTCATTATGTCAATGTCATTATGTCAAGGGTGTACGGTCCCATTGCGCTACAAGATTTGTGTGTTCCAATCTCTATTAGATAAGAACTTATTTGTATGTATAGTATTTTCCAGTTTTAATGTGCCTATGCAAATAAGGAAAAATGCCATGTGGCGCTATCGGTGCAGATGGGGCCGGAAGAACAAGTCCAACAATCCTCATGACATAGTTCAATCATAAGCATTAAACTGAGGAACTAGGGCCCGGAGAGATAGCACAGCCGTGTTTGCCTTGCAAGCAGCCGATCCAGGACCAAAGGTGGTTGGTTCGAATCCCGGGGTCCCATATGGTCCCCCATGCCTGCCAGGAGCTATTTCTGAGCAGACAGCCAGGAATAACCCTTGAGCACTGCCAGGTGTGCCCCCCCCCAAAAAAATAAACTGAGGGACTCTTACCAAAATTTTTTATTGAACAGCTCACAAAGAGAAGAAAAGATAAAAAGTGGGTAGAATCGTCACTGTATTGGAGAATATTTAGTAAGAGTTATAGCTGTCAGAGAAAATACACATAAAATATTCAAAAGACATATGTGTCCATTTTATGTCTTTTAAAATAGTTGAGGGTTGTTAAATACAATGCACAACTTTGCTCTGTGATTAGGACTGTGCAGTACTAAAGTTAAAAAGAGTAAATGTGGGGTACTGATGGTTGGGGGTGAGAGAGTTAATGAATAAAAATGAGCTTTGTAGGGGTGTGCAAAGGGCAGAATATAAAATGGACATTCTGCATACAAAGAACATAACTTAAGGATAGGGAATACTATTAATATATACTGTGAACATGTAGACTGGTAAGAAATTGCCAGTGACTAACTTAGTGCAACCGAGCAAATCTCAGCACACCCAAAGTTAGGACCCACCATTTCTGGCCACCTGGGCTGTGTGTTCCAATCTCTATTAGATAAGAAGGGAAGGCCTTGAGGCCAGGGGCAGAAGAGGGGACAGCTGAGGGCCTATCAAGGCTTCCAGCACCCCCAAGCTAGGGAAAAGGCCTTCGACATGGGGTCTCCCCAAACCCCATGCCAGCTGGAGCTAGCCTCCAGATCAAGAAAGTATTCGGTAGTGAACTGGAAGCCAGGATCAGCCTGCCCTCCACCCTGTGCCCTTTCCACCCTAGGGCAGGGGAAATCTTGGTACCCCTCCAGGAGGAACCACCCAACACTACCTTTTCTGGCCTCCTGAGCTGGCACCCAGGGAAGACCTTGAGGCTGTGTGCAGAAGAGGGGATGGCTGGGGGGCAAGCTTTGTCTTTTCTTAAGCCCAACCCTTTTGAGATGTAAACTTCACCTAGGCTTGATTAGCTTGATATAGATGCTTTTGTTTTTCACTCTATCATTCCCCTCCAGGTTGTGGATTGAATTGATCAAAGGAGATTGCAGGAGAATTCAGTTTGACAGGCTCTCAGATCACGAGGTGGGGGGCCACCCGATTCCATATTTTTCTTCATTATGTCTGTCTTGCTTTAATAATACTCATGGCATCCCTGCTTCAGACCCGTTTTTCCAGGGTTTGTTTATGAAGAGTGCCATTTACAATTGTGACCATACTGTACTAAAAGTTTCTAAATTGGGTAATGAGACTATAAAGAAATTGGAGTTCTTAATCTAAATGTTCTATTGGAAAAAAATGAAATATATTAACACTTGACATACTTGAGCATCAGAACCTGTGCTTTTTAGAAGAGCTGCATAATTAAGTCAAAGCTAAAGTGCAATTATCTACATTATTTTATCTTGCAGGTCTAAGCAAATTTAAGTTAGGAATTAGGCTATTTATCTTTTCTAAAAAACTTTATTTATTTGTTGATTGATTATTTGGTTTTGGGGCCACACCCAGCAGGGCTCAGGGGTGACTCCTGGTCTGCATTCAGAAATCACCCCTAGCAGAGTGGGGGACCATATGGGGTGCCAGGAATTGAACCAAGTCCATTGCAGGTTGGCCATTTGCAAAGTAAATGCATGTGCTATCTCATGGGCCCATAGAGTAGGCTATTTTTTCGAATAGAGGTATTACTTCAGCAATACTGGGACCATAGTACAATTTTCTATTTTATAGAAACCATTGTAATTTATTTATTTATGTTTGTTTAATGGCCACACCCAGCTGTGCTCAGGGATTAATTCTGGCTCTGCACTCAGAAATCAGTCCTGGCCGACTCAATGCCTGAGTCACTGAAGGTCAGAAACTGTCCCCCTCAACCTAGTGGAATGCCGGGATTTGAGCCACCATCCTTCTGTAGGAAGGACAGACGTCTTGTCTCCATGCTATCTCTCCTGGACCCACATTATTCCTTTAATTACATCTTTTATTTAATTTTTTTTAAAAAAAAGAGAAACTTTTTTCTTTAGATATGTGTGAGCATATATATTTTTAGTTTTTGGCGTGTGTCTGTTTTCTTCTCTCTCCACCCCCAAAAATACACCAGCAATATAATGTAGCACCACTTCTTCCTGCAAAGACATATTAAACAAAGGGGAAATTTTACATGTAAAAACAAGCTCTTATCTACTAGGGATAAGAACTCCTACTTCTTTACAAAACAGGGACATCTCCCACCCTGAACGTCTGTCATGTGGAATCAACGTAGACTCCAGGGAACTAGACACCGACCATCCAGCCTTGACTCCTGGATCCCAGACATAGAAATGACAGAGCTCTCCACAACAGCTCCAGTAACCAAATCCCCTCCAGGGCATTTATAATGCTGCTCTGATGCCAACATGCGCCAGTTCTAAATTTATAACCTGACAATGAGGAAATGGGAACAACTTGATCTAAGAGCAAGTTGTCCTTCCTCATCAGCCAGCGATAAGACAAAAATCAGAAAACATGTCAACCTTTGACCTGAGCAAAAGCCAAGATTGCTATATACAGATGACTGGTTGTTACAACCAAGACTTGACAGTACGCATCCTGGGACCAACAAAAACAACAGCAACAAAAACCTCTAGCCTAGCTTTTGGTCTATGATCTGTACAATAAACAAGATATCCAGCTCCAGAGGTCTGACTGAGACAACCACAGCTGAACGGGTCTTCCAGAAACAGAACGAAACACTTTATCCCAGGCTCCATCCTAGGACCAACATAATGACCAAGACCACCAACTACAGAAGATTAATTAAAACGACACTGAAGAAGCAGAACTGCTAGAACCACAAGGTAAGACTTCATCATAAGCTCCATTCCTTGAGCTGCACAGTCACCAAGATCTCTAGATACAGAGGTCTGATTTTACCATCCAACATGAAGCAGAAGTCTTCCATACACCACAAATGCACTGAGGGGAGAGTAAATTGTCATACAAGGAGTCTACAGTTAATCCCCTGACAGTATCTTCAGGGGTGGAAAACCCTGTAACTACTAGGCCAAGGGAATTCCCTCTAAAATATCCCCAATCTTAATGTGTCTATGCAGGGGAAAAAAGAAAAACACACACAAAATAATCATCTTTCCACACATTTATTTATTGATTGATCAATTTTTTGATGTCTTTATTTTGGTGTAGATATTGAAGTTGATGGTCGAATTTTATTTTATTTTATTTTATTATTTTATTTTATTTTATCTTTCCCTCTCTTTTTGTATTCCGGCATGGTTTGATTTCAGAACCGAGACTATTGAGTGGTGCTTGTCTTTATTGCTGTAGTGCTCACTGGATATTTAATTTGATATTTATTTCTGTATTGATGTGGTGTTTCAATTACCTTTTCCATGTCCTCTCTCAAACTGAGGTTGAAAGCCTCTAGAAGGTCTCCGCCCATTTTCAGCGTATTTAACTTCTTTTTTTGCTTTTTTGTTCCTTTTTTCTTATTTTGTACCCCATTATATTGCTTTTCTTTCCTTCAAAAAAAACCACATAACTCGATTTATCTAGTTCTGCCTCTTAAATAGAGGGGGAAACAAGAGAGGGTACCAGGACCAGATATATGACCACTAATAGTAAGCTAGACAAAGAGGGAACCACCTACTCTAGCAGCCTGGGGGGTGATGGTGGGGTATATGGGTTGCAGAAAGGGAACTGGGATGGGGGGAGGACAAATTTGGTGATGGGTATTCCCCTGATTCAATGTTAATATGTACCTAAAATACTACTGTGAAAGATAGGTAACCCATTATGATCACAATAAAAATTAAAAAAAAAGGTGAACAGAAGTGAAGATAGAATGGTAAATATAGGAGTGCAGCCAAATAACTTTAAACAAATAAAACAATATAGAAAAGAAAAAATACTGTCCCCCTCATTCCTCTGCAGTAAGGTCAGCTGGGAGCCACTCCCCAGCCTAGAAACACCAAATTTGTGAATCTCATTTTGAGGGGTCTGGGAAGCAAGGCACGCACCACATTTGAGAGGCTCCACCCACGACAGTGAGCACCTCACTGCCTCTCTATCACTGCAGATCAGAAGCTCATCCTGAACAGAAGAGATCAGTGGAATCTGTACATACACACTCTGGTCATAGTCCACCTACACCACAAACTCTGCTGACACCTCAGTCTATACCAAACAGACTTAGGCAGACCAGACCCCACTACTTTCTCCCTTAGAAAATATACAGCTCCAAATCCAAAAGAAAAACCCAACAAACTAGACTGTAACATCTCTACCATACTTGGGTAACTTTGTGTACCTTGAATAAATAAACCCTAAAATAGATCTACATCCAAACAATTTCTACAGAATTAAGAGACCACATCAAAAAACACCCTGAAACTACATCCCCTTAAATCATAAAGAACAATGGGAGAAACAAAGGAAGACACCAACAGCTAAAGATATGAAGAGAAATCCTAACAGATTTCTGCTGTGAGCCAAATTTTGTTTGCAGTCTTCAGCACCTGCAAACAGGTCCTTCGTGGAGTTCGGGAAAAATTCCACGGGGGAGAAGGTGGGCACGCGGAATGGCGAATAACGGAAAATATATTGTAAAAATGAATGAAACCACGCAGATTGCATGGGGACTCGCGTTTACAAGGAACGAAACGGAGACACATTTATTTTTTAAGCTGGCAGCTTTTAAAAGGTAGAGGCAGGAAGGCAGATGCAAATTCTAAGCATCAAAGAGGCTGGGAGAAGAATGAAGGGACTTTGGCTTAAATTAGCATTTTAAAGAACTGATGCTGAAGGTGAAAAAGCAGCTTGTAATTATCAGGGAAGTTGGAAGAGTGAGGAATGTTTCAGAGTTTCGGGGGAAAAGTGAAAATTACTTTGTTTTGAGCTAAGTTATGGAAAAACCTGAATTTAGGCGCCAAAGTAGCAAAAATTACAGGGAACTATTAAGTGGGAGATTTTTGGCGGGATTAGTACTGTCCTAGAAAGAACTTACTAAGGCCTGATTTCTAATAAAGGTTTAAAATAAAGAGAGATAGTTATAGCCACTATTTAGAATTATTGCCAAACCCTCCACGCAAAGGGTCAAGTGATTTTGACTGCTCTAAGCGGGCCTTTTTGGCAAATAATTCCTTTTCAGGAGAACACTATACTATTTGGTGTGTGTCCTTCCTGAGTGGGGTGTGGCAGATTTCCAAGTCCTCCAAAACATACAAACTTCATAGAAAAATAAGCATTTAATTAGAAATATAATTCAAAGAAATTAAGAAATCCATAGAAAAACAATTCATCCAACTTAAAGAACTTTTTTACATACAAATGGAACTAGTAAAACTAAAAACATGCTATCAAGCCACAGTAGCAGAATTACACACATATAGAGAGTCACATGGATGAACTTGAAGACAAAATGCAAGCCAGCAACAAAAAAGAAGTCAATAAAGAAATGAGACAAAATATTGGAAGAAAATGTAAGTTACCTAATTAACAAACACTACATAATTAATCTACGACTTATAGAAATACCAAAAGGAGAGAAAAAAGGGAAAGGGGAAAGAACAGGAAGTGAGGGAAATAATAACAGAGAGTTTCCCCACTCTCTGGAAAGATGCACTGTACAAATCCAAGAGGTAAAACGAGTTCCTAGTAAAATAGACCCAAATAAAACAACACCAAGACATTTTTTAATACAAATGACAAAAATAGAACAAAGAGATAGATAAATTCTTTAAAGCAATAAGGGAGAAAAGAAAGCTCAAGTACAAAGTAAGGAACATAAGAATCAAACCAGATCTTCCATTTGAAACAATTCAGGCAAGAGAGTAGAATGACATATTTAATGACATATTTAAACTACTGAATAAAAGAAACTTCCAATCTAGAGTCCACTACAAAGCAAAAATCTCATTTGCATGGGATGGAGGACTAAGAATATTCTCTGAAAAAAAGATCTTGCAATATTTGGCCTAAACAAACTGACTCTAAATGAAACACTCAAAGATCAATTACACAACCCAAGCACCCAATTGTAACATCAACAACCCTATACAATATAACGATAACAACTTTCTCTGTCAATAATCTCCTTAAACGTCAATGGACTAAACTCTCCATTAAAAGACACAGATTTAGAGGGTTGAATCAGGAAACAAAAACCTAATATCTTCTACCTGCAGGAAACACACTTAAAAATCAGGATCGACACAGGCTTAAAATAAAATGATGGAAATCAATTATTTCAAGTCACTGGAATCAAAAAAAGGTGGGACATTTTTATATATTTATAGGAGAACCCAATTGTATTCAACCTCAAGAAAGTGCTCAGAGACAAAGAGGGTCACTACTTATTGATAAGGGAAATATTAGACCAAGAAATACTAATTCTGATCAACATTTATGCACCAATATGGAGCCAATAAAATAGTAAGGTGTTTGCTCACAAACATAAAAACATATAAACAGAAATGTGATAGTAGTAAGAGACTTCACACCATTATCACCATTAGACAGATCCATTAGGCAGAAAACTAGCAAAGATATAAGAGCCCTAAATGAGAAACTAAAATAAATAGGACTAATGGACTTCTACAGTTTCCTTCATTCTCAGAAAGCAAAATACACATTATTCTCAAGTGCACATAGAGCCTTATCTAGAATAGACCGCTTAGTATATAAACTTAACTTGCATAACATCACAAATATGATAAGTATGCATAGCACAATATTAGACCACAACTAAACAGAGATCAAGATTGACTGTAAAAAGAAAAAAAGGAGGGGCCAGTGAGGTGGCACTAGAGGTAAGGTGTCTGCCTTGCAATTGCTAGCCAAGGAAGGACTGCGGTTCGATCCCCCGGCGTCCCATATGGTCCCCCCAAGCCAGGGGCAATTTCTGAGTGCTTAGCCAGGAGTAACCCCTGAGTATCAAATAGGTGTGGCCAAAAAAAAAAAGAAAGAAAAAAGAAAAGGAGAAAATCCAACACCTGGAGATTAAACGACATATTATTCAACAACAGCTGGATCAGAGAGAAAATCAAGGAAGAAATAAAAATATTCCTTGACATGAATGACAATGAAGAAACAAATTGTCAACATCTATAGGCACAGCAAATGCAGTAATTAGGGGGACATTCATTGCAATATAGGCCTATGTTAGGAAAGTAGAAAATAACAAAACCAACAGCTTAAAGGAACACCTTATGTATATGGAAAAACAGCATCAAGAAAACCCAAACACGGGTTTTTGCTGTGAGACCTTAAACACGGCAGACATCCTGGGCCTTCTCTCTGCTGTCCTGCGGCCTGGGAATTTGATCCTTTCTGCCATAGTTCCCCAAGGGCTCTACTTCAGCAGAGGTGAGCAGTCCCACCCACAGACACTAAAACTGGTTTCTGCTGTGTGATCTGAAACATGGGAGACGTCCCGAACTTTCACTTTGCTATCCTGTGGCCTGGGATTTTGATCCTCTTTTCATTTTCCCCCAAGGATTCTTCATCAGAGGTGAGCGGTTCTGCCCATAGACAGTAAAGCTGGTTTCTGCTATATGACCTCAAACACAGCAGATGTCCTGGATCTTCTCTCTGCTGTTCTGCAGCTTGGGATTTTGATCCTCTCCAACATTGTTCCTCAAGGGCGCTTCTTCATCATAGATGAGCAGTCTTGCCCACAGACAGTAAAACATTTCTGCTGTGTGACCTCAAACACGAAAGACTTCATGAGCCTTCTTTCTACTGTTCTGCAGCCTGGGATTTTGATTCTCTTTGCCATTATTCCCCAAGGGCTCTTCTTCTTTGAGGTGAGCAGTCCTGCCCACAAAGGGCATTAGCAGCTCACCTACATCACTAGCTTCAACTGGGGTTTCTGGGCTAGGGTTGGTTTCAAAAGCCACAACGATGGTCAGGTTGCTGCTGCTTGTAATGGCAGTGGTGGCTACCTGGATCCACTCTATTTGGGCTTTCTCAGCTCACCTCCATCACCAGCTTCAACAGGGGTTTCTGGACTGGGGTTGTTTTCAACAGCCATAGCTATGTTCAGGCTGCTGCTGCTTGTAATATTGGTGGTGACCCAGCTCCCGGTGTTTTCTATGTAAGTTTAATTCCTTGATAGATATACCTCTTAGAGTGTCTATTTCCGAATATAAAGGTAGCCTCTTCCATCCCTTTTTAAATTTTTATTATTTATTTATTTATTTATTGCTTGTTCTAGTTCTGCCTAGTACAAAATTGTAGAAGAAAAGTCTTGCTTAGGTGAAAACCAGGGCACAGAGTTTATATAACCTGCTATTTTTACCCTCTAATGTACCAACAATATGATATGCATTGTTCTTTTTTGCATAGGCACACTAAAATGGGAAAATCTTATGTATAGAAACAAGCTCTTATCTACTAGGACATTCCAAAATATGGAGTAAGTAAAATTTTAAACATTTTTAAAGGTGATCACAATTTGAAAAGCCCTCTTCACCTAAACACAACTGCTAAATTAGAATTAAAATGGGTACAAGCTTGAATTCATGAAGCCAATTAGAAGGTGTGTCTCCTGATGAAGAAATAAGCCTGCTAGTTTTTCTAGTTAAGCATTCTCCCAAAGGAGATTTGAATCAGCAATAAAATATAATGCCACAGATAACTTTGTCTCATGTGCAGCAGAAGATAATGGAGTATTTAGAATAAAATAGAAAAGCCTTAACCAATGAACCTACCTACTTTACTGATGGGAGTAGTAATGAATTGTAGGGGCCCACTGAATGTGTGGCCAACTCCACATTACTTTGCATAGAGTATAATTAGAAGCAGTGAATCACTTATTGAAGGATAGATATAATGAGTGAGTTAAATATTGTTTCTTATATCCAATTACATTCAGAGTAGTATGAGGTAGAAAAATTATTTATCTTCAGAAGCCCATAGAGAAATTGATTAACTATTAACACAGTTGAGAAATCAAACTAAAGTGTTTGACTTTGCCCAACTTGTCCTCCACTATCCTATGGGATTAACCTCCTTGGTGAAAATGTTAACAATTTCTGTTTGATAGATGTCATATATGTGTTATCTTTTGGTCAGCAAGATATTAAATATTTTTATGAGCCCCACTTTTATCTAGAAGAAATGTTATTAATTTTATAAATCTGTTTTTTCTGTTATGGGTGTCTCTAGAAGTAATGACTCAGCATATATGTCTGAAAAACTTAAAGAAATTAACAATGCATGGTCAGAGTGATGGCACAAGCAGTAGGGTGTTTGCCTTGCACACGCTAACCTAGGACAGAACACAGTTTGATTCCATGGTGTCGCATATGGTCTCCAAGGAGAAGCGATTTCTGAGCGCATAGCCAGGAGTAACCCCTGAGCATCACCAGAAGTGGCCCAAAAATTAAAAACAAAAAAATAAAAAACAAAACCCTTAACAATACTCTATTAAATACTATTGGTAGTCCTTAAAAAGCTATGTAAAAAGGGGGCTGGAGTGGTGGTGCAAGCGGTAAGGCACCTGCCTTGTGCGTGTTAGTGTAGGAAGAACCGCAGTTCAATCTCCTGGGGTCCCATATGGTCCCCCAAGCCAGGAACTCTTTCCAAGTGCATAGCCAGGAGTAACCCCTGAGCATTACTAGGTGTGGCCTCCCAAACAAAAAAAGGCTATGTAGAAAAAGTCAAACTTTGAATAAAAGCTCGATTTTATAAACATAAAGGGGTTAACAAACAAGAGCTCCCAGGCACTGAATATATAAAGCCTTATTAATTGAAATTATATTTTTGTTCTTTGAAGGCAAGAAAAAATCTCTATAATGGAAAAAGACTGACATAAAATTAGTAATAATATCCACATTAATCAACCTCTTTGGTTCAGGATGAAGAAAAAGAAGAATGGAAAATAAAGAATGAATTAAAGTGTGAGGGAAAGGGCATGCTAGTATTTTATCATGAAACCTGTAAAATAAAACAAGCTCAATTTAACCTTAAAGAACAAAGAAAGTAGTGGAAAAGACACATAGGGCATTACTGCTCACCAGAAGATGAATTAAGATGTTTGCCCAAGAGTCAGGAAAATTATTGAATTCAATTAAAACCAGCAAATACCAACCACTGTAATTTTAGCTGTGATTATTATTTTCAACATGTTGGTAAATTATCCAGGTGAGCTAATTCAGATAGTGGAATATACGATTTCTGGCAACTGTTAATTAAATTGTTTGAATACCCAGAAAATCATATTTAAAATTAAATATGTATCAAATTATTTAAAATTTTGAATTTACCATCAATAAAGTCAAAGGAAAATATTATTTCAAATTTGCTAATCATATTTGTCCTGAAACCTCATTTATATGACAACAGAAAAATTGACATTACTATTGTTGCATAGGATTTTTAATGGATTGGATTATTTACAAATATCTCCTGGTGATAATTGAAGACTTATGAACTCCAATGTATTGAAAGGATAAGATGTGGCTTGTTTCAATAAAAAAAACACATTTCATATAAACTCTGTAAAAATACCTTATGGTTACCTTTATTGGAAATTTGATAAAGAAAAAGAAACTTTGGACTGTAGCTCTTGCAAACTATTCATTTGCTTGAATCCGAGCACATCATTTAAAGTTACATATAGATCCCTGCCATGTGCTTTGCACATGGGTCCATGTTGAATGGACTCTACTGCTTCCGTGAATTACTGCATCTAAAAGAGCTACTGATGACACATCAACAAAGGTGAGCTGCCCCGCCTATGAAGTATGTTACAGGAGGAGCCCAGCTACTCCAATTTGCTTCATGGCCACACACATCTCCTACTCAATAAACAACAGCACAGGCATAGAAAAAAAAAGCATAAAGTATAAGATGGCAGCTCTGATGACCTGAAAGGTGCTAACCACTTATTTAGCTATGATAATCACTTTATTTTAGATCAAGAGAGCCTGGACCTTCTTCAAGTATATTTCTACCTTCATTCTTCCATCAATCAATATAACATCTACTAATGTAGTAATTTGCTTATTAGTCATGATGGTATTGCTCCAAGGAGTCACTATAATTGCTATGTACCATGCACTACGGAATGCAAAAGCCAAGCCTTCTGAAAACCCTTCTAATTCAGGAAGTAAAAGCACCTTCCAAGTAGTGACATGTGCACAAAACAAAAGCCTGCCAATGACACTAGGCCAAAGTAATCACCAATTGCTGATATTAATATAACTGATGAAACAAATATCAAAACTAAACTGGCCACAGCTTCCCAGATGCTGACTCCGAAAATGGCTCCTTGACAATAACCACTAATCCTCCCTCACCTTGACTCAGCAAAGAGGGCCAGAGATCTGTTTACCCCGCACCCTCCCTTCAGGATAAAAACAAACCTCCAGCTACATAACTGTAAACATGGGTTTTCTTGACCTATTCAAGATGGCCTGTTCACAGTATGGGACAATTTCACCATTTTATTGAGTCAACTACCTGAAGTGAAGGTGGACTTTGGACTCCCCCAAATTTGCATACAGTGGCTAAAACATGCTTGAATAATCCTTAGTTTTTACAAAAGAAGATATAGTTTTCTGACAAAGCTAAAAAGCAATTTTCATAATCCTGATCATGCTGAAAAATCAATTTTTAGAATTCAGATGTCCTATAAACTTTTGATAGGGAAAGAGGCTTATTGAGACCCCCACAGGCAACTTAACTTTGTGCTTTTTTGGGGGAGTGTGTGGTTTTGGGGCCATACCTGATGGTGCTCGAAGGTTACTTCTGGCTCTTTGTTCAGAAATCTTTCTTGGCAGGTGTGGGGACTATGTGGGATGCCAGGGATCTCACCTGGACCCATACAAGCTCATGCAAGGCAAACACTCTACTGCTATGCTATGACTCTGGCTCCTATTTTGGAACTGATCTGAGAGATTGCATTGTGTGCTTGAGAAATAAATGACCCAGACACAGATATGAATGGTAGTTTTACAAAGATTTTTCAGGCCAACAGCCTTATGCAGATTTCTTGGGAAAATTAATGGATGTGGTCCAAAGCAGATTAAGGAAAAGGAAGTACAATAAGTACAATAGTATCAATAAAAGTGTTAGCTTTTAAGAATGTCAGTGAGGAATGGCAGTCAATCTTATATCCCTTTAGAAAAAGAGAAGATGTTATGGGATTTCTACAGACCTGCAGTAGTGTTGGTTCTAGAGAGCACCAGGCTCATGTAAATGTTCTAGCAACCTATGCTGTGCAAAGGCAAACTCGGGGTAACAAGAAGAGATCAGTCTATTTTTCTAGAGGATATAGAGATCCCTTTAATACCCCCATTCCAAGAGGACCACCTGGACATTGTTTGAGATGTCATAAAGGATTTCACTGAACAAGAAATTGTTTCTCATCTTATTGTGTCTCAAGAAACTAAGGAAGAGGTCAAACCCCAGTTCCAGAAGTTCAGGCAAGAAGTTTTAATTGTGGGAAAATGGACATCTCCATAGAGACTGCAGACTTCTTTCTGGAGATACCCTCTCTAAGCCATGTACTTACCAATCAGTCTCGGGAAACTGGGTGAGAGACCAATGCCAGGCCTCACATAATCAGGGAACATTGCATCAGTAATTTTGCTTTCTGGCTCAGGGCAAGTGAGTTGCAATCAATAGACTCATTAAAACCTACTACTACAGGGATCTGTGTCTTATATATCCCCTTTCCTGAAGCTGTGACTATAACACTAGCCCCTTGTCCTTACAAGTTAATATCAGGCATAAAGAGAACAATCCCTCCAAGCACTATAATCTTGATAATGGGAGAAGCAGTCTACTCTCAAAGGTATTTCTGTTAACTTGGGAATTATAGATATTGAGCATGTTGAAGAAATAATAATAATAATAATAAAAATAATAATAATGCTGATATGTTAAAATTTTCAAAAAAGAGAAAATGTTGGTCTGATATTATTACTTCTTTTACTTATACCTAGCAATTCTGATCACCATAGGGTCAGAGTATTGGAATTATAAATCTTTTAGCAGCATTTACTGCTAAGATTATACAAGAACACCCACTGTTAAACCTTGAATTGATGGCAAGAAATTTAAACGCATGTTTGATTCAGACACAGAGGTCTCTGTGATATCTATAACGATTGTACAATTGATTCTTGCAAGAAATATCTTATGGCCTGGAGGAAATAGGCGTTTTGTCTTCATCGCCTGTCTCACAAAACACTAGGCAACTGAAATACATTGGCCCTGAGGGCCAATAAGTTGCTTTATCACACATAGCTCCAATTTCTCTGAAGCTCTGAGGGCATGATTTTTATAAGCAATGGGAGGCTGAGTACCACATTCAGCACCCAATCCCCTCCCAAACTCAGAGGTTTCACCTTTTTAATTGGGGTTGCTATGGTGCAACACTGGCACCTACCCTTATACAATGGACGTCCAACATACCCATTTGGATTCTCCAGTGGCCCATGAACAACACAAAGTTAGAGGCACTAAAAATTAGTAGAGAATAAGTTTAAATTGGGACACATGGTGAATTTATTTTCTGACTGGGACTTTTCTGGTTTTGGCGTTCAGAAGAAATCAGGCAGAGATTTCTAATGGACTTAAGAGTTGTTGATGCAATATTGGTTCCCATGGAAACAGTTCAGCCTGGCCTTCCCTTAACTTCAGCAATTATGAAAGACTGGCCTTTAGTAGTAATTGATTTAAAATACTGTTTTCACAATATAGCCACCCACTCCAATGACATAAAATGCTTTTCATTCTCACTTTCTTCTTTCAAATATAGGCTCCCCTGCAGTGATTTTAGTTGACTGTTTCACCTCAGGGCATGTCTAACTTACAATGTGTCAATATTTTGGAGAAATGGCTTTATGTCCTGCTCACAAAAAGTTTCCCCAAGCTTTATTATTCATTATATAGATGATATATTTTAGCTTGTTCTATGGACAGAGAGCTTCAATTCTGTATGACAATGTCATAACTTGCTTGGCAGCCACTGGGTTAAAAACAACTGAAGAGGTCAGAGCAGTAGTCTAGGACAGACTGCAGTTTGATCCCGCGGCATCCCATATAGTCCCCAAAGCCAGGGGAGCTTTCTGAGTGTATAGCCAGGAGTAACCCCTGAGCATCATCGGGTGTGGCCCAAAAACCAAAAAAAAAAAAAAAAAAAAAACCAAAAAAATAACAACTAAAGAAAAGAAAAATTAGACTGCTCTTATTTCAATATTTGGCCTATGTTTTGAAACATTCCTCAATGTGCCTTCAGAAAATCTCTTTTCAGAATAATCTAAGAACCTAATGATTTTCAAAAACTCTTAGTTGACATAAAGTGGATCCTTCCTTCCCTTGGGATACTAATCTCTAAGCTCAGAAATTTATTCCATGCCTTGGAAGGTAATTCACCTTTAAATAATCCTGGGCACTTAACATCAGAAGTTCAAAAGAAATTGGAGTTATTCATGGACCTGTAGGAAAAGTCCTATATGTCCAGGTTCATTCCTGGATATAGTTTGTCTACAAATTCTTGTTACTCCCCTATCAACAAGCAGCTATTGCTCAGTTATCAAGAAAATTAGAATGAATTTATTTACACAACAAACAAACTCACAGAGAGCTTATTGCCTCTCTCATAATCAAAGCTAGGCTCAGGGCAATTTCTTTATTAGGCTATGATCCTAAATTTATAGTAATGTCAATTCCAAAAAAAGAAAGTCATACTTATCCTCAGTGACACCCCCCAAAGTGATGCCCTTCAACATCTCAGGAGAAATCTTCAATTATCCCACTGGAAAAAAACTGGGATTTTTTTTTTCAGAAAGACCAATTTTGTAATCTTTTCAATAATCCATTCCTCCTCCATACCTAGCATCCCTGTATTTTATATTGCTAGATCACCATCAGGGAAAGGGGGTTTTACTTCCCCCTCACTGACCACAACAGTGTCTACAAATTATAAGTCCACTCAACAAGTGAAACCAGCTACTACATGTACTTCACTTATGTGAAGTAAATTGTGTGAATTTAGTTTCAGAACGATGCAATGTGCTGAGTGACTCAGTTTATGAGTCAGCCTTTACATTATAAAGATCAGCCTTTACAATGAAATTGTCACAGCCTCTTTAAATGTACATAATCAGGTGGTACAGGATTTGGTTCAGCAATTGTAAACCCGAGCCAATTTTCATCACTCATATAAATTTTCCCAGGTCCAATGACTCAGGAAATAAAACTGCTGATCGATTAGCCATCCGAATATTTAAGTCACCTGCAGAAGAACATGCGACCCTCCATACAAAAGCCCAAAGCCTTTATGTGAACTATCATATGGAGGCATCATGGAGGCAAGCTAGACATATTTTTGATAAATGTATCATTTGTGCACTTTTGTATATAAAATCACATGTAGCTTGTGCCAACCCCAGATATTTTAGAACAAATGAACCATGGCATATGAATATTATACATGTTAACTTTTCAAACAAACCCTATCTCCATGTGGTTGTGAATACATACTCTAATTTTATGCTGGCTGTGCTTATGACTTCTAAAAATACTAAGGCTGTTTTTACCCTCTACTGCAATATTTCTCAGGCATGGGCATTTCCCAATCCATCAGAATGGACAATTGCTCCATTTTCACCAGTAAAATCTTTCAATCATCTTGCAAATGATGGCAAATCAAACACATCACTGTGGTTCCATACAACCATTAAGGACAAGGCCTAGTTTAATGATCTAACAGAACCCTCAATTATTAAACTCAATTATTAAAATACACAAAAAGGGCATACCACTGATAGATATTTTATTCTTAATATTATTTTCACTAACTTCTTGAATTTACCTTTGAGAACCCCCACAGGTGCAGAAAGAGCCTTTCAAAAGGATACTCAGGTTGAAAAAACTATTAATTTATCTTTTGGGGTAATAATTGATAATGAGTGGGTTTTAAGTAATCTACTCATTCAAGGAAAAGGATATGCTAATGTTTCCACAGATGGCCACCCTATCAAGAAACTCTGGATCCCACTATGCCTTGCCAGAAGTAGGATTCTCACAAACAATGAAACCCAGACACAGTGCATGCTAAGGAATCCTCTAAACTAAAGCCACCCAAACTCCACTCAGTCCCCACACAGAATACTCAAGAAAATAAGAGTAGGAAACTACAGTGACCTCACCGGGTACCCAGGACCATAGGCCAACACCTCACACTGAGGCAGAAACTAAAGTTATTATGAATGAGCAGTTCTAGAACCTCAATTCTGTTGATGAAGGAAGTGGTCTGGATCCCACTGGACTTCACAATTCAGGAAATACTTGCCACATGAACTCAATATTACAATGGCTGTTTCATATTTCAAGTTTGACTGGTTATTTTAACCAGAACCATTACAAGGATGATATTAACAGGTCAATTCAATTGAACATAAGGACAAAGTGGCAGAAGAATTTGGTAAAATTATGAGAGCCCTATGAACAGGACAATATATCATCCCAAAAGATTTTAAGATAGCCATTGGGAAGTTAAATGACCAGTTTGTAGGGCACAGTCAAAGTAATTCACATGAACTACTTCTATTTTTAATTAATGGTCTCCATGAAGACATGAATAAAACTGATAGGCATAAATACATAAAAAGGAAAATAATAATCATCATGATGACTTGCAGCTATGAAGCTTGCTTTGCAAAGTCACAAGCAGTTCACTGAGCCTTTTATTATTGTACTTTTTCAAGGTATTTCCAGTTCACAGCCCCGTGCCTCATCTGTCACAAAAGATCTTGGACATTTGAGATTTTCATGTATTTTCCTTGCTGTTAGCATTTACAGAAAAATACACACTTTAGGATTGCCTCGAGTTATTTACAAAGAAGAAAAATTGACAGACAGTATTGTCTTACTGCAATCATTGCAATATGCAGCGGTAGTCTAATAAAACTAAAATTTGGAAACTGCCACCTGTCCTTTTAATACATCTTTTCTTATGATGGCAAGCAGATAAAAAATTACAGACCTATGTGGAGTCCCTTTAGAAAACTTTGTCTTGTCACAGTATGTTATGAATTCTAAGAACAACCTTAAATAATAGAACTTATTTTCTGTTTTCAACCATCATGGTAACATGGACAAAGGTCAGTTTTTGTCCTATTGTAAAAATGCAGCAAGAAAACTTTGGTTTATATTTGATGACAATTAAATTTCAGAAATCCCCACCTCGTCTGTGAAATTCTAAACAGGTTTTATATATATATATATATTAGTACTTCAAAGAGACTGCAGCTAAAGACAGAGCTGCTTAGACTAACAGTTTTTCAACTATATATGTCTATAATAATGTTAACCACAGAAACTGCTGCAGAATGTGTTTGGATACCATGGCCTCCCACTACAGTGCTCAGTATAGGAAGGTTTTAGTACAACTGGAGCAATAGCACAATGGGTAGGGTGTTTGCTTGCATGCAGCTGATGTGGGTTCAATCCCTGGCATTCCTTATAGTTACTTGAGCTTTCCAGGAGTGGTTCCTGAGGGCTAGCCAGGAGAAACCCTTGAGCACTGTTAAGTGTGGTCCGAAAACGAAAACAAAAGAAAAAATAGTGGTTTAGTAATTTAACTATACATTAATATGCTTACAATAATTTTGTAATTTTTTTCGGTTTTGGGGCCACAACTGGAAGCTCTCAGGGGTTATTCTAGGTCTGCACTCAGAAATCACTCCTGGCAGGCTCGAAAGAACATATGAGATGCTGGGGATCAAACTTATATCCGTCCCTGGTCGGCTGCTTGCAATGCAAGTGGCTTACTGCTATGCTATCACTCTGGCCCCAATTTTGTAATGTTTTTATTCATAGTGGTCCTTGAAGAATGAGGTTGGATACCATAGTTTTGCATTATAGCTTTCTATACTATTAGACTCTTAATTCAGTGATTATAAAAACATCTTAAATAATTCAATGTTTTATTTATATTAATCATTTTAAATTTAATCATGCCTGCTAATATGATCTAATATTTTCATCCCCAGTTTTTCTTTGTAGAAGGCATTTGTGTGCTATAGACTCTTGCTAGAGTGTTCATTCATGAGAATATTTTAGCATCTTATTTTCAAGTTAAGCAAGATTGCAATGATATTTTAATATTTATCTTCTAATTTTTTCTCACAGGAAAAATCTGGATGCCCTAGACAAATAATACTATACTACGTGATGTAGCATCCTTTTACAGTGTTCATTACAATATTATTTAGAAATTTATGAAAAAAGCTTTTGTGATATGCTGCAGAATTAGACTCACAAAAGTTGATTGTTTTGAGAATGTGGTGTATTCTAATCTATGAAGTTTTTTCAGCCAAGGTTACCCTCCCCAGCAGTGATTCCTAGGGATTAGAAAATATTTTCTATCTACCTGCTAGCTTTTTATTTTTGACCCAGTCTAGCTAGGGGTCTCAAACTCAATTTACCTGGGGGCCACAGGAGGCAAAGTTGGAGTGATCCTTGAGTGCAAAGTCAGTAGTAATCCTTGAACATTGGGGGTGTGTGACCCAAACAACTAAAACAAAACAAAACAAAAAGATTCCTCTAGGGCAGGGCCACAAAATGTTGTACGGAGGACTGCAAATGGCCCGCAGGCTGAGTTTGAGACCCCTGGTCATTTTGAAAGTTGTTACCTTTGATTGACCTTCAATGTCTGTTTATGTGTGTGGTGGCCAATTTTATGTCAATCTATGGTCCATCTGTACTGTACATAATGTCTGTCTATGTTTTATATAGTCCTTCCTCCTTCCCTCTACCTTGCTTACCATTTTACAAATTCTTTCCCATTGTTTCCATTTATTTTCTCATCTATATTTTTTATCCTTCCTATTTAACCCTTCTGCCCCTTCACTCTTCACTCCTAGGACCCAGAGTATCTCCCTACCCTGATCCCTCCCACCTGCTGCTTGCAACTGAATTAGGCTTTTGAGAGAGCCTTGGCTCTAAGACATTACCTGACCCATGATTTTTGCTAGCCATTTTGTATATTGCCACAATGCCATGTCGCTGGCTGAAGCTGTGCTCTGTATTCTATCTCTTTTGGAGTATTTCAAAAGACTTAAAGGGGATAAGTATATTTATTTTGGTGTATTTCTTTAATATGTAAACTTATTTTTTACTTTCTTATGTTGATGTAGTTTTCCACCCCTTTGTGAGTTTGATTAATAGAAATGTTTAGGAGATATGTATGCATGATGGTTTTGTCTTAGGGCATGGCAAACTCACTCACCAATTGTCAAAATTTTTGTTGATGTACTTTTACATGAAGCTCATATAAAATTTCCCCCAGCATATTTGATTTATTATATTTAATGACCAGCCCAACCCACTGAGAATTAAAATTTGTTTATTAATTTGTCATCAGCTACTTGCAGGGTGCTGGTTTAAAAATAACCACAAAAAAATCCAGACTTTACTTCCATTTCAATACTTGGGTCTTATATTGGGTGTACAATAAGAATTTAATAAATTGGGCCCGGAGAGATAGCACAGCGGCACTTGCCTTGCAAGCAGCCGATCCAGGACCAAAGGTGGTTGGTTCAAATCCCGGTGTCCCATATGGTTCCCTGTGCCTGCCAGGAGCTATTTCTGTGCAGACAGCCAGGAGTAACCCCTGAGCACCGCCGGGTGTGGCCCAAAAACCAAAAAAAAAAAAAAAAAAAAAAGAATTCAATAAATTGAGCTGATCAAGATATAATTTAAAATATAGGATACTCTAATTTGAGGAACAGGTGAACAAAGATCAGAATGAAAGAAGCCTCTGAATAGACAAATCATAGTGGAATAGGAATCGGATGATAAGTAACAAGAAAAATATCAGAAGGTCTCAATCATGAGTGCATAGTGGTTTATAATATCTGTTTCTGTTGTTTGGTTTTTATATTTTTAAATTAAACCCAGCAGTATCCAGGGGCTACTCCAGGGCTTCTTTTTAGGGAATTTTTCCCTGGACTGCTTACCTATCATTTTAAACAATCCTTACAACTGCTGAAATGCCTATTTAAGGGATTGAAATGGTAGCAATGTAATTAAATAATATTTCTGAAAAGAGAATAGCATGATCAAGTGTCACTTTAAAAATAATCTAGCTGAGGAGTGCATATGGTATAGAGGCCAAATCACTTTTAATTGCTTAGCCACAGTAGCAGCGAGTGATGAGGAACCAAGGTAGAATCACATATATTTTTCTTTGGGGAAGGATTTAATTCAAAGTTTATATGAACCAAACATAGCAGAATGTTAGAAAAAAACATTGGAAAGAAAGGGAAATTAACTTCACAAAGTATAACTCAATTCAGGAATTGATTACTAAATATGACTATTAAGGAAAAGAAAAAAAAAACACCAAAAATCTCCAAGAATTTATACTTAAGATTGAGAGAATGCAACTAGGATTTCAGGGTTTTTTTTTGTTACTGTTATATATGGAACAGAGTAGGAAGAGAAAAGAAAGGAAATTAGTTCAGTTTAGCTTATTTAATTTGAGATGTCAGTTTGTAATTAAAGCACAAACTGCACCGTGTTTGTCTAAAGTTATTAAGAACAAAGTACTTCTTAATTGATACTTTGCATACTACATCAACTTTGAGGAATAGACATCACCCTCCAATGGAGAGTATAGGGAACACCTCAACTTTGCTCCTTTACCTTATTTCCCCCCTTAGTTATTTTGTGATAAGTATTAAGATAATACTTCCATAATAACTCCAGAGTTCCTGCCCTCAAACTTATAACTTAGACTACATAGTAAATAAAGTCTCTTTAAGGCTTTCAATTGCTCTGAGCACAAAACCCTGTGGTTGATTCAAAATCTTACTAATTACCAAGATTTTCTTGCCCCTATAAGCCACTGGTATTGCAGGAATAATGTAAATAATTCAAAATCACAAATAAAATTCAGAAGTAATCTCTTAAATATCAGTTTTATGTGGAAGTTTTGTTTCAACCCATGCTGTAAGCCATCACTCCAATAAAAATTGTTGCATCTGTGAAGCGCAGGCTTATTGACAGTGGCTATGCCTGGAAAAAATTACTAAGCAGATTATTAAATTTCAGTAGTTTCAGCAGCTAGCAGCAGGGAAAACCCAAAGAAATCACTGAACACTGAGAACTAGCACATATGCTTTGCTGTTCTAAGCACACAGGTCTATCAACCAGCAAAGGCAAGTAAAACTGAAGTTCCTGTCCTAAGTAGACACAGTTTCTGAAATAAATTTGATGACAGTGTTTCAGAGAGATGTTCTCTAAGCATTCACAAGCTCATGATCCAGAGACCTACAAAAGCTTTCTCAGTATCAAGGATATAAAGAACTAATAATCCACAGCACAAAAGATAAAAGTTAAGTAAATGGTACTCAATATTATTTTATTTATATATTTCTTTTGGTTTGTGTTTGGGTCACATTCAGTGGTGCTCAGGGCTTACTCAATTGTTGATCTACATATTGTATTTTTGGCCACAGAAGTCTAACAAAAATTCTAAGCATTATTTAGAAAGTCTTTATTTTTATTTTTGGGTCACACTCAGTGGTGCTCAGGGTTTACTCTCCAGCAGAGATTTCTGAGTGTAGAGACCGGAGTAACCCCTGAGCAATACCAGGTGTGGCTCCCCCAAAAGAAAAAATACATAAATAAATAAAAATATATACCAGTCACAGTTTAAAAGACATATTAAGAGTCTATAGAGATAGTATAGAAGGTAGGGTAATCACATGACATGTGGCTGACCCAGATTCAATCACAAGCATCCAATATGGTCTGAGCACTACCATGAGTAATTCCTTAGTGCTATCTAGGAGCTATCCCTAAGCATCAACAAGTATGGCACCAAAACAACAACCAAAAACACTCTAAAGCTAAATAAATGTTTATACCAATGTGATAAAAATTAAAATACCAAGCGTTTTTTATAATTTTATTATATTGAGGTAAGAGCAGTTGAAATCTTTTTTTTTTACGGTTTGTTTGTTTCAGAACCACCATTAGCAGTGTTCAGGGCCACGGTGAACAGTGCTCCTGGCTCTGAGCTCAAGAGTCAATACTGGCAATGTATGGGTGGACTATATTGGGTGTAGGGGATTAAACCAGTGTTGATTGTATGGAAGGTATACTGGCTGCACTACAGCTCCAGCTCAACTCACCTTAAATTTTAAAGCATATATCATTGCAGACTGCAGAAATGATTTTGTACAAAAGACTTCTGTTTTTTTCCATCTTGCTTAGAATAAAACTTAATAAACTTTGATTTGCAATTTTCCTTCTCTTTCCTTAGCCCTTGACAACTATTTTCTTTGAATCTATGAATTTATTAAAGATACTTCATATAAGTAGAATCATGACATTTTTGTCCTCATTTATTGACTTATAATACCTTGAGTTTCATCTATGATGTTGCATACTATGGAATTAATTTACTTTAGAGTCTAACTAATATCTAATATTAATGTACTAATATAGTACAGCATATTTTCTACAATTATATATAAAAGGATATTTAGAGCATATAGCTCGGTTATCATAAATAGTGATACAAAGAACACTGAAGTGTAAGTATGTCACTGAAATGCTGATTTCAACACATTTGTTTAAATACTCCAAATAAGATAATTTAATTATATGGTAGTTTTATTATTAATTTTTGTAGAAACATATAACTTGTTTTATATAATGGCTGCATGATCCTGTGGATTCATTAACTGTGAATTTCCCACATCCTTGGAAAATTCTTCTTGCCTTTGTTTACTGAAAATAACTATACTAATAGGTATGAGATCTCATTATGATCTTGATTTCTACATTCCTGCCTGATAATTAGTGAGGTCAAGAATTTCTTCATTTATTTTTGGACAATTTGTTCATCTTTAGAGAAGTTTCTATTTAAGTCTGTAAGTACATATTTTCCTAGATGATTTGATATTTTTGCTATTGAATTGTAAAAGAAAATGATATGAGAAAAATTAACATTTGTCAGACATGATTTGCAAATATCTTCTTCCATTTTGTAGACCGGTTTATTTGTTTTTGTGGTTGAGGAAAGAGAACCAGTAGATATTCCTGGTGATTTTACAAGGAAATATGAAAAGCTGGGGACTGAGCATAGGATTGAACATACAAAGCATACACTCCAGCAGTTTGAA